>NC_085873.1:40416381-40483881 GCF_034702125.1 Engraulis encrasicolus | reverse complement strand
TTAATATATACTTAATAAGTACGTTTTATTGTATTTAAAGTGTACTTCAAAAGTGTGTATTTAAAGAATGTTATTTTGGGACAACTTATAGTATACTTAAATGTACTTGAAATATAATTAAGTAGAGCTTAAACACATTTTAAGTTGACTTTTTTGTACTAAAATTAAACTTTGTATAAGTGTACTTAATATACTAAAAATATATTTAACTTTAAGTACATTATAAGTATACTAACCAAGTCACTTTGAAATGTGTTTAATGTGTACTTTAGCATGCGGATAAGTGCATTTTAAGTACATTAGAAATCTATTTTAACGTCATGAGAAAGTACTTTATAGTATACTGCAGAAGTACATACTTAAGTTGTGTTATTTTGGGACAACTTATAGTATACTTAAATACACTTGAAATATAATTAAGTAGAGCTTAATCACATTTTAAGTTGACTTTTTTGTACTAAAATCAAACTTTGTACAAGTGTACTTAATATACTAGAAATATATTTAACTTTAAGTACATTATAAGTATACTAACCAAGTCACTTTAAAATGTGTTTAATGTGAGCTTAAGCATGCGGATAAGTGCATTTTAAGTACATTAGAAATCTATTTCAATGTCATGAGAAAGTACTTTATAGTATACTGCAGAAGTACATACTTAAGTTGTGTTATTTTGGGACAACTTATAGTATACTTAAATACACTCGAAATATAATTAAGTAGAGCTTAATCACATTTTAAGTTGACTTTTTTGTACTAAAATCAAACTTTGTACAAGTGTACTTAATATACTAAAAATATACTTTATTTTAAGTACATTGTAAGTATACTAACCAAATAACTTTAAAATGTGTTTAATGTGTACTTTAGCATGCAGATAAGTGCATTTTAAGTACATTAGAAATCTATTTCAATGTCACAAGAAAGTACTTTATAGCATGCTGCAGAAGTATATACTTAAGTTGTGTTATTTTGGGACAACTTATAGTGCACTTAAATACACTTGAAGTATGATTAAGTAGAGCTTAAACACATTTTAAGTTTACTTTTTTGTACTAAAATCAAACTTTGTACAAGTGCACTTAATGTACTAAAGCATACTTTACTTTAAGTACATTTCAAATGTATTCACAAAAATCGCTTTAAGTACATTTTAAGTGTATTGACTCTAAATGTATTTTAAGTATACTACAAGTAGATTTTACTTTAAGCACATTTCAAATATATTTATTTTAAGTACACTTTAAATATATTTCAAAAGTATATGAAAAAAAACATCAATGTAATCTCTAATTACTCATTTCCATTGTACATTGTCTTGTTCACAATCATCAGCCATTCACATGAACCTTCCTTTCACCTTCACTTCAGACAACAACCACTGCCTCAACCAGGATTTGAACCCACAATTCACTGAACCACAGACCTGCACTCTAACCACTAGACCACAACTAACTGTTATACAACGGGCACAATTACGTTCTTGAAGTAATAGTCTTGAGTAGTACACTTTAAGTATACTTTTATATACTTAATAATAATACTTAGAAATCATTGGTGGTGGTATGCTTTTATCGAATTAAAGACACTTTTACATGTTTAATTTGTGCACCAAAAAGTACACTTAAAGTGCACTTAATACACTAATAACACAACTTAAGTACAGACTTCAGTATTGTGCTTAAAAGTTTAATAGGTAAGGCCTTACATGCCTTTTTAAGATCTGTTTGTGCTCTTCAATATGGTGTTTTTACCATTAAAATACATTAACAAAATGGAAGGTGGAAGGTTATTTAATGTTACAAAGCATAATGAATAAATAAGCCTAGGTTAAAATACACTAAAATGATGGTTAAAAAAAAGTACCCAGGTGAAAAAAGTGTACTTAATATACTTAATAAGTATGTATTTTTGTATTTAAAATATAATTCAAAAGTGTGTATTTAAAGAATGTTATTTTGGGACAACTTATAGTATACTTAAATACACTTGAAGTATGATTAAGTAGAGCTTTAAGACATTTTAAGCTGACTTTTTGGTACTAAAATCAATCTTTGCAGAAGTGTACTTAATATACTAAAATCATACTTAACTGTAAGTATTTTAAATATACTTACTAATTCACTTTAAAAGATGTTTAATGTGTACTTTAACATGTGGTTAAGTGTAACTATTTGAAGTATGCTACAAATCTATTTCAAGGTCATAAGAAAGCACTTTATAGCATGCTGCAGAAGTACATACTTAAGTTGTGTTATTTTGGGACAACTTATAGTATACTTAAATACACTTGAAATATAAGTAGAGCTTTAACACATTTTAAGTTGACTTTTTGGTACTAAAATCAAACTTTGTACAAGTGTACTTAATATACTAAAATCATACTTAACTTTAAGTACGTTTCAAATATTCTTTCTAATACCAAACTTTAGCACATTACTTTTAAAATACAAATACACTTAAAATACACTTAAAATATACTACACTAATAGTATGTTTTCAAATACAATACATTTAAATACAATACACTAATAGTGTATTTTATAATACTACACTTTAACACATTACTTTTAAAATACAAATGTACTTAAAATAGACTTAAAATTTAATATACTAATAGTATATTTAACAGTACCACACTTAGTACACTTAAAATATAATACACTAATAGTATAGTAATAGTATTTAGCACATTACTTTTAAAATACAAATGTACTTAAAATACATTTAAATACAATACACTAATAGTGTATTTCATAATACTACACTTAAGTACATGACTTTTAAAATACAAAGATACTTAAAATACACTTAAAATATAATACACTAACAGTATACTGTATAATGCTACACTTTAGCACATTACTTTTAAAATACAAATGTACTTAAAATAGACTTAAAATACAATATACTAATAGTATATTTGACAATACTACACTTTAGCACATTACTTTTAAAGTACAAATGTACTTACAATACATTTAAATACAATACACTAATAGTGTACTTTATAATACTACACTTAAGTACATAACTTTTAAAATACAAAGATACTTAAAATACACTTAAAATATAATACACTAATAGTACACTGTATAATGCTACACTTTAGCACATTACTTTTAAAATACAAATGTACTTAAAATAGACTTAAAATACAATATACTAATAGTATATTTGACAATACTACACTTTAGCACATTACTTTTAAAATACAAATGTACTTACAATACATTTAAATACAATACACTAATAGTGTATTTCATAATACTACACTTAAGTACATGACTTTTAAAATACAAAGATACTTAAAATACACTTAAAATATAATACACTAACAGTATACTGTATAATGCTACACTTTAGCACATTACTTTTAAAATACAAATGTACTTAAAATAGACTTAAAATACAATATACTAATAGTATATTTGACAATACTACACTTTAGCACATTACTTTTAAAGTACAAATGTACTTACAATACATTTAAATACAATACACTAATAGTGTACTTTATAATACTACACTTAAGTACATAACTTTTAAAATACAAAGATACTTAAAATACACTTAAAATATAATACACTAATAGTATATTTTACAATACTACACTTAGCACATTACTTTTAAAATACAAATGTACTTACAATACATTTAAATACAATACACTAATAGTGTATTTTATAATACTACGCTTAAGTATATAACTTTTAAAATACAAAGATACTTAAAATACACTTAAAGTATAATACACTAATAGTATACTTTATAATGCTACACTTTAGCACATTACTTTTAAAATACAAATATACTTGAAATACACTTAAAATATAATACACTAATAGTATATTTTACAATACTACACTTAGCACATTACTTTTAAAATACAAATATACTTAAAATACATTTAAAATACAATACACTAACAGTATATTTTATAAAACTATATTTAAGTACATAACTTTAATAATACAAATGATTTTAAAATATATTTAAAATACACTAAACTATAAGTATATTTTTAAATACCATACTTAAGTACTGTACTTGATAAATAGAGTGTACTTAAAATATACTTTCAGAAAATTAAATATATTTAAAGTACACTTAAGTACACATTTTTTTGACCTGGGTCCGGGTGGGTTTTGAGCATTTTTTTGGGCTGGAAATCATCAGTCTCATCTGGCAACCCTGATTAGGGGTCTTGAAGAAGGGATGGAGGGGGAGTGAGTGCAAGCACAACCATATGGGGTTTCACCATTTGAAGAGTTCAGATGCAAAACCCCCTAACTCCATTTCTGAAGACCTGCACTTCTATATTTTTAGACAACACTGTTGTTGGGTTGGTTTACATGTTTGTACTTGATAATACATATAAATAGTTATATTATATAAATAAAATAAAAAATATATGCAATTTTGATAGCTTTGTATTAAATAAAAATGAATTAAGATTATTTTCTGAAATGGCACTTAGGGGGTTTTGCATCTGAACTCTTCATTTGTAGGCCCTGTAGTCACTTCCCAAAACAAACATCTTCGCTTCGCTGTCAAGATTATACAGCATGGACACGTCTCCTCCACGGCTCATAATGGAATGGAATGAGATTAAAACAAACACAAAAAGTCTGTCTTGTTGTTATCGGACTTGTCTGTCTTTATCTCCCTGTCTCTGCCTCTGTCTGTTTTTTTTCGCTCTGTTTGTTTATTTTTCTCTCTCTCTCCCTCTCCCTCCCAATCTATCCCCCTCTGTCTGCCTCTGTCATTTTTTTGTATGTACTGTCTTTTACAAACGCTGCATGAATAGCCACACACACACACGCACGCACGGACGCACGCACACACACACACTGAATCAAAACCATCAGACAATTTCAACAATTGAACAATCATACAATTCTATCAACATTTGCACACAATGGCACTGTACAATTCCAAAAAATGCTGTGAAATACCATTGCAGCTGCAAAATAAAAAGCCATTTCCCTATTCACCAAATGGCCAACAAAGGCTTGATAACAAATCCCCCCAGCCTAAAAGGGCTACCCACCACACACACACACACACACGCGCGCACACGCACACGCATGCACGCATGCACACACACACACACACAGCCTAAAGGGGCTACCCACCACACAGACACACACACACACACACACACACACACACACACACACACACACACACACACACACACACACACACACACACACGCACACACACACACACACACACACACACACACACACACACACACACACACACACACACACACACACGAGCAAACACTTGCACGTGCACACACGGACACACAATATATAGTATAACGACCTTCTCTCTCTCCCTAGGCCACCAAAGAGCCCCCAGGCACTATAGCTAGACTAAATGTTTGGACGTTTTGCAGAAATAATGGCCGTTACGGAGTCTCGTCCATTTAGTCCCGAGCATGCTGGGAAAGGGCTCGAGCATGCTGGGAAAGGGGCTCTCCTTTGTTCTGTGCTGGGCCACAGCATGACGTGCACAGAGGCCTTTCAGAGTGTCTGGTGTACAGGTCCGCCCAGGGAAAGAGGGGGCCCAGAATTGGGACCCCATTACAATGCATGTGCAGTATATGAGAGTGGGGCCCTTTCAGATGATTGTGTCCTGGGTCCGGTGTAAAGCGGGGCCGCGGCCTTGGTCTGGTGTTTTCTAGGATGTTAAAGGCTCACAGTGGTGGTGGTGGTGAGCTAAAGATGGTTGAGAATTCTCTGGCCATTGTTAAATGTTCAATAGTTGCTTTCAGCATTGCAGAAAGGTTTGGCAAAAACTAATAATGCTCCCACTGTCAGATTGAAATATTATGGTCTCCAAAAACAAAATTTCAGTAAAGAACATGTGTTTTCTACATAATTATGGTATTATTCACCTTGACACAGAATACGGCTAATATAGGCTAATAGTGTTCCCAAAAAGGGGGAAATTACTGTATGCTGGTAGACATTGATTTACTGGATGTTTATTTAGGCTAATAGTGTTATTCCTCCTGGTCTGTTAGAATAATGATTCCTTGCATTGATTGGCACTTGGCTAAACTGTTGCTCATTTAGTTTGAGTATTTTTATTTCATGCTGAAAGAAAGCTGGGTAGAGCTTGATGAGCTTGAGCTTGATCATCAATTCTGATGCAGCTGTCCTCAAAGTTGGCCATCTTCAAAGCATTGGTTTCAAAAACTAACTAGTTCATGTTTGCAGAGCGTTAGCACACAAGATTTAGTGCAAATCTGTCCGCCTGCTCAAGCCTTGGTGCTCAAACAAAAACATCTGTAACGAAACAACTGACAGACAGACTCAGAGACTCATGGATGGGCAATCGGTGTAGCCTACTTTCGGCAGGCAGAGGCATAAAAATAGGCAACAGAACGAAGGTTAAAGGCGCACCGTAATGGAGCTGGTGAGGTAACTACAGCAGAGAATCCACACCGTACATTTGCAGTGTTAATTCAACACTTGGAGAGTCCATTGCACATCTTCTAGAGAGTGTATCTGGTCCCCAATGAATTAACACTGCGTTTTGTTACTGTGCAGTGGATAGTGTATAATGTCCAATGGTCGCTTTCAGTATTGTCTTTGGCAGAGCACAGGCAGAAAGGTTTCATGCAATACATATTGCACTTCATCACTGTCAGGTTGAAATATCATGGCGGCCAAGTTATTAGAAGCCTATTAATTAACAACTGGCAGACACAATGTCCACTCAGTAAGTGAAGAACCTATAACATAAATACTTACACATTGTGTTGGTATTACATCTTGACACATGAGTGATGTACTGGCAAGTAATCATGATTCATGAATAATAGTGTTATTTCTTCTGATCTAATAAAGATCTGTTGTATTTATTGGCACATTGCTAAAACTCTTGTTCATATTATTTGGAAGCTATTATTTCATGCGAAAAAAAAATCTACTACAGCGCTGCACGACAGACCTTATAAGTCGTTGCATTCCTGCCAAGCAGCTGACTGTATGATAACAAAGTCGTTTACGTAACGCACACCACACGTACCGTACACTCTCAGACAGACACCCACCGAGCTGGCACACAAACAGACGGGCATTACTCATACTAAAACATACACACATGACCTACGCTACGTTCCGTGACATGCTCCAGAAGTTCCTTGAAGTCTCGCCCCCGGTATTTCACACACACCAGTGTAAGCAGACATTAACTCTCCTCCCATGGGCATTATATACAGTATGTGAGTCAGCAATTCATCGCATCTAACATACAGGGCATTCTCTTTCTCTCTCTCACTTCTGTCTGTCTAGATAACGTGTTGTAATTCCTGAAAACAAAAAATTATTGTAATTTTACCACAACTAGCCACAACTACAACTACAACAATTAGCTGTAAATTTCTGTCAGACACATTCCATTACATAAGTGAGTCAGCAATTCATCGCTGCTAACATTCAGGGCATTCTCTTTCTCTCTCTGACTTCTGCCTATCTGTCTGTACATCTCTTTACCTTGACCTATCTGTCCATGAGGGTGTCAATCTATTTCCACCTGCCCCTCCATCCATCCATCCATCCATCCATCAATCCATCCATCCATCTATAAACTTTTCAATTTTCTGGCTATCACATCTCATGATACAGGTGAACAGGTATGGCCCAGTTTGTGTTTCTGACATCCCGGGCTGTATCTATAAAGCATGTATTCATGGAGGCTGCAGCTTTCGCCTTTGTCTTTCTTTTTATATGAAACCTCATCGCTCACACTCCACATTCACTTGTATTTCTAACTCACTGACTTAATTTAAACATCTTTGTTCATTCCCTATCTGCAGTAAATTAAAATATTTAAATGTTTTATCTGTGTGTGGTCTTCCCCTTCTCACACGTGGTCTCAAAGCAGGCAGAAACACAAGATCATTCAATGTTACATTATTACAATGGACTGCATTTAGCTAACACTTTTATCCAGAGCAACTTAGATCAATTATTTCTCAGGGTATTGGTTACAGTCCCTGGAGCAATGTGAGGTTAGGGTGCCTTGCTCAAGGTCACTTCAGCCATGGATGGAGATGTAGGGAGAGGTCAGGTGGGAACCAATACGGACCTACAACTCCCAGATTGAAAGACCAACTGCCTAACCCCCATGGCTCGCCTAGTGGTTCTAAATGTGTATTATGTTCATTATGTGTCAGGCTCTGGCTGGGAAAGGTTATGCCACTGGCATTTTTCCCTCTACACCAGCCCACCAATGGACGGATGCAGGGCCGGTGTAAGCGCGATAGGGCCAGCCCAAACTGTGCCAGGGCCGAGGCGGACCACCAGGCAAATGCCCAGAAATACAGGGAGCTTACCTATGTTCCCCAGTCTTTGTATGGGACCGAGGAACTTAAGACCCTTTTTCTAAAAAAGGGTCCTATGTTCCCCGCATTATATCTGACAAGGGGCCCAGGGTGCTTGCGCATGCATATTTCTTGCATGAACCGTTGTTGTGTATAGTTCATGTCAAGTTTGCGCACAAACAAGTTTGCCTAACCATAACAGTAACCCTGACAATAACCCGCGCTCGCCATGCGGCAGCAGTCTACTTGGAAGCAGCGGGGAACATATGTCTGAATGGCGGTATCTCTGAATGGCGGTATGTCTGAATGGCGGTATGTCTGAATGGCAGTATGTAACCGTTCTGTGCTGGGACACAGCGTGAAGTGCACAGAGGCCTTTCAGAGAATCTGGTGCAGTAATGTCAAACTCAGGCCAGGGGGCCAAATTTGGCTCGCGAAGCCATTTTATTCGGCCCGCGAGATCATTTAAAATATCTATTACAGTTGGCCCACATACGCCTTAATGTATAGCGTAACATGACTTCAACATGAAATTTGCTGTGTCACGGGATGTGCAGACACATTTGAACTAACAAATATGATGGGAAAGAGTGTGTGTGAAATTTAACTATGAATATGAAGTGCATGTACACACAATTTTTGACCATTTTTTAAAATAAATGTTGAGTTTGGCCCGCGACTTCGTTCCAGATTTTGATTTTGGCCCTCAGTCACCCCTGGCCTGGTGTACTGTAGGCCTGCCCAGGGATTAAGGGGTGCCCACTTGGAAGCAGCGGGGAACATAGGACCCTTTTTTGAAAAAAGGGTTACAATTTCTCCTGTAGTGGGGAACATAGGACCCGGGGAACATAGGGATGACCCTGAAATACAGATTACCAGTGTGAGCCTGAGATGTGTTCACACATGTAGCCTACGTACCTTCCATGACGTAGACCAGGGACCCCACGTCGCCCTCCTTGATGATGCAGCTCTCCTTGCCATACTCCACCGGGTACATGCAGTCCACTATCTCCTGGATCTGGGACAGCTCCAGGTTCTTCATGAAGTCGTTGTCCAAGATGGCCTCCTTGATCAGCTCCTTGGACCTGTAGACAGTAGTAGCAGTAGTAGAGTAGAGTAGAGTAACTTTATTAATCCCCAGGGGGAAATTCAGGTATCCAGTAGCTTACATTAATACACAAATAAACAAATGCCCACATGGACATTTCAAGACACAAATAACACAGGAATAGTCAGGGAGGGGAAAATAAAAATAAAAATAGTAAAGATAAAGAATGTGAAAATGTAATGTGTAAAAAATGTAAAAAGGTAATTGTGCAAAAAGACATTCTGTGACTTGGGATAGACCATGTGCAGAAAAAACATGCTCTGTCAGTTAAGGTAGACGGAACATTATCGTGCGTCAAGGCAAAGTTCTTCTCAGAATATTTGGTCTTCCAGCGTGTCTTCAATACTATACATTTATGGAGGTAACCCCTTACATTATGAGGACCATTGGCATTGTACATGAGAGAGAGAGAGAGAGAGAGAGAGAGAGAGAGAGAGAGAGAGAGAGAGAGAGAGAGAGAGATAATATTGTACTGTGTATTGCATGGCAGCAAGGGGTTTGTAAAGAACCACGGGGCAGGTACATTAAACCCCAATTCCCAGTGAAAGATGGTCATCATTGGGATTTTGAAACTAACCTTTAGGCTACCGAAAAACATTTCCACCAAATGACTCTGCCGTTGACACAGGATTACAGCAACAGAAGCATACACCTCCATTCATTTAACAAGTGTTCAACAGTGTTGCCAGATTACTTGGCATGGCCGTCTGCGGGTAAAAACGGGAAAAATTGGCCATTTGGCTTTTTTTTTTCCGGCAGTTTTGTGCCCATAGAAGTCAATGTAATTTGTTGAAATTGGGTGGAATTTAGCGCATTTTGGAGGTTTTTGAGAACCCTTTGGGCGGGATTTGATCAGACACATCTGGCAACACTGGTGTTCAACTTCAACTGCTCCCATCTCTTTCATCTATCTCATGCTATTTTGCAATCAGCTGAAACACTCTCTCCCCCACCTCACTCTCTGTTTCTCTTTCATTATCTTTGGAGAGCTGACGATTTGACAAAAGAGTGCTCTGGGGTGCTTCATTCACATTATTATCGCATGATAACAAAGTGTTGCTCTCCTTCCTTTGCACCAAGACAGACAGGTGGAGAAGGACCATCTGTTCCGCGCTGTCAGGGGGCAGTACTGTGGGAAGCCTAAGGAACCTAAGATACACAGTAGGCTACATTTTAAATGTTAATTCAACACTAGCAAAGTTGATCAAGTTGATCCTTCTCTCTTAATGTTGAAGTAACAATGCATCGTGAACTGCCTGTCTAGGGCCATGGAGGATGCTGGGAGATCATTATAAAGATATGGTGCATTAGCCATACGCAGCTAGTGGCACTGTACAACAGTAATGCTGTATGCCAGGGGTTCCCAAACTTTTTTCCCTGTGCACCCCCTTGTACATTTCAATGTGGTTCGCGCACCCCCTGAGCGAATATTTTGGTGTGCTGATGGCCGCGCAAGTATGGATTCACTGCTCATTCACTGCATATTAAGCACAGTCGTTTTTGGGGAATCCTCTTTTACAATAGCCTTGGAATTAAACTACACTTCAGATGGACCCTTACAGCATATATTGCATTATACTATTAAGAACTACTTAATGTTCATTAATACTGGATAAAAACTACCATATCCGTCATTGCTCTATTCAGCTCGTGCACCCCCTCAAGGCGGGCCGCGCAACCCCAGGGGTGCACGCACCCCAGTTTGGGAAACCCTGCTGTATGCTATAATGCCCTGCGGTGAGATGCTATCTCTGACTCATGTGGTCTGTCTTTGTTTGGTGTGCTCTGTCTTCTATTCTTCTATAAAGTGTTCTGTTCTCGAATCACACAGCGACTATAACTGAGTTATTAAAGAACAACTTCAGTGAGACTGGGCCAAAGATGACTGATATGTTCTTCGGCTATTTTTATTGTGGCGCAAGTGCTTGTATCCTGTGCACTCCAGTCATCCTTGGCCCCAGTCTCTCTGAAGTGGACCCAGGGCCGCTGACAGCTTTCGCTGGGCCCAGGACAAAGTCATCTGAAAGGGCCCCCTACCCAATACATACAATGTGATGGGGACTCAATGTTGGACGCCCTATCACCCTGGGCCCGGGACAACATACCCCTTTGTCCCCCCTGTCGGCAGGCGTGACTAGACCAACTTGTTTTCTACTGTCTACAGTCCTGGACTGTGAGCACCAAGATGGCTGGTAGAGTGCAAGAGACCTCCTTCCCCAAGTATAAGTTCTCGGGCAGTCATGGGTGAGCGGTTAGGGTGTCAGACTTGCATCCCAGAGGTTGCCGGTTCGACTCCCGACCCGCCAGGTTGGTGGGGGGAGTAATCAACCAGTGCTCTCCCCCATCCTCCTCCATGACTGAGGTACCCTGAGCATGGTACCATCCCACCGCACTGCTCCCCATGGGGCGCCACTGAGGGCTGCCCCCTTGCACGGGTGATGCATAAATGCAATTTCGTTGTGTGCAGTGTGCAGTGTTCACTTGTGTGCTGTGGAGTGCTGTGTCACAATGACAATGGGAGTTGGAGTTTCCTAATGGGCTTTCTTTCTTTCTCTTCTTTCTTTATAACTGAGTTATGTCAGCTTTATTCACGATCCAGTTTCCTCACACTGTTATCAACAGAGGACATTGACTTTTAACAACTGATGACTTTTCATAACTTAAGTTTCTGGACAACATGTTTGCCAGTATTTGCTCCTAAAAATATGTTCAACATAGATATTTATTTTCATCCTTAAAAAGAAACATCTGCTATCAACAGAAAAGCAGGAACCATGAATTCCCTCAAATGAGATCAGTTCTTGTTTACTCCTCTCAGCTAAATGAGACACGATATGTTTTAAGTGTAAATCTATACTGGCATACAGGGCCGATGACAGCTTAAGCCAGACCCAGGACAAAGTCATTTCAAAGAACCCCTCCCAATACATGCATTGTAAAGACGACACAATTCTAGGCCCCCTCTCTCCCCGGGTCCAGGACAACTGACCCCTTTGCCCACCCCCTGCTGCCGGCTTCCCTGCTGGTATATGGCTCTTCCCCCTGGGTACAATCACAGAAATACAGCTGGTATCATACCCTTGCAGCTCGGCAACGTGAGGCTGTTTTGGCAGGCACAATGGTCTCCGTTTCTGGCGGGATTCGCCATAGACGAACAGCCATGAGAATTTTGTTGGCTTTTCATGGTCCAAAAGAAGCCTCTTGTCCTACTCTAACTCACGTCATGGAAAGCAGGGCTGGACATGCTGTCTGGCATAGCGGGTATTTCTCAGTGGGCCCCTATTTTTCAGAAATGTTTATTTGTTTAAAAAAATAATCATTTCTGAAAATAGGGGCCTTTGAGGTAATGAAACAAGGAGGCGCACACAAGACTTGTGTGAAAAATGTATATTGTAGCCGAAAATTTACAACAGAAGTCAGAGGTTGAAAATAGGGGCCCACAAGGGTGCAGGGCCAACCGGTGAGTCAGTTATGCGCCGCTGATTATGAGGGGCCCCTTTCAGCCAAAAGTGCCTGGGCCCTATTTCTCTCTTTTGGCAGGCACAATGGTCTCCGTTTCTGGCCGGATTCACCATAGACGAACAGCCATGAGAATTTGTTGGCTTTTCATGGTCCAAAAGAAGCCTTTCTCCCTAATCTAGCTCACGCAATGGAAAGCTGGGCTGGTCTGGCCATCTGGCATAGCGGGCATTTCCCGGTGTGCCCGCACTCTCGTGGGCCCCTATTTTTTAGAAATGTTCATTTTTTTATTTTATTTTTTTATTTCTGAAAATGGGGCCAAACGGTGAGTCAGTTCTGCGCCGCTAATTATGAGGGGGCCCATTGCGCAACATTGGCCCTGGCGCCTGGCTGCATGACGCAACATTCAGGCTCATGATATTTGAGACAACTTTATTAAAAATCTGTTTGTTTGAGATCAAAGAACACATTCTAATGAAAGATGAGAGTCTTAGCGCAACTTAGTGCATATTTTTGTGCAGGGTGCGTTTTGTTAGAAAACCAGAAGGGGGGATATGTTTCAGATTTCATGCAATATCAATGGAGTTACATTAAACTATGATTAAAATCGTATAGCAAAAGTGACAATATCAAAACCATAAGAGGGGACAATCCCCCCCATCCCCCAAATCGCACCCTGTTTTTATGTGCTTCAGAAGCTGAGATATTTACGTTTTTATAGGCTGAGGGCAGCTTTTCTTAAAAAGGGCTCAGGGATTCAGCACCCTTTTTTGCAGGTGCCTTAAGCGTCAATGGGTTAAAGTGCCCTGGCCCTATTTCTCCCCCAGTCCAGGCCTGATGGAAAGCCATGGGAGGTGGGAATCAAACTGACAAAAGGAGAGAAGCATGATCAAAAAACCCAAAGACTGAGCCACCTTTAATGCTGGCCTTGCCAGTGCTTTCATGATAGCTTTTTCCATGATTAGTGTCGGATCAAAAAAAGGTTTTGAGAATGATGCAATATTGAAGCAAGACTGGGAACCAAAGCAACCAGTGTTAGCACAACTCCCAAAATTCATCTCAGAATGTTTTTACTTGATAAAAATATGATTGGGGAATGCATCATATTTGTGTGTATAACTTGTTCACTTTGACATCTACGTACATCAGGATTATAATGTATCCTTTTAGTCCAAGAACAATCAAATTAAAGTTTCTTTTGCAAAAAAAGATGAACTGAAAAAGGCAAATAACATTAGCAATAAATACTAATATATATGAACATATGAGGGTCTGACGGGAAGGGAAAAGGAACTGCTTGTGGCAGCTCAGTAGACCTCTGAAGCCCCAGTAACATATCTAACTGTTTTTCAGCCAATTCCTCCTGGCGTGAACACCGTTGCAACACTTCAAAGACAGACTGACCTCATCAGACTACGGAATAGGGCATGATTTGTGTAATTTTGCATAATTTTCTTTTTCAGGAGCACCAGCTGAGCACAACAGCTGAAGGTGAGCATGTGTTTTCAGTCCGTGTCTGAGCCTGGTTGACCTAAGGCTGAACCGTCTTCAGTGCCGGCCCATAAAAACCAACTGATGTTGTCATGGCGGCCGGCGCTGAAAAGATAACACCAGATAAAAATGAGTGCGCAGAAACCAGCCGGCCACACTGCGTTAGTCACACAATTTGCCGGTATAAAGGACTGCCATGTCTTGAACTGTTCTCAAGGGGCCTATGTATATAGCCACTTATAAATCTATTTTTTGTGTGCTGAGAGGCAGTGGTTGTTTTTTTTCTATAATGTGGAGTTTTTAAGGGTCTTTGGCTGAGTTTTGTCCTGAGATTAAAAGATATGAGAATGTGTTCCATAAAAGCCTGTACAACACACACACACGCACACGCACACGCACACACACACACACACACACACACACACACACACACACACACACACACACACACACACAACAGGAGGTTTTATGGTACCTTGTCAGCGGACATAATCTGAATTTAGAGACAGAGGGCACAAAAGAAACATAAACAGTATGTTTCTTTTTGCCCTCTGTCTCTAAATTCCGATTACTGATGCTGGCCACACATATGCTCCAGTGCACACACACACACACACACACACACACACACACACACACACACACACACACACACACACACACACACACACACACACATACACACACACACACACACACACACACACACACACACACACACACACACAAAGACACACACACAGACACACACACAGAGGGAAGCAGACAGGGTAAGTGTGTGTGTGGGGGAGGGGGGGGTCAGTTGCCCCAGCTGCAGGGGGTGGGGGGAGGGGGGGCAGAATTGGGTCCTCATTATTGCATTGTTCAATGTACTGGGTGGGGGGGTGGGGGGGGGGCTTTCAGATCACTTTGTCCTGGGCCTGGTCAAAGCTGTCAGCCAGTGGCCAGCACACAATATTCATCATATTTATAGGAGGTAAACATAAATAAAAATGGCTGCATAGTAACAGCGGGTCTTTGACGTCCTGACGTATAATTGGAAAGACATGAAACAGGCACTAGCTCTACACAGCACAGCAACCTTGCCTTGGCAAGCTCGCCTGGTGCGCAGGTGCGCAGGAGCCGGTCCACAGACACAGACATGCCTCAGAGCCAGGGCTGGACTGGCCATCTGGCATAGCGGGCATTTCCCGGTGGGCCCCGAACCCTAGTGGGCCCCTATTTTCAGATATGTCAAAAAACAATAATAATATACATTTTTTTAATTATATATTTTTTTTACAGTTCTGAAAATAGGGGCCCACAAGGGTATGGGGCCCACGAGGGTGTGGCACCTACCAGCGAGTCAGTTCTGTGCCACTAATGATGGAGGGGGGGGCCCTTGAAGCCAAACGTGCCCAGGCCCTATTTCTACCCCAGTCCAGCTCTGCAGACATGCCTCAGAGCACAGCCTTCTGCTTCAGCAACCTGCTCAGGTTTATAGTCCTGCATAGCTGAAAGGTCAAGGAGGAGTAAGTACTACACAGCAAAAAAAAAAATGTTTTTCAGAAAGCTTATTTATATTCGAGTGGAAAAAAAATAAACATCTAGTCAAAGTCAAGTTAAGACAAATCACCCAATATCAACCTGAACTTCTGTATGGCTTATTATAATGTTTGTGATACAATGTGTCAATGTGTGTGTGTGTGTGTGTGTGTGGTCTATGAAGACGAGAGAGAGAGAGAGAGAGAGAGAGAGAGAGAGAGAGAGAGAGAGAGAGAGACAGAGAGAGACAGAGAGAGAGAGAGAGAGAGAGAGAGAGAGAGAGAGAGAGACAGAGAGAGACAGAGAGAGACAGAGAGAGACAGAGAGAGAGATAGCGTCTGTGTGTGTGTCAGGAAGCTGTAAGCATATGCAGATACTGTATGCCTAGCCCAGTGTTTCTCAAAGTGAGGTGTAAGCCCCCCTGGGGGGGGGCGCGGAGGCATCTCAGGGGGGGCATGTTACATCTGAATCATTAATTAATTAATCATCATTAATTGTCATGACTTTGAATAGCATAGGAAATCAACACACATCTGCATTCAACTGCAGTCCCTCTGTGTTTAATCTCACCAGTCACCTTTCCTTTGATTCTGCGCGCGGCGATCACAAAATCAGTCTGCGCGCGTACTGCTGTTGCCTGGGGGGGCTCGGAAGCATTCAGACCCTCTGAAAGGGGGAATGATGGAAAAAGTTTGAGAACCACTGGCCTAGCCTATGGATCATTCCTTGGCCAAACAATAAGGGGCCAGATGATTCCAAGCCTTGTAGGCCTTCTAGGAAGGTCACAAATCACTTTGATAACGCAATATTTGACTTTATTATATGGTTGTGACGTCATCTGTCGAATGCTCCATTCATTTCAACGGGGCTCCCCAACGTTCGGACGTCTGTTATTTTTCGATAACGGACGGGTTGGTCTATAACAGACCGCTGTCAATGGCAACAAGACTTTTCACTGCTAAAGCGACTTTTCAACAAGACTCTAATCAGCTGCTGTGATAGACAGCACCCGTTGTTCTGGCTACCGCTGTCAATGGCAACAAGACGTTCACTGCTAAAGCCACTGGCTTGTATACAAGTCAGTGGCTAAAGCGAATGTTTCATATCACTCCGCAGGGGGTCCGGTCTTTTGTCACTCTAACCAGCTGCTGTGATAGACAACACCTGTTGTCCTGGCTACCTAGCTGTTGCCTAGCGGTGTTCCACAACGGCACTGTTTTGTTTTGCGCAGCAACAATCTTAACATTAAATAGGTCTAAAGAACTGTCCCCGCCATGTGTGAGTCATTTAAGTATATCCATATAATAAGCGGGTTAACTTTCGGCGAGTCGGTCGCTTTGTGGAATAGCAGCACTTCAGAGAGAACAAGACCCCTCCGCTCCGCGTCGGGGTCTAAAGATTCTCTCTGTCGTGCTGCTATTCCACGGTAGCGACCTTCTCGCCGAACGTTAACCCTTACTTAAAAGAAGTGAAGTCTCAATGGGCTCCTAAACCACACAGAGAGTAATAATTATGGAATCAAGCCCCACATCTAAATCAACACACACACAAACACACACACACACACACACACACACACACACACACACACACACACACACACACACACCACACACACACACACACACACACACACGCATGCACACACACACACACACACACACACACACACACACACACACACACACACACACACACACACACACACACACACTCCATATTCAATATTCAGAGACCAGCTCTGCAGGCTGTTGCACGGCACGCCATTGTCATTGGGTTCATGTGAGAGAGTGCACACACACAAACACGCACACACAAAAACAATAACAATATTCCTAAAGAAAGATGACTTTGGATGTGTTCGTAACATAGCCTAATTTCATAACATCAAGACCTAGCCTGCTATCGAATGAAGACTGTAATTTTACTTATCAGATACAACTTGTTTACAACAAGGACTACTATTTTTGCCACATGAACATTCCAATGGAATCTTCAAATATTGAAAATTCTAGACATGGACTTAATTTTTAATAGACAATATTCATATTACTCCTATAAATGTTGCTTTCAGAAAAAATATAGAATCTACTCATTTATGAATGGTGGAGATTTCCAGAGCAGATGTTTATTATGATGTCACAATAACCAAAGTTCCATTGCTGTAATCTTGACCATGAGAACCCCAAAGACACTCATTCTGCACATGAACAGACAAGAGATAGAGGTAAGTTACTTCACTGCTTAACTTTTACATTTTAAATGTAAATAATAATTATATATATATTACCTAGGCTATTAGAAATTTAATTTCATTCAATTCAATTAATTTGGGGAATTATCAATTTATCTGATAATTTTTTTTGTTGTTGTTGCCGGTATTGAATAGGAAATATTTGCTTAAGTCCACGAGTGATTTCTTGTTTAAAGCTTTGAGTGACTTTTGCTCTTAATATTGGAAAATGTATTTTCAAGTACACTTTTTTCAGCCTATTACTGGTCTGGGGGAGGGGGGGGGATTCTCCTAATTAGAAGGGGGAAATTAGTTATTAACATGAAGATTTGTGTCCTTTTGAAATTCCATTTCACAGGCTATAATGTGTAACTTATTCATAGCTTGGCTTTGAATTTTATGACCTTAATGACTGAATTGATATAAAGTAAATATAGCCATGATTAAACATTACATAATACTTAACAATAGATTTCTTTTTAATAAAAAAAAACTATGCTGTCTTACACCTTCTAGGAATATAAGGTTATTCATATATTATTCAATATAAGGTTATTCATAAATATTGTCAATTAAATCCAAGTCTCATTGGTCTCATTGGAGCATTTGGTTGTCTTGGAAACATGACATTATAATGACTTAGGCTTTGATAAGACCAATTTTTGTACAGCGTGTCAAGTAGAATACTGTAGTCATATAAATAATGTCACAATGCCTTTGCTAAGTAAATCATTCTGTTTAACTTAATGCCCATTGGTCAAATTTACATTGATGGCAATGGGCTACTTGTTCAAATCATAAGAATTATATCAATGGAAGTGGCTTCAATAAACACTGCAACTGTAATTCAGTTGATAGCATGCAATACATAGTTAATGCATTATTAGTAAGGGTCAAATTCTAAGTTTGTCAAGGTCTGTAATTGGACAATGCACTGAAACCTATCACAATGGATGCCAGCAAAACAAAAACACACTAAAATCCCCTTTCTCTTCACAGAAATACATTGAGAATCAAAGGCAGAAATGCCACAGCAGGAGTTATACAAAAGAAAGATGGAGGAAATGCGGCGAGAGCTTGCTTTGACGAGGGGAGACATCAAGATCATGAGAACGGAGGCTGAGCACCAAATGGATGCTCAATGGCAGCTCATGGAGCAAGCGATGGGACTGTGGAAGGAGCTGGAGGGAAGGAGAGCAGAGGCCCAACAAAAAGAGGTACAGCTCAAACAGACACTGACAAAAGACAGGAAGAAGTCCCTATTGGATAAAGCCCGAGCCCTGAGAAAGAAGCAAGAGGAAGAAAGGGAAGCGCAAGAGAAGAAGACAATAAATCTGGAGGAAAGGCTGGTCACCTTGGAGCAGGAGAAGAGGGAGGCACCTGTAGCCAACATCCTTGGTGAAGCACAGCTCCAAAGGAGAAAGGCTTTAATAAAGAAAGCCAGGGCCCTGAGGGAAAAGCAGGAACGAGAGAGAGAGGCGCAACAGCACAAGATCGACAATCTGGAGGCAAGGATTGCAGCTCTGGAGCTGCAAAAGAGAGTGGACAACAGCCAGATGACAGGAGAGAAAGTCATCTCAAAAGTCCTCCTTGAAACAAGCCACAAAGGAGCTGTTGGAGCAAAGGAAGACCATGTGGTTATTGATATAGAAGGAGCCATTGGAGCAAAGGCAGACCATGTGGTTATTGATATAGAGGGAGCCAGTGACGGCCAGGCTGAAAACTCTCAGGGCCAAAAGCTAACATCTACGCTGAGGTGGATCTCCAAGATGTTGGGCTTTGGAGGCCACTGAGAGCCGAGGACCAAAACACAAACACACACACACACACACACACACACACACACACACACACACACACACACACACACACACACACACACACACACACACACACACACACACACACACACACACGCCCAGAGGGCCAGTCTTTCGCATCACTCAGCGAGACCGCCATCTCCACCTCATCAGGAGACGGAACATGTGAGGAGTCAGCAACGTCCAACTGTCCCTCTGACTGCCCTCATCTCCTCCCACCAGTCAAGCCAGTGCGTCTAGGCCCTTCTTGCGGGCCAGCAGCCATCAAGACTCGGCTTGGTTGGACACTCCCAGGCCCAGCCAAGGTTCAGCAGTCACCCTCAAGCAGTCTGTTCACTGAGGAACAGACACCTGCTAGTGTTCATCAGTCTGCCAAGCGCCAGCGCCACACCTCAGGCACGCTGGCTCAGGTAGCGGCTAGGCTAGCAGGCATCGTCATTGGAAGCAACCAGAGGACCGCAGTCGTCGAGCAGTCAGCTTCACCATCAGCGCAGCTGACAGCCCCCAATGGCGCCTCCCTCTGCGATAGCTTCACCCCTCGTCCCCGGCTCAGGTTGTGCAGTGCATCAGCACCACCAGTGGCAGAAAAGGAGCCACGGCGCACACACCTATCAGAGGCCACTGAGAGTCGAGGACCAACACACACACACACACACACACACACACACACACACACACACACACACACACACACACACACACACACACACACACACACACACACACACACACACACACACGCCCAGAGGGCCAGTCTTTCACATCACTCAGCGAGACCGCCATCACCACCTCATCAGGAGACGGAACATGTGAGGAGTCAGCAACGTCCAACAGTGGACAGCCCACGGCGGCTCTGACTGCAATCATTTCCTCACACCAGTCAAGCCAGTGCGTCTGGACTTTTCAGGAGGGCCAGCAGCCATCAAGACTCACCTCCGTTGGACACTCAAAGGCCCAGCCAAGGTTCAGCAGTCACCCATAAGCAGTATGTTCACTGAGGGACAGACACCCGCTAGTGTTCATCAGTTTGCCAAGCGCCAGCGCCACATCTCAGGCATGCTGGCTCAGGTAGCGGCTAGGCTAGCAGGCATCGTCATTGGAAGCAACCAGAGGACCGCAGTCGTCGAGCAGTCAGCTTCACCATCAACGCAGCTGACAGCCCCCACTGGCGCCTCCCTCTGCGATAGCTTCACCCCTCGTCCCCGGCTCAGGTTGTGCAGTGCATCAGCACCACCAGTGGCAGAAAAGGAGCCACGGCGCACACCTGTCAGAGCCCGTCATGTGTCGGTCACCATCAGGAGTCAGTCCCCGAGTGTCCACCCCAGGTCATCAGTTCCACACAGCCGTGTGAAGGAGCAATAGCAGCAGCTACACCAGCATCATCAGGCACACACCCTTGCTCGGCAGCCTGCTGTGTTGCTCTGTGCATATTACGGCCAGGCCACAGGTTACTCCTCAGACCACTGATAGGACCGGGAATCTATCTCAGTTTAACTTGGGATCCATCTCTCTCATCTTCTTGGACACCTCAGGATCCATTTGCACTCTTGTGACATGCAGTGCATTGTTGAGAGTGAGTTACTGTATTATGTTATCACTGTATTATGTCATGTCTTTATTGCATTGTCTGTTTACTGTTCTGTTTGTCTTGTGGCTGCATACTATGTTACTCATTCTCCATGCCACGGTTCTGCCAAAGAGTACATTGCTTCAGTAATGTGCTACTGTGGTGGCCCCTCTGAATATACTGTATATAGTCTGTATGTGTATGTGCGTATTGTATATATTGTATTTCTGTACATACATGTTTCTTATGCCTTGTTTATGTCTTATTTTACATTTTAGTGAAACCATGGTTTTACGCTTTATGCTTCACCCATGCAAGAGGGCAGCCCCCAGTGACGCCTGAAAGGGAGCAGTGCGGCGGGACGGTACCATGCTCAGGGTACCTCAGTCATGGAGGAGGATGGGGGAGAGCACTGGTTAATTACTCCCCCCACCAACCTGGCAGGTCGGGAGTCGAACCGGCAACCTTTGGGCTACAAGTCTGACGCCCTAACCGCTTCTCCATGACTGCCCTTATCTTCATACTGTTCTGGCCGGACAGCCTGTGGCGGTGTTATACACCTGAACCAACACTTTCAATACAGTCCTTTAGCCACATCATTTCACATGGGTCCCTTCCCATCACATTCTTTTTTTTCAACCCACACCACTCAATACTACACACCCTACTCAACACTAATAAAAACACTAAATGCTGAAACAAAACTCTGCATTGTCTTCTTCTGGTAGTTCAAATGTTATCTTCTGAAGATGAGTATTTATTTTTGTGGTCAGTTCCTTAACCCATTAAGCCCTAAGGCACCTGCAAAAAAGGAGCCCTTTTAGGAGCCCTTTTAGGAAAAGCTGCCCTCAGCCTATAAAAACCTAAATATCTCAGCTTCTGAAGCACATAAAAATATGCACTAAGTTGCATTTAAACGCTAAAATCTTTCATTAGAATGTGTTCATTCATCTCAAACAAACAGAGATTTTTAATAAAGTTGTCTCAAATATCATGAGCCTGAATGTTGCGTGATGCAGCTCCAGGCGCCAGGCCAATGTTCCGCAACGCAACATCAGGCATCAATGGGTTAATACATTTTAGAAATGAAGCACCCTATGTACCCAAACGCAGAAAGGGAGCCTGTTCTCGAAGGAATTGCGTCTCATTTGTCACGCAAACAGAACTCGAAATTGCATCCAGATTTCGACGCATTCCCTTGTAAATAGAGCAGTATTATGTTGAGGGATCGTTACAATGATACCTAATTGACTTTCATCTGGCCACTTCATAAGATGTGAAGAGAAATCTTTTTATATAATGATCGCTCATTCCTCTGGAATAATCCTCAAAAGAGTGATGATGCACTTCACCAGGGTCATGCATCTGTCTGCAGGGGCTTATTCCACGTGAGTGACCACCAATGGTGTAAAACATTGAAGGTTTTTTCTGTTTGCCCCTGAGTGGGTGACCTAGAGGTTCTGAAAAGAACCCCTGAGGAACCCAAATCTTCTTGTAAGAACTTCAAGATTGCTAGAGAAGTACTCAGGGTCCCTTGGCACTTCTTTAATCACCGAGAGATCATCAGAGAACTTTTAGGGAGACAATTGGCGGTTCTTCGGGTGAACCGCAGGAGGATGTAATATGCATAAGCATGCAAAGCTCCAGCTTAATGACAACATATTTTGATATAGGAAGCAGATGCACAACTATCCACCTAAATGTATATATTGGATTATCCATAAGGGCCAGCGCCACAGTACCCAAGGGCACCAGGCATTTTTGACCAACATGGAGGCACCACAGGACACAAACTTTACCAATATTATTCATAATGCCGTGTCCAGACCAAGAGCGAACTACGCTGCCTGGTAGCGTGGGTAGCAGAAGAAGTTTCGCCTTGAATACGCTGTATTCGCTCGAGACGCAGCATTGACATGTTTGATGCAGCTAATCACATAACGGCTCTGGCTTGACAGCCTGGGACATTCGGAGATATGAACGTTCCGATTGGTTGCCGCCGAACAGCGTCAGAGCGAATTCGCCTGCGATTAGATTTAGTTTAATCTTCAAAATTCGCTCTGGTAGCGCAAGAAGCTTCGCTCCTGGCGAATTCGCTTTGGTAGCGCAGGTCGCGTGCCCTCCATAGAGAAATAATGACTTCCGTCGCTTCGTTCGCTCCGTTCGCTCTTGGTCTGTACACGGCATTAAGGGGGCACCAGTGAGGTATAGCACCCAGGGCCACCACATTGGCTTAATACTGCTTTAAGCAAGTCACTTATGTAATGCTGGGGAGAGTCTATGAGGCTAAGGAGGTTCCATTACATTGGCTAAATATTTGGAAAGGCAGAAGCTAAAGGTGAGAAAAATTACAAGCCTTAAAAGGTGGTCATCAGTGTCTCCTATGATATACGAGAGCTTTAGAGCTGTAATTCAGCGAAACGCCTGGCAAGTCACAGTAAGAACTCAGCTCATTGACCTTGAGTTAATGTGCTAATATACATTCTGACCTTGTTCACCATCAGCCCATGCAGAGATCGGAAATGACTAAAGTAACTGAATCATTCTATTTTCTATTTTATGTGGCCGGGTGTTGCGTTAACATGTGTGTGTGTGTGCATTTTTACACCTTCGCCATATTACATTTATTTTACTGATACATTCCCTTTAAGCACATACGGTAACTCTGACTACTATTTTTTTTCAACTTTTTCTTGACTTGTGAGAGAGGACTGACCTTCAGCAAGGTTTTCCATTGACATCCTTCCAAGGCCCTGTATATGCGGCACTGTATGTTTGCTATACTTTGGTAAACAAACCCGCCAGAAAGTAAACAGATGAAGAGACGAGATGAGATGTTTCAATTTAATCTTCCAGAGTTATGCAGGTGCATATCCTGGCAGACGCAGCATTGGGCTCATGTAGACGACGCGCCGGAGCCTGCATGGGCTGGCAAACTGCCAATAAATAAACAAGGGGGGGGCCAGAGCTTCAAGGGAGAGTGCAGAAAATACACACTGATAGGGTTAGCTTTCGTGGGGTCTCCCGAAAGATATTTTTCTTCCCAGGGAGCCGAATATTACCAGAGGCAAGCACCAGTGTTGCCAGATGTGTCTGACCAAATCCCGCCCAAAAGGTTCTCAAAAAACGCCAAAATGCGCTAAATTCCGCCCAAATTCAACAAATTACATTGACTTCTATGGGCCCAAAACGGCTTAAAAAACCGCCAAATGGCCAATTTTTCCCGTTTTTGCCCGCCGACGCTCATCCCAAGTAGCCCAATTGGGCGGGCACCCGCCCAATCTGGCAACACTGGCAAGCACCCCTGATCAGCCCCAGAACCAAGCACTACACTGGTTTCACCGGCATCAACATCAAAGCCACACTCCAAACAGCCAGCCCACCAAAAAATACCAACAACGAAACACCAAAACTTAAGAGAAGACATGCAAAATGATTATTTATATATCCAGCAAAGGTTTTATGCGTACTCGTTTATGTACATTTTGTAGCAGCAAAGACAGAGTGCCCTAAACGTGTTTCCATGTGACATGGCACACACCATATCAAGCCTTCATTTTTGACATGGTGAATCCAGTGTCCGAAGTCAGTTCCAGTGTATCAGTAAACCAAGCTACAAAGCAGTAGCTTCCTTCCTCCTCCTCCTCCTCCTCATCTTCCTCCTCATCTTCCTCAGCCTCCTCATCGTCTTCCTCCAACACAACACACATGACAACTAGATGCCCACAGCAGCACCAAGAAAACCCAAATCCCATTGCCATGGTAACGGCAGGGAGCGGTTGGTTGGTTGGTTGGCCGAGCGGAGTGGAGCGAGCCATGAGCGCTGCGCCTCGCCAGATACCATTTGCAAGTTGCTGGGTTATTTCCCTACAGACCAGACTGAGCCACAGTCAACCACAAAAACAAGGTAATGAGAGAAAATAGGCCCTGAGGGGTAAGTGCGCACGTGCTGTGTGTGTGTGCGCGTGTGCGTGCCTGCGTGCGTGTGCGTGCGTGTGTGTAGGGCTGCTGACAGCTTTGACTGGGCCCAGGACAAAACCATCTGAAAGGGCCCCCCTTGATATGCATACAATGTAACGGAGATTCGATTCTGGGCCCCACATCTCTCTGGGCCCAGGACAATGTACCCCTTTGTCCCCCTCCTGTCGACTGTCCTGCGTGCGTGCGTGCGTGCGAGCATGTCTTCAGGGAGGCACGCGAGGCACCTGACTATAATTTGTTGAAACCCCTTTATGATTCAACATGATTGAAAAATGAAAGTGCATGAGTTGGCAGCGCAATTTCAGAGGCGAGACATAAAAATTACTTTTGTGGATGATAAGACAGCAGAGACAACAAAGATCAGTGTCAACGAGGTGGACATCATTTCAACTTAAAGAGCTTAGATGCTAAGCATTATCACATTTTTGTTCACAGGGGACAAGCAAATGCAGTCAATGACAACATCAGTAACAGCTTTTTTAATCTACACTGAAAAACAACCTCTATGACAGGCTGTTTTTTTCATGAGAAAGGTTCACAGAATACATTACTTTTTCAATTTTGATTCAGACAATGAGTGTTGAGGCAAGTTTAATCCCTAGTGTCCAACAGTGACAGTAGTTAGTATGTCTGGACTGTGACGAACCAAAGGTGTCAACGAAAAAGTAGAAGTACGCCTAGAGATTCAAGATTCAAGAGATTCAAGAATTTATTGTCAAAAAGGCAACGAAATTGTGTTTGGGGTACAATACTTGGTAGCAGCAGGTTTTCAAGTGAAGTGCTATAAGAGGTAAAAGTGACACCAGTGCTTGACCCCCCCCCAGCCCCCCCATCCCACTTAAAGTGAGCCCCCCCATCCCACTAGAACAGTGTTCCTAACACCAGGAACTTTTCCACATACAGAACAACCCGGCCGTGTCGCGCTGTGTCGTGTCGTGCCGAGCTGGCTATGCCATGAATATTGTGTGCTGGCCGCTGGCTGACAGCTTTGACCGGGCCCAGGACAAAGTGATCTGAAAGGGACCCCCCCCCCACCCAGTACATTCAACAATTCAATAATGAGGACCCTATTCTGCCCCCAAACCCCCCACCCCCTGTACCTGGGGCAACTAACAACCCCCACTTACCCTGTCTGCTTCCCTGTGTGTGTGTGTGTGTGTGTGTGTGTGTGTGTGTGTGTGTGTGTGTGTGTGTGTGTGTGTGTGTGTGTGTGTGTGTGTGTGTGTGTGTGTGTGTGTGTGGGGGGGGGGGTACTTTTATGTAGCATTCACGCATTATACTTTTTATCTTCTGTATTTTATTGTATTATTTTCTGAGCAATAGCTCTAGGTCAGAGTATGTGCGATATTTGTATATGCCTTTGGATGACTAAGGGCCAAAACTGGAACGTTGTGTGCAACACTAACAATGATTATCTGTTACCTTGTTTATATGTTTGTTTGTTCTCTGTGGTCCTAAGTCTGTCTGTTGAGGTAACTTGATGTTAACTGTGAATCACATTTTCTCATGTCCATTCTGAATTTCTCTCCTGAAGAGACTATAAAGAATAATCTAATCTAAGTCATGTCGTGCCAAGTGGTACTGTTAAACCAGCCTGGTTTATCTTTCCATCACAAACCGTGTTACCCGGAGTATGGTTGGAGTTACGTTTTTGCCATTGTCACGTACAGTATCATTGCAAAATCATGTTCTAGTGCAATTAACTTGTGAATTTACTTCTGCTTTCTCCTTTTTCCTACAGCTCCGCAAGGAACTGGTCATTTGCACTCCAACATTTTGAGGAAATCAAGTGCTGTGACTGGCCATGAGTGTGTGCCCTGAGACCAAAAAGAGGGCACAACAGAGAACATAATGAAGTTCATCTTTGTTGGAGTTCTTCAAGAAATTAAAGAAATTCACAACCATGAGTCAAGCAATTTAAAAAGTCATCCAATTAAATATGCCCCCCAAAAAAACGGACGTGTTTTCCATTGCAATGAAATGCCAATGTTCTGGAGTGTCTCATTAGCCCCTGTACCAGCAGGAGATTCTAACAGGTGGGGGTGAAAGTGGGCTGGCAAACTGGGGCTCAAGGCCCAAACGGATGCCAGTCTTTGATGGCAGAGACCTCATTAGCCTGCCACCGAAGGTTTTTGGACGAGGAATAAATCTTTAAAAAGCCCAACTGGGAACTCCAACTCCACAGCACACAAGTGAACACTGCACACAACAAAATTGCATTATGGCTCACACGTGTCAGGAGATTCCACCAGGTGGGGGTGATAGGGGGCTGGTGAACTGGGGTTCAAGGCCACAATCTGATGCTAGCCTTTGATGGCAGAGGCCTCATTAGCCTGCCACTGTTAGCCTGATAATCATCGACTTTTAAATCTCTTTGAAACTTGGTCTGACCAAGAGCATAACAATCAATGTTTCCTTAACGGCATGGTTGACCCGCCTCCCTATGGTTTGCTACTGGTTGACTGGTGCCTGACAAAGTGGGTGGAGTTTCTGATTTACTTATCCTGAGTTTCCGGAGATCAGAAGAACGAAGAACCCCCCCCCTGGCTACGGGCCTGCTGTAGGTGTCAGGGGGCGGGCAGCCTAGCCTGGGCGAATAGCCGACTGTTGACTCCGTCAGTCTGGCAAAAGCCATGAGGAATCCGTCTCCTTGGACGATGGGATTGTCTGATCTTACTCTATCATTTAAATTAATTGAAGTTCCAAACTCAAATTAAATGCCTGTTACGTTATGGCGTCGCAAAAGCATAGAAATAACAAAACGAAAGTGTGAATATAGTTACCTTAACCAGTCAGTAATGGAGCTCGCGGGTGAGTTCTACGTCACCACTCTCAACTGTTTGCTGATTGGCGAAACACTGAGAGAACCGAGCTCGAGGCTTTTGCCAGACGATGTGCAGAGCCAAAATCTTTGGGTGGAGTACAGAGGATGGCGTCGCGAGGCTACGGGCAGCCCCCAATGACGACCAAAAGGGAGCAGTGCGGCTGAACAGTACCATGCTCAGGGTACCTCAGTCTAGCCTGGGCGAACAGTCTGGCGTGAGCTAAGAGGAATCCGACTCTGTGGACGGTGGGAGGGGTCTTTTTGCCCCATTCATTCTGATTGGAAATAAGAAAATGCGAAATTGTGTTTTTGAAAGATATTAAATAAAAAAATAAAAAATAAAAAACGTCATCAATGACGTTGAACCTCAAGGCATGAGAGCGGAAGCTTGAGGAAGCGACCAGAGTAAGCCACTGAAATGCACCCCACATCTGGTAAACTGAACTAATGAGTCTCCAGCCAACAATCAGAAGTTGGGTTGTGCGCAGCCAGGGTTGCGTAGCCAGGGGGAAACAAAAAATTAGAACCCATGTAGTATATCTGGTGAGCTAAACTCCAGTGTGGCTCGAGCTTGTTGTGAACTCTTGCTTGGGGTGATAACTCAAGGGACGGCATGCAGAGTGGTGGCAAACCGAGCAGGACATTTCTTATCCTCCAAATTCTGCAACTTGTAGACCCTCTCTTGTCCATCTTTGCCCCATTCAGTATCCTGATTGGAAATTAGATAATGCAAATTGTGTTTTTGAAGGAAATTATTAGGGAAGAAAAGGTCATCAATGACATCTAACCTCAAGGCCTGAGAGCGGAAGTGACCAGAGGAAGTGACCACAGTAAGTGACCAGAGTAAGCCATTGAAATGGACGGTACATCTGGTAAACTGAACAACAGTGTGTCTCCAGCCTTTTCTCACCCCATTTCTGGTGAGCTTAAAGTGGTAGTTCGCTATTTTAGACATTAAGCCTTGTTTGTGTGACTTCTTGGGTGAAGTAGAGATGTTCTCATCACAATTTTGACATTTGGTGCTGAACGGAGCATTTGGGTATTCAAGACTGCAGCCCCCCCACCTTTACATTGACTCCAATGAAGCACTCAAGCAATCGATCATAAAATGGCATTAAACTTTCGTTTGCAGAGACATGAAACTCACCGAGTGGTCAGAGGTGGGCAGCGATACGTTGGCTCGAAAATCACCGCGAAATACGCTTCCAGAGAAGATATATTCATTATTGTCCGTCTTCATTGATTGACTAGTATTACTCCGCGCGACCGGAAATGGGGGTGCGTTTGTTTACGTTACTATCTATGGTTTGTATGCAAGCTGTAGTTTTTGTAGCCAGTCCCGCTCAAAGATAGTCGTTCTACCTCGCTCCTTGATGTCTACATAAACAACACACTATCGCTACCTACTGGCTGGATGTCTACTGCTATTCAACGGCGTCTGGGGAAAAATAGGTCCGCCAAATGCTAAACAACAGTTAGAAGGCATATTTCGCTGCAATTTTCGGGTCAATTTATCGCTGTCTACCACTGACCACACGGTGAGTTCCATGTCTTCTCAAACAAAAGTTTAATGCCATTTTATAATCGATTGCTTGAGTGCTCTATTGGAGTCAATGTAAAGGTGGGGGGGCTGCAGTCTTGGATACCCAAATGCTCCGTTCAGCACCAAATGTCAAAATTGTGATGAGAACATCTCTACTTCACCCCAGAAGCCACACAAACAGGGCTTAATGTCTAAAATAGCGAACTACCACTGTAACTCCAGTGTCAGTGTAGCCATTTTGGATGGTTTCCCGCCTAATTGGGCTGGTTTGTTCGGCCTTCTGTAAAGGTAAAAAAGGCATTTGGGTGGGTTTTTCCTGCTACTTTATGGCAGGTTTTGAGCATTTTTTGGGCTGGAAACCATCAGTCTCGTCTGGCAACCCTGTCCAGTGTGGCTCCAGCTTGTTGTGAACTCTTGCTTGGGGTGAAAACTCAAGGGACAGCATGCAGAGTGGTGGCAAACCGAGCATGACATTTCTTATCCTCCAAATTCTGCAACTTCTAGGACCCTCTCTCTTTTTTTCTTCTTCCACCATCTCCATCTCCATCTCCCCATCCCCACCCTCATCCTGAGCCCTGACACACACACACACACACACACACACACACACACACACACACACACACACACACACACACACACACACACACACACACACACACACACACACACACGTCCTAATGTCCTCTCTTTTGTTTGAAAAGATTTATGATCATCCAGGCCTGGGCTGTTAAACGGAGGATGGCCATAAAAGGCAAAATATGCTCCCTTTTAAAACGGGAGTCAGGTCGCTTCAGAAAGCATTCCGTTTAACTTTACATAGGCCTGGCTGGGCAAGACGGGCAGAGGGAAGACTATACACACTACCCTCCAACAACAACCTCCCCAAACCCACCCACACACACGCAGCGCAAACACAGACTAACTGAGTGAGAACAGGGGCTCCACTGCAGAAGTTCAAGGACCCATACTGTACACTGGAAATGGCTTCATTGCTTAACTACTGCATATGTATATGCAGGATGACAAATAACCATGTGGGTGAGACAGAGGACTGGTGACTGGGAAGTCTATGCAGACAGGCGGAGAGAGAGAGAGAGAGAGAGAGAGAGAGAGAGAGAGAGAGAGAGAGAGAGAGAGAGAGAGAGAGAGAGAGAGAGAGAGAGAGAGAGAGAGAGAGAGAGAGAGAGATAGAGATGATTATTGATTGCAACTTTCTGCACCCATCCCCTTTCTTGACGCACCAGTCATAGCATAGCAGAAGGATGGTTGGGGATCTCTGTCTTCCCACCACCATACAGAAAAATGGAGGCAGAGAGAAAGAGAGAGAGAGAGAGAGAGAGAGAGAGAGAGAGAGAGAGAGAGAGAGAGAGAGAGAGAGAGAGAGAGAGAGAGAGAGAGAGAGAGAGAGAGAGAGAGAGAGAGAGTGCATAGCAGAAGAATGGTTGGGGATCTCTCTTCTCCCACCAGACAGAAAAGTGGAGAGAGAGAGAGAGAGAGAGAGAGAGAGAGAGAGAGAGAGAGAGAGAGAGAGAGAGAGAGAGAGAGAGAGAGATGATTATTGATTGCAACTTTCTGCACCCATCCCCTTTCTTGGCGCACCAGTCAGCCAGCCGGAGAGTCTGCTGAGAGACTCTCTTGTCTTCCCCTCTTCCCCTCTTCCCCTCTTCTCTTCTTCCCCTCTTCCCCTCTTCTCTTCTTCCCCTCTTCCCCTCTTCTCTCTTCCTTGCTGTCTGCTCTTGCAAGCGCTTTCAAGGCTGTCGACGGAGGCGAAAGAGTGAAGTGGCAGGCGACTGGAGAGAAGGAGAGCAGCAAGAGAGTAGGATGAAGCAGCGCTGGCTGGATGGGAAAGTGGGAGGGAGCAGACGTCGTGTATAAAATAGGCGGGGTGGGGGATACCAAAAATAGAGCCCCCAAAAACTTCTCTCATGCAGCTCCCTCCCCAAGGGCCCTCCATCCTCAGACTCTGGAGCGGAGCTGGCAAGGCATAACGCAACATTCACTGATTCATGCCTGTGCATTTCAGCTCAAATGTGCCTTCTTCTTCTCCTTCTTCTCCCTTCAACTTCAGCATCATCATCATCATCTTATTATTATATTTACTGATGGTGATGCCAAATATGCATATCATTTTAAAGGGAGAGTTACTGTTTGAGTCCACTACACAAGGGCATAGCAGCAAATTGTGGGCCAATCAGCTCCGATGGACCCCCCACCAGCCACATATGTGTACATAAATCGAAGTGTGTGGGGGGGGGCCCTATACACATGGGGCCCTGGAAACTCAGTCACACTTAACCTCCCTGAACGACACGGCCTGCCACCACTTATTGACGAGACAAGGGAAGGTGACTGGACAATAAACGGTAGCATTTGATGGTCCAAACTGTGTGAGAAATAGACATATAGAGACAAATCATGAACCACCACAGGTCCATTTACTGTACTTCACATAGAAAAGAGAGATATTACATTACATTACATTTCACTTAGCTGACGCTTTCATTTGTTCAAAGCGACTTACAACTATTATTTTTCAGGGTATTGGTTACAGTCCCTGGAGCAATGTGGGGTTAGGTGCCTTGCTCAAGGGCACTTCAGCCATGGATGGAAGTGTAGGGAGAGGTTGTGGGGGATTCGAACCGGCAACCCCTAGATTGAAAGACCAACTCTCTAACCACTAGGCTATGGCTGCCCATCCTCCGCGCCCCTGCACTTCACAATCTGTTGCGTCACAGGAAAGGACTGGTAGATGCAGAGAAAAAGAGGAGTCACCGGAGCATCTTCAGAAGTGGAAGTTTACTTGTGTTATTGGGCAAGTGCCAAAATAAATTGGCACTTGCCCAATAAAACAAGTAAACGTCCACATCTCAAGATGCTCCGGTGACTCCTCTCTTTCTGTCCATTTACCTCACACATTGTGTAACAATCTTATGGAAAACGCATGATTTGTTCTGGGGTAATATCATAACATCACAAAGAAATGTGAAGTGAAAACAGGAACTTTATATGGTCATCTGTGAAACACATTTCATGCCATATGACATTTTGCCGGCTTCGTTCTGGGCTTTTGGTCGCATATTTCCTCAGACCTGGCTAATAAACAGCTGATGACATATCATGGGAACTACAGCCAAAATGAATAGGAAACAGAAGAGGGGCTTAAATACTCCTGCTGCTGCTGCCACTGCCGCTCCTCGCTTGAAGAACTCAATACAATACAACATGTATTGGTAACACTTTACTTGGCGCCGGTTTCATAATCATGTCATTACAGTGTCATAATAGTGTCATAACACAGTCATAGATAAGTCATAAATATTATGTCCATGTCATAAGCATTTTATGACTGTTGGCCTTAAGTGATATTCATCAAGTAAAGTGTTACCAAGAACTCAATACAATACAACGAGTATTGATATAGCGCAGTATCGGAAGTTGAATTCAAAGCGCTTTCAAAATACTGCACACTGCACACATGGACATTCCCACATTCACACACCATCTCTGGAGGCCGCTGCATGGCACCAATAGTCCGGGGTTCATGTGAGAAAATGCACTCACATGCACACGCGCACATACACAAACAAAGACAATAATAAAAGTCCTGGAAACATAGCCTAGTTTCATAGTAACTCAATACAACCCATTACAACCTCAATACAAACCCAATTATTTTGGGTGGAAATTTAACAGCAGCAAGTGTCCTGCACTAAAGACAGCTATAGTTATGTGCAAATAAAGTGTGTAGTTGATAACAAGGCTTCAACAACAGCTTCAAATTCCTGCTTCCTGTTATGACAGTCTACCACACACACAGACATATATTGCCTTGCAACTGCTCAGTGAGTGAAGTGACAAACAGCCAACTGCAAATTAACAAATAAGCCCATAAATAGCCTCCTGTGTTTACATGCTCTGTGTACATAAAATGTGACTTAATCAAAGATTTATGAGAAATTGATGAATAGCAAGCAGAAGAAACAGTCTCCTCTGAAATAATCTCTTAAAGGGACCACATGGCTGCAGAAAGCGAGCGGCTTGACCATTTACCAACCAGTTACCAACACCATTAACATGGTAAACTGACTGTCACAAGCGCAACTCAACCAAGTAGTAGCCACCTGTGAAAACACATGAGTTTTGCACACAGGTAGATCCAATGACTTCTGCTTTGTAACCATGGGAAACGGGAACTACGAGCAGTGCTGTCGCCTCTACTCGACGTCTGTTATCACCACGCGCGCAGACAGACTCCTCGTGCAACAAGTAAAGGCATTCCAGCTGAGCTGCACGACTCCAAATATGCCTGCATGATGTACGCTCCTGCTTCGCACACCACACACACAGTGTCATAACACTGTCACACGCAGCTACATAAAACAGACGATGCCCATAAATTGCATGTACACAAATTAAGTAACAGGGACCGACGTGTTCACTTTTTTATTTGGATATGTTAGCGCATATCCTGGCATTTTACTTGCCATATAAGTTGAAAACTAGCTGTCCACTAACAGGGTTCTTGAAATCAGACTGACAGTCTGCAAGGTGCCATCTCGAGTGAATATCCCCAATCAACAGTAGATGCAATTATAGTCTGTGTGCAAAAACTATTTGGTCAGAAAGCTCAAACCAGAGCTGCCGTAGCAAAATATTCGTGTTTACATCCAAGTGTGTGCGGCAACTAGGCTAATAGATACGGATGAGACAGGAGAGAGAGAGAAGACCTTGGGAAAGGTCGGAGAGGAGACCTACTCTGGGCTTTTGGCGTAGAAGGGAAGGGTGACATGACTGAGATCTTGGATGTCAAAGGCGGTGGGCTCGGCGGATATAGCTTGTCTCTTGGTGCGCTGCTGCTCCTGGAGAACGCTCTGCTTGTGCACTTGTTGCGTGGCCGGCCGGATAACGGAGCGGTACTTATCCAGCTCGTTCTGCAGCTTTTGGATCAGCTCGTCTTTTTGGTCCAGCTCGAGCTCCAGCTCGTCGATGAGCGCGTCTCGCTGCCTCAACTCCTCTATCTTCTCCTGCAGCGCGTACTGGAGATCGCGTAAAGTGCCCATGGCAGCTCCTTCGGATGTCGCAGGCGCCAGCAAAGTTACCTCCGAATCCTCACGCAGTGGCATAAAATGACCGTACTAGGCTTCGCCTTTTCAAAAAAAATTAAAATAAATCAGGAACCACGGTGGCACACAAACAACTGCAGCTTTTGAAAGCCAGCCAAAGCTTGGTAACGGTTTCACGAGCAAAGAATATCTCCTCACCGCGTCGTTCCCAAAAAAACGCGCACAGCTTCCCACGCTATTTAGAAAAAAGACAACAACGATTTCTGGACAGAAGTTTCATGAAGCGTGCATCCTCAAGTAGCCTACGTCACTGGCCGCTGGCGGGGGGAGACATGAGTGTCGCGCGCAGGAAGCTGAATCTCACAGAACGCCGGGCTCGTGGCTCAGAGCTTGGAGTGAAGTTCCCAGCTGAGCTCTAAACTGTGCGCGCATCAGCCAATAGAATACAGGGCGAGCAGCACACCTTCAACGGGGAGGCCGAGCAGAAATAAAAGAAGCGCACCGCCTTCATGATCAGAGAGGTAACCATGCGAGGCATAGCCTAGTAGACCCTCTATTAGACCGCAAACCGCATTGGAATTGCCTTTTAATAAGACCCCCAAGCCAGTGATTACAGTTGGCTGCGTGCAATTATAGTCGCCTTCTATATTCCCGTGCAATGACAACAATGCATCATTTGCTAGTGTGTTTACTTTAAACACTGACATGTTCTCGGGACAATTAGCTACTACGGAGTAGAATGGAAGGACAGGATTGAAATAATTTCTATGATTGTTAATTGCAACGGACTAGTGGGAGGGAGAATGGATTAAGTTGATGTGATTTGTGACACGAATAGCATATTGATATATTTCATCAACACATATCACATTCGCTGTGTTAGGCTACATACTGCTTAAATGTACAGTTTCCTAAAGATTTTACTTCAATTAGCAAAATCTCTCTCATGTCAGAAAAGTGGAGAAAAAAGAAAGCACCGCACTGGTGGTCATTCCACACAGGGAAACCCCACGAAAGGACAAAGGCTCCCTCTTGTGACGCTACCAGCGTATTGCAGTCACTTTGAACGACGCACCTGTTGGATTGCAATATGCTGTATCATAGCTCGTCTAATGTCATACCTGTCTTGCAAAGCAATTCATGACATGCCCATTAGTATTGTAACCTAATAGTTGGTTGAGTAGTGGGCGACATTTGAGAACGTCATATGTTGTGTAGCACAGGCCACAACATTGTGTATGCAGCTGAGCTCATTGTAATGTAACAGGCTCACTCTCCTCAGCCTGTCTGCTAAATGATGTTTGAGAGCACGACCCAATTAGAGAGACGAGGACATCCTCGGAGAAGGGCCCTTTGCAAGATATACCCAGAGCACAGATCAAAGTGAACGCCTGCGTTAGAGAAGCAGGGCCGCTGACAGCTTTGGCTGGGCCCGGGACAAAGACATACCCAAAACCAATCAATACAGTATAAAGAGGATGTAACTCTGGGCCACCTCTCGCCTCCCTGGGCCCGAGACCAATTACCACTTTGTCTCACCTGTCGGCTTCCCGGGAGAGAAGACGTGATGCAAATGTGCACGGACCCCGGCGCGCAAGGTCTCCAAGGCCAGCGAAGGCGTACGTGCGTGCGTGAGCGCATAGCCTACACAACACACACACGCTCACACGAAAATGAGCATCTCTTTATGTGTTCCCATCAAGATACGGCCACTTTTCAATGCTCAAGGGCTTTTTCAAGGAGCCTGTTGATTGTGCGGGGTAGCTTTAATTTAGAAACACGGTGAAAGCAGGGGACAGTCTCAGCGGGAGTGGCTTTCCATTTAAAAGAGCTTCGTTATATCGGAAACAAAACAACTCGAGATGGCGCGCACCGGGTGTTATAGGAGAAAGAAGGAGTGTGAAATTTAAACGTAGCCCACTCATGTACTGCTGTCTAATTTCACTAGGTCGATGAGCAAAAGTAAAGAGACAAGCTCCAATTTGAAAGAAAAAGGGGCAATTAACTGAATTTTGTCTTGCCTGCTTTTTCACATTCAGCCATCTTCCGCAAGCAATTTCAATATTTCATCACGAAAATAGATACTACCGTATCAGTTGCACCAGGTTAGTTTGGTACCAACTATAACGAAAATGTAAACCCAGACCACCATTCATTTTCCTTTACGCTCATTTGTACGATCTGTGGACGACATCTAGTGGTCCAAATATGCCCCTGGCTGTTGAGTGGTGACAGTGTTTTTTTTTAAACTTGAATAGGCATTAACCATCCCCATGCCAAAGACCAGTCTCTCTCTCTCTCTCTCTCTCTCTCTCTCTCTCTCTCTCTCTCTCTCTCTCTCTCTCTCTCTCTCTCTCTCTCTCTCTTTCTCTCTCTCTCTCTCTCTCACACACACACACACACACACACACACACACACACACACACACACACACACACACACACACACACACACACACTTTTCTAGTCTAACACAACTTCTGCAGAGAGAAAAAATGGATTTGGTGATCTTGAATAAAACACGCTAAAAACACAAGCCACTTGCTACCAGGCGGGATGGGAAAATCTAGGCCGACTGTATATACACCAATCATATTAACCTTGTAACCTTGGTGTGGAGAGCTCATTTGTGCCCTTATAAATAGAAGTGAAGAACGGCCTTTGGAAATTATACCTTAAATATGGACGTTCCCATCCAATCAATAATTCAGCAAATGGGCATTAAGAATTGATCAAGGTAATGACGCGGGCGGGAACCAGGATTACACACTGTCTGTGAGCAAGAGAGAGAGAGAGAGAGAGAGAGAGAGAGAGACAGACAGACAGACAGACAGACACAGAGAGAGAGAGAGATAGAGACAGAGACAGAGACAGAGAGAGAGAGAGAGACAGAGACAGAGTGTGTGTGTGTGTGTGTGTGTGTGTGTGTGTGTGTGTGTGTGTGTGTGTGTGTGTGTGTGTGTGTGTGTGTGTGCGCGCGCGCGTGGCTGCTGACAGCTTTGGACGGGTCAGGACAGAAGTCAGAAAGGGCCCCCAGATCCAACCATGAGAACCCTATCCTATACGCCCGGGACAACTGGCCCCTTTGTCCCCAGTCAATGATTGATTATACTCAACCTGGGAGAAAAAAAGTAGGACATTACCGAGTTGACAAAATGGGCATATGTCAGCACAGCAAACTGAGGGGCTGAGGTTTTTTTAGAGTCAATTTTAAGGTGCACTGTGCAATATTTTCAGCAGCCTAGTTTATTTCCAGAATTCATGCTACCCATTCACATTAATACTTACCACCACCATCAAATTGTAAGTGTCATTATGACTGGGAAAATAGCATTTTTACATGAGATCTTCTCCATTTTCCGCTTTTTTGAATTTCCAGAAATTTACATTCTTAGCTGCAAGACCAACTATACTTTGGTGATACTAGCAAATATTAGTTCATTATTTAGTAAGTATTCATGAAAAGATCAAATATGGCAGTAGACACCACAGTTTCAATGAGCAGCATAGCTGCAATACCTACTCTGGCCACCATCCTAAACAGTGCACCTTTAAAGCCAACTAGTAGTCCTTCAGACTGATGTTTACTTTACCGGTCAAGTACAGTATTTGTATTGGCTGGAAAAATGTGCTCTTTATGTTGTTGCTGTTATGTTTGGTTTTGGGTTTTGTTTGTTTGTTTTTCTTTCTTTTTTTAAACAGTCGCCCGAATGGCAGACTTTGCGCGTCCGATTTTGACCCGCTAGTAAACACTCTCATGTCTCAATCCACATGTGATACTTAACAAATGTATTACAGACCAACAATACCCATGAAGCCCTATGCCTAGGCTGTGACCCACGGCTGATGTGAAAAGATAAACATAGGCCTATGGCCAATGTACTGAGTGTAGGCTATTGTGAGATTGTAGCCTCTCTGGGCGCATGTGCATTGTTCCCGTTATAATCCTGGAAACCTGTAAATATTGTCCATAACATACCGGTAACTCATGCCCCCTGGGGAAGGTTCACTGACAAAGCTCAATGGGAACACTAAGTGAGCAGCCGGCTTAGATATTTAACCACTTCTTGGAAAGGATAGTTGCTTCTGCTTCGCACAACAACTTTTTTTTTTCATGGCACAGACTGTAAGTTACCGCTAACATGCTAGGGATGTCAGAGGGCTGACCGCGGTGGAACCATGACCATAACGTGATTCCTGTGAAGTACTAGATTCCCATCCACTAAAATCAGGCATTACCATGTGCTTGCCGTATTCGGGAGAGCTGAATGATATGGAACGATCAATTGAAAACACTGGAGCCAAGCCCACACTCCACTGTCTATGCCCGTCTTCACCCTAAGGAATGAGAGCATAAATCGATACTCCAAAGCCTAGCCCTTAGTTGCTCTCATTCACTATTTTTTTTTCTGTTACCACAATTAATGCCAAGCACTGGGCAGGACCAAGCCCTTCACAGAACACATTAACCAATTAAGGTAACGGTTAAAAATCACCGTGCAGCACCAAAATGCGCACGGCACGTGCAACCAAAAAGTAAACAGCTACCTGTCAGATTTGTCATGCTTTTTCCGAAACGCCTGGCTCGTGAGGTCCTGAAAGGATTTGTAGGACTGCGGCTCTGCTGAGATGCCCTGGGCTCGCGTCGTGCGAGGTCCAATGATCTGCGCGCTGGGCAGGACCGACTGGTATTTGTGCAGTTTTCTCCTCAATTCGTGGATCTCTTCCTCCTTCTCGAGAAGGCGCCGCTCCATGTCTCTAATCCTCTCCTCTTTGACGAGTAGAATCTTGGTGAAATCTTCCTCCAAATCACTCATGTTGGCCAAAAAGGGGGAAAGCAGCAAAAAAAAAACTTTGCTTACAATAATGTTGGCAAAACAAGCCCGGGCGAATTCCACACTTATCTCTCTCCAGGCGGAGAGAGACCTCGGATATTCCCTGCGTGCGTCCCGACTCACTGATGAACACGGACTGTCGCCACTGATTTCAATCTTAGCGACGGCCAGCTAAGTGGTTGTCCTCTGCGGACCCTCCTGCAGGCAAGTGGGCTGTAGTGCTGTAGAGAAAGCAATTAGAGCTGCCCTTTTCTCTCCTGGGAGCGAGACCCGGGTCACTACCTAGGGAAGCGGAACGGGTGCGGGTGGGTGAGCCTTGCGCACAGAGAAGTCAGCGTGTGACAGCGAGGCAAGAGCGTGATCTGATGAGCGGGGTGGGAGTGGGAGGGGAGGGCCCATCATCATCCATTCACATATTATTTCCCCCTGCTAACCCTAGGGCCCAGTCCGAAAATAGCTGCAATTATCGTTTGATTTGATTGGTGACGCAACTTTATGCAAGTCTATGGCTTATGACTGGAGTCTTTTCGCAGTGTTCTGGTAGGCAAGAACTGTCACACTCACTGATATATGAATGAACTGACCAAGGCTCAATAGACTCCTGGTGGCATACACAGTGTTTAGAAGCAATAGGCTATGGTCCTGATCATCCTAAGCTTTGCCACTTTCTGAAGCCTAAAATCCAAAATAGCCCAATATTATGTGTACTACAAGGAATGATTGAGAAATTAAGTGCTTTAAAAAAAAAAAAAGGGTTGGCACACTACTTTGGATTTTCCAAAGGAGTGTGCGAACCTTTTTTCAAAAAATACGTAATCTTTTTGTTCAGCACCAGGGATTGTGCACAAGTAACTCTCTACATGAGAAATTAAGTGCCCCTGGGAAAAAATGCCCCCACCCCCCCACGAGTCACGACAAAAGTTCTTTCTCTTCCTGGACCCTGGCAGTTTAACAGAAATAGGTAAACTATGCTACCTGTTCCTACAGTATGTGAGGCCCCTTGTGGAAAGTGACCTTGGACCTAGAAATGCATAGAGCGCACGCACATCAGTGGTGGTTTGGCTGGACCAAACAGAAGATAACTGAAAAGAAGAGATAAAGTTCCGCAACAATGTTTGATGCTCCCAAACAAAGTTTAATGCCACAATGTTTCGGACCCGCGGTCCCTTCATCAAATTGCAACAGATGCAACAGCACTTTGATGAAAGACCGCGGGTTAGAAACATTGTTTTGTTTAGGCCTATCTTTGCGTTTCAGGCCTCTGAAAGTGAAAGTGAAAGCCCCATTGGGAAACTTCCATTGTCATTGTGACACAGCACTCCACAGCACACAAGTGAATACTGCATACTGCACACAATGGAATTGCATTTATGCCTGACCCGTGCAAGGGGGCAGCCCTCAATGGCGCCCCAAGGGAGCAGTGCGGCAGGACAGTACCAGCTCAGGGTACCTCAGTCATGGAGGAGGACGGGGGAGAGCACTGGTTAATTACTCCCCCCGCCAACCTGGCGGGTCTGGAGTTGGACCGGCAACCTTTAGACTACAAGTCTGATGCCCTAACCGCCTACCTGGACCTAGACCTGGATCTGGAAATAGACCACTTGGCTGGCTAATCTACTAATCCACCCCTGACTAGATATGAAGTTTTAGTTGGTTGAATGCATCAGATTAGGATGGATCTGGGTTTTTGTCTTTGTACAGCAGGTGTGTAGAACCGTTCAATGGATGGCACACGGGTCACTTGCAAATGTGTGCTGTGCAGTATGTTTAATCTGTCATGCAATGTAGTTTGTATATTTATTTATGTGTATTCATTGGGCAGCCATGGCCTATATTGGTTAAGGAGATAGGCTTTAGATCACAGGGCTGCAGGCTCAAATCCCACCAGAACCTTCCACTCCCACTTCCACCAGTCTCGCTCCATGGCTGAGGTGCACTTGAGCAAGGCACTTAACCAAGTGATACCTGGTTACAGGGCTGCTGACAGCTTAGACTGGGCCATGGACAAAGCAATCTGGAAGGGCCCCCCAGCCCAAGAGATATATTGTAATGAGGACCCAATTCTGGGCCCCCTCTCTCTCTGGGTCAGGGGCAACTGCTCCCGCCCCCCCGCCCCCCACTCATGTCGGCACCCCTGCCTGGTTATGCCAGAGCAGCCGAGTAGCAGAGAAAGCCACCTGCTGTGCTTCTTCCCATGCCCACTTAATCACTGGCCTTCGAACCATGCAGGTGTCTGATTGTTTAAAGCGGTCACCTTCAACCTCACTGGACTGGACTGGACTGGCTTCCCAGCTGGAGACAGAAAAACCTGCTGTGAAATTCACAGGAAAGTGTCAGCACCACGAGCTATGAGCATATCGATGTGTTGTCGATCTGGCCTGACCGTCCCGCTGCGCTACAAACTGCTCCTGGATCAGTGGTTAGGATTAGAGCCTTTTCTTTTTTTTTATTTATATTTTATTGTTGTTTTTCTTTTAGGGAAAGGGAAGTGGGAAACAACACACATTAAGAACAGAACTATGTACATACAGGGAGTGTGTCACTTACATATTCATACATTAGGATACATTTTACATTATGGAGTCATAGTTATATGGATTAGAGCCTTTTCACACTACAAGCGCTATACTGTCGACAAGACAGAAGCATTTTTTTTATCAGCGGCGAAAATGCATGGAAACTGATTAGTCCTTCCACACCAACACGATGGTAGTTGGGCAGTAGTGGCACGTAGTCCGTTGTAGTGGCATAGTGCACAGATATAGTGCTGAAGCACCTGCCCCTTTACTCTACTAAATGCCCTTTTTGAACAATTGTATCACAATGGTCCATGTTGATAATATGATATCTATGATATGATAATCTACGTGTACATGCTTCACAATCAAAAGCATGTGACAATAATGCCCAGATATAAAAAATGGTCTCTCATCTAAGGCAGCTAGAAGTTTCACATCATGCCCCCCCCCCCCCCTTCAGCACCTGCCCCCCAAAATGTCTGTGCACACCACTGTCTAGTAGTGTTGTTCATATTCTCTTAGTGTTGAACTAACACTACACAATTTATTTGTTTTGTTTGGTCTTTTTGACTTTATTTATGATAGGACAGTGAAGTTGGTGACAGGAAGCGAGTGGGGAGAGAGAGAGACAGGAAAGGGCCAGCAAAGGACCTGGGCAGAGAATCGAACCCAGGTCAGCCGCATGGTAGACGAGTGCCCTACCGGTTGGCCACGGCAGGGCCAACAATACACAATTTATTATGTACATGTAGCGCATTTCGAATGAGAATGAACGTGTGCCATTGGTGTGTCTTCCCAGCGGGATGGGGATGGAGGAGCTCGTGGTTTCAGGTTTCAGGGCCGGGAGGGTCGGGAGCCGGGAGCCGGGCCGACAGACGTTAGTCACCCCTTTCCTGTAACACATACAGATTCACTCATTGAAACCGGAGAAGGGTCCCTAAGTGAAGTGAAGCGGAGGGGAGGGGAGGGGAGGGCAGGATGTTGCAAAATCAATATTGTTTACCTCATGCAGCCTAGCCAGCAGAAATCATCAGCAAAAGAGGGGTGGGGGTAGGGAGGGAGGAAGCACTACAGTGTTGCCAGATGTACGATAATTATCGTATTTGTACCATCAATTTGTCCATTTTGTCCTCTGTAAAATCAAAAGCACATGATGTACAATAACTTCAGAGTTGTCATTCAGTTCATTTAGATGCCTTGAAACAACAATTTGGGTCTTGTACGATAATTTCCTCCCAAAAAGCCCCCCAAAACGATAATTTTGAGGTTTTGGTATGATATTTCAGCATTTTCCATCTGGCAACATTGGAGCATTATAAACTGCTCCTGTTTCCTCTGTCTGACTGTAGAGAGAATTGTTGAGAGCATGTGGTTGATTGTTAAGTCGAGAGAGACAGAGAGAGAGAGAGAGAGAGAGAGAGAGAGAGAGAGAGAGAGAGAGAGAGAGAGAGAGAGAGAGAGAAGGTTGCCAAGAAGAGAAGAGGATGGGTGCAATAGACAATCACTGTGGATGCCACAGGTGTCCCATTGATACTTCCTGTGTGTGGACACCGTCATGATAAAGATTTAACTGAAGAAAACACGTCTGACAGGCGGACAAAGATGCGTCCAAAAGCAAAAATATGAAGAGAGTAACGCGAAAAATGGCTGCAAAGATCGTGTTTTGGCAGATTTAAAGAATGTGTTTCAGACGGACAGACGTATCTAAAAACAGTCAACAAAACTAGAAATGCACTCAGAAAGTGCAGACACCGCAGAGGAAGCTGTTTGATAGAACATTTGACTATGTTACACCCTATTTTTTTCTCAAGTATTTCTGCCTTGTTTTCGTGGAGTTAGAAATTGGAATGTCAAAATTCGCCCTGTCCCGTAATAATGAAGAATCTTTTTTTTAATTTTCTATTCTGGATCGGAATCGTGATCCGGATAACCACCAAAATTTAATCAAATGTTCCTTTTGCCATTTCTAACAACTCCATAAAATGTCATCAAAATCCAATCATGACTTTTTGAGTTATCCTGCTGACAGACAGACAAACCAACGCGACCGAAAACAAAACCTCCTTGGCGGAGGTAAAAAATAATTACAAAATGATATCTAGGCTCTTATGGGGCTGGAAAGGCCTATTCCTCCTTTAGGGACAGGACGATGAACACCAGACCAAAATATAAAGAGAATATATGTCATGAGGCAGCATGAAATCTAAACATTTGTGTTGTCAGTAAAGTCAGCATTTCAACTGAACAATGTATGAGCATGCTCTCCATTGCTGAATATTTATGTCCTTGAGGACATACTGCAGATCATTTTTCATGAACTTAAAACTATTTTCTGTCCTGCTATCAACCAACCGCAAAGGAATGCACCATACTTACTCAAAATTAATGTTTATCTTCTTCGCCCATCCTACAGGGTGGAAAAAGCATTGTCTCTTATAGAGGTCACAGGGGTCAACTCCTCCAAACAAAGTTAATATAGGCCATGCAGTGGAGCAACGACCAGGGCCTCAAAATTGATGAACCATTACAATTATTATTTTAAGGCTGAAAAAACACTGTTGTCTTGCTTGCTTCAAGGTTCAAGTTCAAGGTCATTGTTTTTAGCCCACCCACAGAGCAATGTAGCATTCCGTAGCAAGCACCACAGCTTTTGGAAGAGTGCTCTAGCATGGTAAGGTAGCACAACGGCACATGTTGCTGAATGTGCTGAACATATTGCGAGGAGAATAGAACCTCATATTCGTTTGCACAAATACTCAGTCTAATGGAATTAAGTAAAGTTTCATAAAATTGAAGACCTATTCCCTTAACGTGATGGAAAGTTAAACAGAGAGAGGGAGAGAGAGGGAGAGAGAGGAAATTGCACAGATGTAACATTCAAAAGCACATAACAATTAAACAAATAATTGCTCGAGGCATTGTGTGTGTCTTTTATGATCTGATAATAGTGTTGCAACAGCTTTTCACTTTCTAGCATGCATACAAATTGAGGAAAAACCTTCAAATGAAGGAGAATGGCACGACAGAGGAAAGGAATTATATAACATCCATGACACAATAACATAGTTTAAAACAGCTTTTACAAGAACTAGGGATAAATATCAGCTGTGCACCACCACAAGATTCATTCATTTCTCTACATCGCTCCATCTTCTCTATAATCGTACTTTAGACATCCTGCAGCTTCCCCTCTTAGTCCAAACATGACTGAGGCCACAAGCATGAGCAGTCCATTCCCTCTACCCCTTGGCAGCGGGGAGATCCAGTCCAAATGATGTTAAAGGGATATGCCACTATTTTGGGGCTTAATACAGTTAAAATCGTTGGCCGGGGTTTATAAAGGTGGGTAGGTGTCTTATTTTGCATGTAAGCCGTTGTCTTGCTTTAAGCAACACAACGCTTAACATGAAAAACAAGACACTTTACCACCTTTATAAACTCCAGCCAACGATTTTAACTATATTAAGCCCCAAAATAGTGGCATACCCCCTTTAATGATCAAGTCAAGTCAAGTCAAGTCAAGTCAAGTCAGCTTTTATTGTCAGTTTCTTAATATGCACAGGTCATACGAAATTATATTTCTCTCTCTATACCATAAAAGGACATAGACATACACAGAACTGACATTTAGGCCTACATACTGACGTCAAAGTGCAAGACAGGACAAGAAACAGTGATGGACCAATAACAGTAAAGTGATAAAGTAATGAATAATAACTGAGCTGTGCTACACTAATGATGTTAATGATGTGTACATTGCTGCCTGAACCCCAAACAGTGAGAACAGGGAAGCCAACGGGTTGGGGGTGGGGTTGTGTTAAAGGGACAGTTTGGTCAATTTCAACATGCAGTTGTAATGCTCACACTACCCTGGACTTGTCAGTGCCTGAGATTTTTTTTTCTTCTTCTTCAGCCGTTTCCGAGATCCTGGTCATTGTAATGGGGGCAGCTCTTTGTTTACATTTCAAAAAAACATTTTTATTTATTCCCAAAAACATCCAAGAGGTTATAAAACATCAGCAGACAACTAGCAAACAGCAGTACCTTTTGGGAAAATATTTGGAGTTGGCCTATGTTTCATTTTTTAAAAATGTAAACAAACGCTGCCCCCATTAGAATTGCTCATATCTCCGAAAGGGCTGAGCCGAAAAATGTGGCATCACCAGGTACTGACAAGTCAAGGGTAGCGTGAGCAATACAACTGCATGTTGAAATTGACCAAACTGTCCCTTTAAGGGGCCAGTTGTCCAAGGCACAGGAGGAGGAGGGGCCCAGAATTGGGTTGGGGGGGGCTTTCGGTTGACTTTGTCCTGGCTCTGGCCAAATAGTCAGAACAGAACAGGGAAGCCGACGGCGACGGGGCGGTGGGGGGACAGGGAAGCCGACCGGGGGGTTGGGGGGTGTGGTACGTTTGTAGATTGGTGTTAAGGGGCCAGTTGTCCAAGGCACGGGGAGAAGTGGGGCCCCAGAATTGCAGGGGCTGCTTTCAGATGACTTTGTCCTGGGCCCGGCCAAAGCTGTCGGCAGCAGGGAAGCAGACAAGGAGGAACAAAGGGGTCACCTGCCCTGGGCCCAGGGAAATGGGGGGCCCCATAATTGGGTTCTCATTACATTGAATGTATTGCGTGGGGGGTACCCTTTTCAAATGGCATTGTCCTGGGTCCAGCCAAAGCTGTCGGCAGCACTGAGTGGGAAGGGCAGATGATGAGGTGATGAGCACACTCTGCCTCCCAGATGTCAGATCAGGAGCAGCAGAAGACAAGGAGCTGATTATGCTCGTCCTCATCATGACATGGTTAGGGCAATCTGACCCCTGCTTTCTGTTCCTCCTCCTCGTCTGTGTCATTGAAAATAATAGTCTTGTCAGTACGCAGGGAAAAATTGCTGCGGGATAAAAGGGAGGTGAGCAGATGACCGTTAAATAAACAGATGGCGCAGAAAACGGCGGAATCAGTAGAAAAATGATCCCTGGAGTAATGCGCTGCTGCAGAGGAGAGAGAGGGAGGGTGTAGGGATGGGCAATATGACGATATATATTGTTATCGTGATATAAAAGTGTAAATCGTGACCTTTCTCCTATATCGTTTATATTGTGATAATAATTTTATCAATTTTCAATCATTTAATTACATTTCATGTTGTCACAATACACACTATACGTTAATGTAACTGTAAAAATAAGAATAAAAAGATCCATTTTAAAGAAAGGTTGTTTTGCGACATGAAAAAATAAAGAGCAACAAGGAGAATAACTGAAAACGTATGTAATTGTGCTATATCGTGATATATATCGTTATCGTGATATAAAGTAATCCATATCGTGATATTGGTTTTTTTCCATATCGCCCAGCCCTAGGAGGGTGTATTCTTTCGGTTTGGATGGTGCAGTTATTGTTGTGCTCGCCTCATGTCATGTAGGTCACAAGACAAGGTCTTTGTGGGCTAATACTAGAATGGTTAAGGCTTCTGTCAGCCGTGAGACGTTGAAAATACTACACTGAAAAGCAGCTTCTTGTAGGTTCTATGTTATAGAATAGTGAGTTCTCATGTATAGAATAGAATAGAATAGAATGGAATAGAATAGAATAGAATAGAAAAGAATAGAATAGAATAGAATAGAATAGAATAGAATAGAATAGAATAGAATAGAATAGAATAGAATAGAATAGAATAGAATAGACTTTGTCATGCAAGCATGACATTTGTCTTTGGTCTCACTGTTTAAAAACATGAATGGACATGCATTCCATTGCTCAAAACATACAGTAAATATACGCATACATCATTGCATACATCCATCATTGCATACATTACACTATATATATTGTATGTATGTTATGAGTGAGTACACCACCTACATGTTGCTGCCAATCATGCTGTCAATATCATTGTACGTATATGGACTGTGTATTTTTCACACTGTGTGAAAAATGACAGTAAATAGCATTTTAGTCCATCCTGTTATAGATTCTGAGCTTCAACGATCAGTAGAATACACATTTATAACCCTCACTTTTAAATAAATGGAATACAAAGCTGATACAAAACAAATGGTTCCACAAACAACCTGGCTATCTCTCACAGTTGTGTCAAGTGCCTTACAATAAAATAGTGATGTAATAGTGCCCCCCCCCCCCTTTATAGGTTTCTGCCCTTATGGTAAAATACACCATTGTCATTCTCTGTATCTCTGACTAGTCATCCCTGTCGCCTATATCAGTGGTTCTTAACCTTTTTTCTTGAAGCACCCCCTAACCTGTGTCCAAGACAAGCCGCGCACCCCCAACCCAAACGTCTACACGTGTATCCACACTAAAAATGATTTTAGTGATTAATTACAATGATTTTAGCTTTAGACATCTATCAATACTTTAATGACTTTACATGGGGACGAAAACATGTTTTAATTTGGTCATGATTTGGCCTAATTATTATGTTTGGAGGCAGAATTTTGGTCACAACCTCAACACAAACAAAATTCCGCGCACCCCCTTAAATCTCAGGCGCACCACCTGGGGGTGCCCGCACCCCAGGTTAAGAACCACTGGCCTATATCTATACCAGAGAGAGTAGAGAGAGAGAGGTTCCATTGGCCCATTGTTTCCTGGTTCTATTATGGCCCCCCTTAAGCAGACCTAGGCAGACCTAAGGACTGTTCTATTCATTGTAGGAGCATTATGACACTGCCCTTTAGGCAGACCGGAACCTGGTCGCGTTAGGTGCCCATAGAATCCTACTATGTTGGCATATCTCTATACTTAAAGAATCTCTGTCTATATCTGCATGTGTCTGGTACCCCACTCCCCTCCCCTCCTTCACCTTCTGCCTCTGTCTCATTCTCATCGCCTGATGTGTTCTGCTCCCGCCCATCCCAGACGGACAGAGTACATACATCTCTGAAAAGGTCATGGCACTTGTATCATACAATTTCCAGTCACCGCCGTGCCGTAAGGAGCTGCTGTCATGGGGCCTTGAGGCTGCTCTTGCACTGCTCTGCACTCCTCAACCCTTAAGAGGCAGCGTTCAGGGCTGGACTGGGAAAGCAATAGGGCCCCGGCACTTTTGGCTTAAAGGGGCCCCTCATAATTAGCGGCGCAGAACTGACACACCGGTGGGCCCCGCACCCTCATGGGTTCCTATTTTCAGAAATGTAAAAAAAAATTAAAAAAATTAATTAACATTTCTAAAAAAAATAGGGGCCCACAAAGGTGCAGGGCCCACCGGGAAATGCCCTCTATGCCAAATGGCCAGTCCAGCCCTGGCAGCGCCAAATCAACGCTATTTGCCATCTCAACGTGAAGCCAAGATTTGGAAACATTCCAACTTACATTCGAAAAATAATCAAAATCGTGATTGGACAACAACAAGTGAAATCAAACTCGTTCTGATGCTCATTAATCGTGATTTAATCGTGGCAATAGTGACCTCTTTTGAAACAAAACATCCTTGAAGCCAGAAAAAATCACCACCCTGGTAAGTTGGAGACAGGCTGGTGTTTCTGAGCCAGAAAAATTATCCCCCTGGAGTGGCATTTAAGGGAAATACAGGGTTTTATGCTATTGCCTTTACATAATTATTTGGCCATTTTTTGGTCTTTTTGGGTCCAACCTTGGCTCCAATTCATTCAAAAAAATCTGCAAAAATGGCCAATAATTCTATTTACTCTCAATGTCTATTATGGCCAGTCCATAATCGTGCAGCCCTAGTGCCAAGAGACGTGTTCATGAGTCGTGACCTTCCAAAGTAGACAGAGGCGTATTACAGTAGCTGAAGGTAAATTGCAACAATTTGAATGTTGCTCAATTGCCCCTTTTCCATTGCCGGTTTTCTAGTAGGCCTACTGCTCGACACAGCGTGACTCGGCCGCCACTTTTTGCTTTACGATTGAGCTGTGTCGTGCCTATTCGAAAAGCAAAAAGTGGTTGCCGAGTCACGCTGTTTCGAGCTGTAGTAGCCTATGCCTACCAGAAAACCGGCAGTGGAAAAGAGGCAAATGAAGCCAAGGCTGGTTCATGGGGGAACCTTAAAGGACATGCCCATACACTGCCACTATAAAACCAGTTGATAAAATAGACAATAGACAAAATCCATGTATTAGCTTAATAACGGAGACAGCAGCAAAAAAATAAAAAATGGTGTGGACCAGGCCCTATCTTGGGGCTAACGGTTAGGGCACTCGTCTACTGCGCGGCTGACCCGGGTTCGATTCCGGCTCGGATCCTTCCCCGTCTCTCTCTCCCAACTTCCTGTCACTACCTTCACTCTCTTATCTAATAAAAGGCTTGAAAAGTCCCCCAAGAAATGCTTTAAAAAATTGGTGAGGACCATACCTTATTGCAGACAATTCAGAAAAAGGGCCAATGTTCAAAATAGTGCACTTGTCCTTTAGGATTCCTTGAGGAACCTACGGTAAGAGTTCCTCAAAGAACCTTTAGTTTAGTGGGTCCTGTTTGCCACTGTAAGCGAACCGCTGAAGGTCCTCAGATGAACCCTTTAGAAAACCTTGAGGTTCTTCTAAGCACTTACAGGTTCATCAAAGAACCTTTTGGGGGTTCCCCCACAGTGACAACTGAGGGTTCGTTCAGGAACCTTTCATTTTTACCCTGTAGAGCAAGTGGTTATCAACCTTAATAGAACAAACACCCCCTTGGCCTCATCACAAGTCTCCCAACACCCCATGGACCTCATCATAAGCCTGCCAACGTCCCCTGTAGTATTATAGTAACAATTAAATTGACTAATGCCCCCAATGACACCTAAACACCGCCCTCTCTGAGCTGCATCCTTCTCAACGCCCCCTAGAGCTCCCCAACGCCCCCTGGGTGACTGTAGACAGTGTTGTGCGGCGACAGCAGTAAAACTGCTGTGAAAGGCCAAGATACTTAACAGCCTCAGAGGGATGAAAACTAGTAGCCTCTTTGTGCAGATGGCGTCGCCGGCGGGCCAATCCACAATTTGCAGAAAATATTCAACTACATCATAACAACATTGCTATGACAGTACCGAGAGCAAAGTAACAGATTAAGACACCATAACAATGTTGGTGACAGTAAGGTTCTGCCATAAGGGGTTAAACTCAAGTGGTGGCAATGCAATGTTTAGTCGAACTCTGAATTCCTGTGTTTTTTATTTCACATTCAGTATCATTAGTCAAGAGAATCACTGCTTGGCTTTACATTTTAGGCACCGTTAAACCCCAGTCATTGCAATGTAATTTTTAGGTCGAAAAGAGGCAGACTTCTGGCCAATGGCCACCAATGCAGTCTAGAATCACCTCAGGGTAACCCAGCAAGAAGAGGAGGAGAAAAAAAGGAACAAAACTGTGGCCTTCCCTCAATCTGTGGTGCAATCTTCCAGTCGTTCACCGTTTCCCGTTACCGGAAGACGAATCAAGTGGGATCAGCGTTGGGGCGTGGAGTCACACTCAGCTGGGTGTTATTTATTGTTCTTGCGCTCGTCCTGAAAAGAGACGAGAGAGAGCCGCGGACCGCGGCAGACTGTGGTCTATGGATGGCTGCCGCCCTCCGCAGACAGGAGCGACACAGAACCGAAACTGAACCAGGGCAAGAAAGTACAGTATCACCGCCAGTGATGAAAATTGCACACAGAGGCCCTGGGAAAGACACTGATAGGGCCCCCTCATACGGCCTGCCGAGATATGGCACAATATGGCCCCCACCAGCAATACAAGAGGGCCCTGGGCCCAGGGGCAAATGCCCTGCTCGCTCCCTTATAGCTCCGCCCCTGATCACCACATCACGGATAAGTGGCTAGGGCAATTCAGAACTCTTTTCCTCGCCAGTTATCTAACTTTACAGTATGCGCAGAGACGTTTCAGACAGAAAAGCAGAGAGTCAGATAGATACGTATTTACTTAATATCACATAGAGAGAACAGATACAGTACATTAAGAGATACAGAGGGCAGACAGATTAATAGCAAAAAAAATAATGTCAATAGATATACAGTATACAGTAGGAGCCACTTCTTTTCTCCACTTCCATGACACATCTAAGGGTTCATGAGTGGGGGATTAATGGGCATTGCCCAAACCTCGCAAGGACCTTACATGGAGCTGTCAACACGGTACCAAATCAGTGTTTCCAACCGTAAATACTGTAGGACCCTAGGCTAAGAGTTCCCAACCTTTTTCAGCAGGGACGGGACCCCCTTTTGGACCTCAGGAATATTTTCGCAAACCCTCACCCACCACCTGTTGCCTTTTTTGTCCATTAATATTGCTATTTTCCATTACGAAATAGTTTGTTCATTGATATTGCTAGAAATCCACAGGACAGCAAATACATCTATTAAAGGGGTATGCCACTATTTTGGGGCTTAATACAGTGAAAATCGTTGGCCAGGGTTTATAAAGGTGAATGCTACACGGATCCATTGACTTTCATTAGCTTAGCGACATATTCCCTCTTTTAACTTGTCTTAAAGCATGACAACGGCTTACATGAAAAATAAGACACTTTACTACCTTTATAAACTCCAGCCAACGATTTTCACTGTATTAAGCCCCAAAATAGTGGCATACTCCTTTAACCATACAAGTGAATACAGTACAAGTCCCTTTGGTCCACGACCGCCCCCTTCAGCACCTCCATGTCCGCCCTCCCTAGTTTGGGAACCACTGCTGTAGGTCAAGAGTTAGACAGACAGGCAAACTGGGGGAGTGGTAGGTTGAGACACTGTGTGTGTACTGTCTGTATGTATGACTGGAGTAGTCAGTCGTTGTCTGGTATGTCTTGGGGAAGCCCCAAAGACCCCACTCTTGCATCATACGTGCTCTGATGGTAAACGTACTATACTGTAGTATCCGTAGAAGACTAGCTGAGGACATCAGTTTTGACCTCCATATTTCCTGCCATGCCGATTGCCGCACCTCGACATGCTAACCCCTTGAGTCACTGGGTTCTGCATGGACTATACAACATTCATGTTGATGGCTATGCATTATACAGTATTTTAACTAAATGTTTTCAGACAGATCTTATTATATTATGTTAACAACATGAAGGGGGTATGTTGTCCCGGGCCCAGGAAGATAGGGGGCCCAGAATTGGGTCCCCATTACATTGTATGTATTGGGTAGGGGGGCTTTTCAGATTACTTTGTCCTGGGCCCAGCAAAAGCTGTCAGCGGCCCTGCTGATATCATTGTAATAAATATGATCATATTACAACACAAGAAGGAACTTATCCATGTATTATTCAATGAGCAAAAGTAATGGGTCATAATAGAAACTCTGTCCCCAGTAATTAAGACAATCGTTGTACAAAAGTGTCAATCACTTAGCCTGGCTCTCACGCAGACCCTTAGTGCTTCGCGCATCTTCGTTAAACTTCATGAGCTCGCAACGTGAGAACCAGGTTATCAATCACTACCTTCTTTGATGTAAACATCTTCATGTGTCTAACCAAAGGTGTAGGTTTGGCTTGGAAAGTGATGGGGACATTACAATGGCAACATGTCCGGGTATGCTATTTTTTGCATTATATTTGTGAAAAAAGTGGTGGGGACAAGCAAGCTGAAATTATGATGCCAATGTGTGTAACAGTAGCGTTGTGGAGTGCGCGCACATCCAGAGAAAACAGGTGCCGGACTTAAACAAGATGAAACAAAAAAAAGAACGAAGGTCCACACACTGTTGCTGCTCCCAGTTTATTCACGTTGTGTTGAATAAACTTGGAGCAGCAACAGTGTGCGGACCTTCGTTCTTTTTTTTTCTTTGTTTCATCGTGTGTAACAATCTCATTGTGTTGGAGCATTATGTAGCATCTGTGTTCTTCAGGTCGTGATGACAAAGGACTCCTTCTGATGTGACCTACATAGATCACGAATCATACAAATCTTCAAAATTGTCCCTGAGCTTAAGATATGTGCGTATTAGATGCATTTGTGTCATATTCTGTTACCATTTTTTATTTCCTTTTTTCCTCTTTTTCACCATCCAGGAGCACCTTCTATTTTTATTGTAAGTGTCTGACCATGTATTGTAAGCTTTTCTTTTCTGCGTATTGTACCATGTAAGCCTTGTACCAAATGTATTTGATTGTTATATAAAAAAACTGAAATTACAAAATAAAAATTGTCCCTGAGCCGCATACAGCCGGTTATCATTTTCTTTCAGAATATTTTATATCTGGGTGCTATATCTTTTGGGCTATTTAGAGGCACTGTCCTTTCATGTTGTTGGTGTATTGTTGTGCATTATAATAAAGGTCTTCTCTTTTCAGTGCTCCTCTTACAGCCAAGGCTTTGAAATTGACCGCCAGAAAAGGTCAATGACTGTCATGGCACATGCACCTTGTGCATTTTCCGCTACCCTAAAATCTAAAATCACAATGAAACATAATTCTGACAACTGACTAGCTGGCAAAATAACCCTTTTAAATCCCCTTTTGTAAATCCCCTTTTCTAAAGAGTTATTTTTGACGCTGCATAGCCATAGAACTTCAATTCAAAGTTGCCAATTTTTGTGATTCAAGTCCGCACACCAAGTTCCTGTTACTCTTAGGGACATGCTGCCCGAAACGTTACGATATTGAAATAAGAGAAATGAGAGCTTGGTGTGCAGACTTTATGGTAACACTTTATTTTAGGGATGCATCTATTAGCACTAATACATACAATGTTAATGCCTGCATAAGTAACTTGTAAGGCATGTACTAAGCAAACACTAAGGCCTACTAGGTCCTTACTAAGGTTAAATTGGTAATAAATGCCTTATTGTGCATGAACAAGACATTTGCGAATACATGCCTAACAAATGTTTGATTTTGCTTTGTACATGCCTTACAAGTTATGTAACTGTCCATGAGACAGTGTTGTCATTTATGTCTTAGCATTTATAATTTTTGGGTTTGAATTCATTATTTTGTGATGTGTAATATATAATATATTTCATGTATGTTCTGAAAGGAATTATTCCATGCTGTTAAAAAACCTCATTATCCCTATGCAATAATTCATTGGTTGTATGTGAGTGACGTGGAGCGGATGTTATGAGCAGAGAATTATGGGGATTACGCGGGTGAGATACTGAAGACTCATGTGCACTGTGCATTTCTGTGGAGGAAAAGATGGACTAATATGCACGGCTGTGCATTTCTACGGAAGATAACATGGACAAGGTTAAGGCGCTAACGTTGTCACGATGTTTATGATGGTTCTTAAGTTGGAAAAAATAAATCGTCAACTAAACACCTGTATGAAGCGTGGCCATTCTCTTAACCCGTGCAGCTACAAGTTACTTAAACAGGTACATTGTATGTATTAGTGCTAAGATGTATCCCTAAAATAAAGTGTTACCGACTTTATTTTCAGTTTCCATGTGACTTTGCTAGTCCTGCAACCACAACGTTTTTGAGACTGATGTGCATGTTTTTTTTATTTTCAATCTCAATCTTGATTCAAATCCATGGCTCACTATTTTGTGACTGTACTCAGACATACTAAAGGAGAGGGAGGCAGCCATCATGGAAATCAAACAAGAGAAAGGGAAAATGTTTAGAAAAAGAAGACAGTTGAAGGTGAAGATTGTGCACATCCCAGGAAAAAGGTGCAGGACAAAGGCTGACTGTAGTTTTGGAGTGACAGCTCCGTACACTTAAAGGGACAGTTTGGTCAATTTCAACATGCAGTTGTAATGCTCACACTACCCTGGACTTGTCAGTGCCTGAGATTTTTTTTTCTTCTTCAGCCGTTTCCGAGATCCTGGTCATTGTAATGGGGGCAGCTCTTTGATTACATTTCAAAAAAACATTTTTATTTATTCCCAAAAACATCCAAAAGGTTATAAAACATCAGCAGACAACTAGCAAACAGCAGTACCTTTTGGGAAAATATTTGGAGCTGGCCTATGTTTCATTTTTTAAAAATGTAAACAAACGCTGCCCCCATTACAATTGCTCATATCTCGGAAAGGGCTGAGCCGAAAAATGTGGCATCACCAGGTACTGACAAGTCAAGGGTAGCGTGAGCAATACAACTGCATGTTGAAATTGACCAAACTGTCCCTTTAAAATCCTTTTTGTTTTCTTTTATTATTTCATGGCTGGATTACGTTTCGACTTCACAGTCTTCATCAGATTCTCAAATAAAAGAAAAGAAAACAGAAAGGATTTTAAGTGTGCGGACCTTTCACTTAGAAAAAGAAGACAGCAATGTAACAGACGTATAGGGCACGATTTGGGCAGCGATACAAGGTTTGGATTTAATGCCCTCAAATGACAGACTTTGAATGGGAAGATGAGCTTTTAGTATGTCAACAATATGCCAAACTCATCTGAGGTCACATACTGTAAATTGAACTTCCTAGAAAAATGTTTTTAGTGGGCTCAGAATATGACTCGCTCAGAGCTGGCCTGTCTGTAAGGAAACCCAAGGAAAACTTACTGGCTATTGCCAGGCCATTGGAAATTGCAGGGGTATACAAATAGCTAATTAAATGTACTCAAGATACTGCAATTACACAGTAGTTCTTATGAGTAATTTGTAATTTCGACGTCGTTTTTTGCCAGGTCACTGGAGACATCCCAGGCCAAGGGCTCTGGTGCTTCTCTACTCACTACTGTCTGCACCCCAATCATCTTGTTCGGAGACAGACATAAAAAGCAAGAGAGGGGGATGACAAATGTGTGTGAAATGAAAGAGTGAGTTAGGCCATTTGAATAATGGGAAGTGAAGGGGGACAAGGGAGGGGGGAGAGAGAGAGAGAGCACAGAGAGAGAGAGAGAGATAGAGAGATAGAGAGACAGAAATAGAGATAGATATAGAGATAGAGAAACAGAGACACAGAGACACTGGGAGAGAGAGAAAGCGAGAGACAGTGGGAGAGAGTGCAACAGAGAGAGACAGATATCATTTTATATGCCTCCTTCAACCAACAATCATGTCATGAAAAGGCAAATGCTCTTCTCTGCCTCGTCTCATCATTATTCAGCAGCATCACCTCCAGACGCAGAAATAGACAACTGTGGAAGAAGATCAATATCAAGAGAGCTCTCACAGCCACTGTGGCCCCGACTCAACTCCCCGACTTTCTTAACACACACACACACACGCGCACACGCACACGCACACACACACGCATGCAGAAACACACACACACACACACACACACACACACACACACTCACACATGGGCGCATGCACACACATACACAGACGGACGCACACAAACACACACACACACACACACACACAGGGATCTGAGAGAGAGAGAGAGAGAGAGAGAGAGAGAGAGAGAGAGAGAGAGAGAGATGTATAAACAGAGATAGAGTAACTGAATAAGAAATGGAGAGAGACAGAGAGAGGGAGGAAGAGACAGAGACGGATTGAGAGGCTGAGAACAGGAGAGAGAAGGAGAGAAACAGACAGACAGACAGACAGACAGACAGACAGACAGACAGAGGGAGAGGGAGAGTATGTGAAAAGAGAGTGCGATTTTCCAAGCCCTCCACAGAGAGGAGATGGATAAGCTCTGATGTCTCTCTGAGATGACAGTAATTCCACCTGCAGACGACAGCCTCAACGCGCCTTTTGAATACTTGAAAAGCTCGCCGACACCTTCCCAGCCTCTAAAGAGATCATCATCACACCACACTCCACTCCACAGCAACAACTCAACCAACCTCAGATTGTGCTGTCTGGCGTCAGATGAAAACTGAAAGTAAAGTCTGCGACCAGGGACGGATTATGACTTCATGGGCCCCTGGGCCAGACAACAAGGAAGGCCCCTCCTTTCCATGAGCATCGTTGGTTTACAGAAAAAAAAACTGTGTAGGCCAGATGTTGTAGACCCTATATTAAGGCCCGCCGACAGGGGGATCAACCGGTTTGTTGTCCCGGGCCCAGGATTGGGTCCCCATTACATTGCATTTATTATCAGATGATTTTGTCCTGGGCCCAGTAAAAGCTGTCGGCCTGCCTGTCTATATTGTTGGGGGTTCTGGGGATTTGTCCCCCAAGAAAATGTGAAAATACAGTTGTTAAAAAGTGCAGTTTCAACGCCCTATGAGAATGAAAATATAGAGGCCTGAGCTGCAGGGCCCCCTTGGCTCTTGGGCCCTTGGGCCTGTGCCCGGTAGGTCCGTGCAGTAATCCACCCTTGTCTGCGACACCAAGATCCCATTTCTTTTAGTTTAATGTGACGTTTCGAATTCCACATTAAAGTAAAAGAAAGAAAAGGGGGCTTGGTGTCACAGACTTCACTTTTCTTTACTAGCAAAGTCACATTAAAAAACTGAAAGTAAAGTCCGCGACGCCAAGCTCCTGTTTCTTTAACTTTGGTGTCACGGACTTTACTTTCAGCTTTAACGTGACTTTCGTTTGCTAGTCCTGCACCCCATCTCTTTTTGAGGCGAATGTGCGTGCTCTTTTTGTTGTTACACTGTCTGGAGTCAGGTCACATGCAGCTGAGACATACAGTATTCTGATGCCATCACTAAATAAACCTCAAAGTGCAGAATCATGATGGCAGTCATGGGTAAGCAGTTAAGGCGTCAGACTAGTAGCCCAAAAGGTTGCCAGTTCGTCTCCCGACCCACCAGGTTGGTGGGGGGAGTAATTAAGTGCTCTCCTCCATGACTGAGGTACCCTGAGAATGTTACTGTCCCACCACACTGCTCCCTTGGGGCGCCATTGGGGGCTGCCCCCTTGAACGGGTGAGGCATAAATACAATTTTTGTTGAGTGCAGTGTGCAGTGTTCACTTGTGTGCTGTGGAGTGCTGTGTCACAATGTCAATGAGTTGGAGTTTCCAAAAAGAATAAAAAAGAAAACAAAAATTGGCAAAGAAGAGGTTGTGTTTTCGACGCCGTAGTTTGGTTAGTTGATTAGTTTACACTATGAGTAGTCAGGTTGTTAGTTAGCAAGTTTACAAAAAAAGGATTACACATGTTCTGGATGAGTGAGAAAACGGTTAAACAGAACAGGTTTTGGGATAGATCAGCATTTTACGCTTTTAAGCTCAAGGGTGTCTGAGTGATTATTTACAAGGAACACAATGTAGGACCTACTTGGATCTTTTTGGTTACACTGGAGGTTTTTTTAAGCACAAATGTCACACTAGATCATTTTCAGAATTGTAATGTTGCATAGCCTTATTTTCTGAAAAGTGTTGAATGAACACAGCATTTTTTTAAACGGTGTCAAGCGCAATGTTGCCAGATTGGGCGGTTTCCCGCCCAATTGGGCTGCTTAGGATGGCTGTCTGCAAGTAAAAATGGCTTTTAGCAGAAAAAAACCGCCACATTTTTGGCCATAGAAATCCATAGACTTGGGCGGGATTTATCGTCTTCCAGGCGGGTTTCGAGCATGTTTTGGGCTGGAAATCATCTGCCTCATCTGGCAACCCTGGTCAAGCGGCGGCCTGCTATCTTTCCTCAGCAGTAAATGCCAGAGAGTTGATTTAACATATTCTAGATGGTATTTGGTCCCAGAGTACTATCTAGCAGGGTTCCCCAACCTTTTTAGCACCAGGGACCGGTTTGAGTCCCATTTTTTTTCGCGGACCGGTAGTCACGCGTTATAATAATAATAATAATAATAATAATAATAATAATAATAATAATAATAATAATTACAATGATAATAATAACAATAATAAATATTATTATTATCACACTATTATTATTATTATTATCATTATTATTTGTTATCATTGTTAATAGGCCTAATAATAATAGCATCAATAGTATCAATAGGGCTTAAAAATAAGCCTCCTTTTCCTTCACTCTATTCAAAATGTGTAACAGCCTACATCTAAACATACCATTTAGTATTTGACTATTAAACTGACAATTACACCACTAATTTGTGGAGCCATTCTTGGGCATAGGGCTAGTGGTGCAAGGAAGATCACCCAAAACTAGGTTAGGCCTACTACATAGGCCTACTACTACTATTTTTCACCATGTGAGAATAGGCCCTCTGCGTTCTCTGCTCTGACCAAGTTCATTGTCATTGAGGAGGACATTTTTTGCGCAGTGAAATTCAGGGCTATTTATGACTGGGTTATAGGTCTCCTGGTTAAGTGGCGCTTCTATTAATTCAAGGTCAACCATTTCCAACAACAAGCAGTCGTCATTGTTTTTTCGAACAACGCGAGGGATAGTTGGAAGCTGGAGTTTGATACCGCTGAAATTTGCCACTAGCAGCTCGTGACCTCGCGTCGCGTTTGTGTGGACTGCTGCATAACCAGCGTTTGAGTCTACCGCGGTCCGAGTGCCTTTATGTGCAATAATAAAGGCAAAAGGTTGCATGTCATCGCTTGATTTTCTGCTAACGCTGACTTTCAGGAGCTCCTGAAACAAGTGTTGGTCGTTATTAGTTGCAACCACAAGACATGTCTCGCAACGCAATCACGTTCGTAACACAGCGTTGTCACGAAACTGAAACAGCAACAAATGATAGAAGTGGATTTCTAAAATAGCTCCCAAAAGTTTGCTTCGCAACGTTCAAAAGCCTTAAAAAGAAAGAGCCGGAGAAGACAGCCAACCCTGGAAAACGGCCACCATCCACTTTGCATTGCAGCATTGAAATATAAAGTGGGCGCGGCCTCGCAGCATGCGTCTGGCGCATTTGACATTCAACTAGTGATGGACGGCACAAAGAAAAGTTTGCTTGTTATTGAAAATTAAAATAGCCTACTTGTGCTACGTCTAGGCTAATGCACATTAATATGGCGATACTAAAAGTTATACTTGAGATAAGTTCTGCACTGCAGTTCATAACAAAGGCATGTCTTCTGGATTTATTAATTTTTTTTTAACTTATGTCGTGTGGCCCGGTATCAAATAGTCCACGGACCGGCACCGGACCGCGACCCGGTGGTTGGGGGCCGCTGCGTATCTAAGTGTTGAATTAACACTGCATTGTGTACTGAGTGCCTGCTATCTTTCATCAGCAGTAAATGCCAGTGGTATATATACCTGGAGCTCTGGGTCAAGGTCTCCTGCCTGCCTGCCTGCCGATAAAAATCGGCCAAGCTCATAGAAACCCAGCCAGCATCGGAACATCAGATAAAGGGATAGCCCTTCTCTAATCTCTGATCCGTCCAGGAGAAATGACCTGATTCAGAAGCCTTCACTGTGATATTTGCCTTCGCTGAGAGTCTTTGCATTCATTCAGACTACAGGATGGTGTGTCAGAAGCAAACTATTGGGAATGGCTTGGGGAGGGGAACCTCCTCAAAGAGGGAAACCACCAATATCTGACAGGATTATGTTGTATACCCATTGAGAGTTATATCTACTGTCAATTTGTATACAGTATACTGCGCTGTATCAGTGGTGTAGTCTACTTTTTTGAAGTAGGTATACTGTATATTTAAGCATTTTTTGAAGTGGGTATACTGTATATATATGTGCTATTCAAAACAATGGATCAATCAATTTTAAGTGGGTATACTGAAATCAATGAAATTTAGAAGTGGGTATACTCCGTATACCCAGCGTTCTACGTAGACTACACCACTGTGCTGTATGTATGCTGATGATGTCAGATCATCACCATCCTGCACACTAGGGGCAGGCCAGCTATTTGTCAAAGCCAGGGCCTTGAGAGTAGCTGAAAGCCTGTGTTGTGACTCTGTACTCTTAATTCCCCTGAGAAAGTGCCCTAAAGAAAACCAGCAGCACTGTTACCCGTTAGGTTGTCATGTAGAATAATTAGCGAGAGAGAGAGAGAGAGAGAGAGAGAGAGAGAGAGAGAGAGAGAGAGAGAGAGAGAGAGAGCTAGAGAGAGAGAGAAAAAAAAGTAAAATATAGAGATTAACTCTGCACATGCTCAAAAATAACAGCCGCTTTAAGAGTAAGCATTAGTGACAGTCTGTCCTTTAATCATAAAGAGCATAGCTAAAAGAGTATGGCACACTGGCTTCCGTCACCCCAAAAGGTGCTCTTTTGTCACATGAGGAAAAAATCAGGGCCTCTGCTAAGGTTTTGGAGGCCCTAAGCATAACTGGTCAGTACTGCCGTGCAAAACAAGAACGCAGTAACTCAAAATGGTCGATTTTTTTTTTATATCGGAAATGGGTTTTAGACTACCTCATTTGTCTTGTGTCAAAAAATGGTGGTCCAACACCGTCCCGTTTTGGAGAAAACTCATTTTGAAAGTGCAAAAATGACCCAAAAAAAGTTACTGCTTGTTGTATTAACAGGTTATGTCGTACAAAACAAAAACGCAGTAAGTCGGCGAGTTACTGCTGCACGTTCCAATGGGACTGGTTTGGGAGTAGACAGTAATACATGCATAATAACTCCATTTTGTGGCAGTAATACCAGCCAAGAAAGCAGTAACTCTGTTTTTTGTGGCAAAAAGACACATAAATGTTATTTATTTATTTATTTTTTGTGTGCATTAAATTTCTATCCTAAAAAAGCATTACCAGGAAGTGTCACCACCAATTTACCGACAACACAGTTGTCGCGCCATATGGAAAACTTTGAAGCCTTTTTTCTCAGTTTGCCGTTTTCAGAGTTACTGCGTTCTTAGATTGTAGGGCAGAGTAGGCCCCCCTCATAATTAAATATTACTACTACTACTACTACTACTACTGCTCCTACTACTACTACTACTAATAATAACTCCAGTATTCACAATTCCAGTATGCCCGAAAAATAATGGATGTTTTGATAACTAATAAATATATGCTTTGTAATGTAATTTAATATTTTTTCATTATGTTTTTTAGTTAATCTTAATTTAGGAGGCCCCAATTTTAGGGTCAAAGTGGTTGAGGCCCTAAGTGCTCTGCTTACTCTGCTCATGCTTAACGGCAGCCCAAATGCACAACATTCAACCATTCTGCACAAACTCCACAATGTATTCCCCCATCATCATGACGACCACCCGTTTAGCCAGACGTGGCTGCTTGCGGGGGTGGAAATGCATGTTTACTTAACAGGGCTCGAAAATGAGCGGGAGTTCCGTTTCACAGACATTAGCAACAAGTGTTTAAAATGCTTCGCTATATACACACCAAGTGGGGTTCCGTAGGGGAGTGTGTTTATGATTTGGGTCATGTGGTGCTAACGCTCTGTGTACAGTATGTTACATGGACGTTTTTTTCCCATTGAGCGTTATGTTGCTTTGCGGGTCATGGTGCTCAGCGTGTTGTACTGTATCTCAGGGGTGTCGTACAGGGGGGGGGTGAAGTGTGACTGAGTCACCAGGGCCCCATGTATATTGGGGGACACACAGTGTCTGATTTATGTAGGTATTAGGACTGTAATGATATTGTATCGAATCGAGAGGTCATGATACATGAGTCACGATACTGTATTGTGATACAAGGAGGCACTATTGTGATAGGCCCTTTCAAAGTTTTGTTACAGATCAGTCAAGATAACAATCGGATAACATAAAGTTATAGTGCTTCCTAGCTTCAAATCATCCTCTTTATCATACTTGAACTTTTTTCAAACCATTAGTAGACTCTTGTAACCTAATCTACCTGTAAACTATCATAGTTTTTATTAATAATTTTATTTTATAATGATGGCAACTGAGAAATGGTGGGGTGTATCGAACGGTAGGTCAAAGATTGTGATACAAACCAAATCATGAGTTGAGTGAATCGTTACAGGCAGCCCTAGTAGGTATATGGCTGGGGGTGGGGGTGGGGGGGATTGTACATAGGGCTTACAATATCCTGCTGCTTTCCGGCTGTATCTTTGTGGTGTTTGACAGCAGCGGGGCAGCGGAGGAGGTCAAGCAGAAAGAGAGAAGACAGACACAGCTCCTCCACAGAACCTCCTCTCCTCTACACTCCTCCTAGGACAAAGGAGGAGATGGTTTCACTCTGGAGGATGATGTGAAAAACATCAAGGCATCCACACACACACACACGCACGCACGCAAGCACACCCACACGCACACACGAAAGCACATGCAGGTATACCAGTCCACACACGCACACGCACACACGCACACACACACACACACAAACACACACACACACACACACACACACACACACACACACACACACACACACACACACACACAAACACACACACACACACAGCTAGGCAGGTATAGGAGCCATGTGCTGACAGCGAGGCTGATGCCAGCGAGGGATACCAGCTGATTAATTCAGAGAGGGCTCTTGCATAACACAGACACACACGGGGGAGAAAAACAGGCACTCATTGAGAACATGAGCTCCTCTACGTGTGTGTGCTTGAGACTCAGAGAGGGAGGATCTGAGAGAGAGAGAGAGAGAGAGAGAGAGAGAGAGAGAGAGAGAGAGAGAGAGAGAGAGAGAGAGAGAGAGAGAGAGAGAGAGAGCGGGAAAGAGAGAGAGAGAGAGGAGAAGGGAGGGGGTTGTGTGTCTATATTTCAAAGAGTGCTGAAGAGAGCAAGTGAGCCTTTTGTGCTTGCCACAGAGCAGATGAGTGCATCGTAAGTGCATGTCTCTGACGAACGGCCGCATCAGTGAATGTATGTGCATACATCACCAGCGCGTTGGGGCTATGCAAATCCTGTGCCTATATATAGGTGCATACACGTAATTACAATCAGGTGTATGTGTGTGTGTGTGTGTGCGTGCGTGTGTGTGTGTGTGTATGTGTGTGTGCACACGTGCCTGTGTTAGTGTGTGTGTGTGTCATCCTTTAAATGTAGATGTGTATAGTGCAGTGGCCATAATTATAGTACAGCATATCTGAGATCACTAAGATTACCCTCCAATGTGGTTAGACTAATATCTATCAAATCTACAACATGGCACCATGAGATAGGCTAAAAGATGATAGCAGTTGACCCTACCATGGCTCTAATGGTAGGGCACGGGGCTGCTACACCGGCGACTCGGGTTCGATTCCGGCTCGATTTCGACATCTCTCTCCCCCCCATTTGTTTCTTGTCACTCCTTCACTTTCCTGTCTTAAAAATAAGACATAAAAGACCAAAACAATATATAAAACACTTTATTTTAGTTTTACATCTGTTAGCATACAATATTAATGCCTGTATATACTGTAAAAGTAACTTGTAAGGCATGTACTAAGCAAAATCAAACATTTGTTAGGCATGTATTCGCAAATGTCTTATAACCTTAGTAAGGACCTTAGTAACAAACGTTTAATTTTGCTTAGTACATGCCTTACAACTTACCTAGGTATATACAGACATTAACATTGTTAATAGATGTATGTAACACTAAAATAAAGTGTTACCTAAAAGAACATGATAGCAGTTCCAGCCAAGGAATCCCACTGGACCTACTTCTACTAGTTATCTCCTGACCATTCGTTTCCTGTCACTCCTTCACTGTCCTGTCTTAAAAATAAGAATAAAAAAACAAAACAATGTGTAACTAGAAGCACTCAGAGGGCGCAGACCTCCGCCAAGGAATCTGCTTGACCACCCTAAGTCTTTCCCTGAGTCTTTCTCCCTGCAATTCAATTTCTGGTCACTAGGAACTTCTAGATATATAGGCCAACAATGGTGAAGAGTCTTTTAAAAAGTCCTGGTTCCGGTTCGTGATCCGGATCACCACCAAAATTGAATCACTTGGTCCTTGGGTCATTACTAGCAACTCCACAAAGTTTCGTCCAAATCATTTGATTAGTTTTTGAGTTATTCTGCTGACACAATCTTTCAAAAAGTCCTGGTTCCGGTTCGTGATCAGGATCACCACCAGAATGTAATCACTTGTTCCTTGGGTCATTATCAACAACTCCAGAGTTTCGTCCATATCCTTTCATTAGTTTTTGAGTTATGCTGCTGACAAACAGACAGACAAACAAACAGACAGACAAGCCAACACGACCGAAAACATTACCTCCTTGGCGGAGGTCATAAAAAAGATGATAGCAGTTCCGGCCGAGGAATCCCATTAGATCTCCTTCTACTAGCTATCTCCTGACCACGTCCTTGAGGATTCATCAGCAGGCACACATCATCAAATGCAGGTGGGGGGAGGGGTGGTGACCTAGCCCCTGGGTATTACAGCCAGGCCCGCCGACAGGGGGGGACAAAGGGGTATGTTGTCCCGGGCCCAGAGAGATAGGTGGCCCAGAATTGGGTCTCCATTACTTTATGTATGTATGTATTGGGTAGGGGGCCCTTTCAGATGACTTTGTCCTGGCCCAGCGAATGCTGTCAGCGGCCCTGATTACAGCAATCATCATTAATCAACACTGCCCTGCCCTGTGCTGTGATGTGATTGTAATAATGGCTTATGGTGACATAATCCACACTTTATCAACATCAACAACAACACTGACTGACAGCATCACCAACCTCATTGGTCTAGTCCTTTGAGAGCTTCCTTACACTTGTGTTTGTTTTGAAATAGTGATGGGTTGCTTCTCAATTCGTTCCACATGTCTTGTCCTCCAGCCTAGTTCCTTAGTTCTCACACCTCCTCTTATGGAGGAAGTAATAAAGTTTCCTCACTGGTCAACAGCTCGGAGCAGCTTTTGGTGGGCGTTCCTCCTTTCACCACTCTGATTGCAAATAATAAAACAATTTAAAAAGTTCTTTGAAAATGTAAAAATGAGTTTGTCAATTAAGCTTTTGCAAAATATGGATCATATTTAGATGTCGTAAGTGTTGTCAAAACCCATGCCAAAAGGCCAGAGTGCGGTGGAAGTGCGGCGGCGTTCAGAGGAAAAGAACTAGTAGGGAGGCCCGGGTGGCTGTGAGAGTGACACAGAAGACCACAAGGGGGCGCTAGTTGCTGTGCCTGGCTTGGTGAGCAGGCCCACTATATATACTGCGCCTCTACTGCGAACCACAGGTCTGTTTAGCTTAGCAAACGTCACTCACTATCACAGGGTTACTATCAGCAGTAAAAATATATGGGTGAAATACTATCTGTGGAGAAGTGGGTAAGAGGTACAAAAATGTGTCAAGAGCACAAACAAACCGCTGCACAAGTACACAGACACACACACACACATACAGAGAGAAGAGGGGCAGTATTAGCAATACTCTCACGGCTAAAAAAAAAAAAAAAAGCATTATAGGCTTGTAAGGCTAGACAAACTTTCAAGGTAATGGCACATCACATTAATTGAATAAACCACCATACAAATGACCTTATGCACACAAAATGTACTGTAGTTGCAATGTTTCCTTGTACAGGCACTGCTAGATGTCTTGAAAGGCTACAAATGGGAAATACTATTAAAGGGACACTGTGTGATATTTTTAGTTGT
>NC_085873.1:40378881-40411381 GCF_034702125.1 Engraulis encrasicolus | reverse complement strand
CTTAAAGGGACACTGTGTAGGAAATGGTCAAAAAAGGTACTGCAACTATGCTGCTCATTGAAACTGGGCTGCCTATTGCCAAATTTGATCTTTACATGAAAGTTTACCAAGTAATAAACAGATATTTTCTAGTATGGTTCAAGTACAGTCATTTTTGCAGGTAAAAATAGGGATTTTTGGAAATTCAAAATGGCGGACCATGTAGAAAATCCCCCTTTTCATGTTTGAAAAGTGCAATTTTTCCAGTCATAATGAATAGCTAGAATTTGATGGTGGTGGTAAGTATTCATGAAAAAGGTAACATTAGTGAATGGGCAGCATGAATTCTGGAAATAAACAACTAAAAATCTCACACAGTGTCCCTTTAATGCACACTGTACCTCCTGTAGCATGCTGTAATACACATCGAAAGTTAACGACTTTAGTACTACACTACAATGACAGTGCACGGGGCCTTTAGTCATACATTACGACTTATACTAACTTATAATGCCGTGTCTTAAGTTGTTAAGAAAATTAGGACTCCAGGCTCTTCTATTAGGAGATTTACCTCTTAACGTAACCTGGTTTCTTAACCCAGCTTCTTGGTGTAGGCCCCATGCATGGCTCTGATGTTGTTGTTCCTGGTCAAAGGCCTCCTCCTGGAGCTGGGTGAGAGTGGATGGCTGCAGAGGCGGACTTTCCATTGGGCAAACCTAGGCAATTACCTGGGGCCCCGACCAAATCTCTTCTCCGTAGGGGCCCCAACTGCCACACCAGTCGCGGTGAAGACACAAAAAAGTAGGATTCATCCTAATTTGTCTCTGTAATATATAAACTTATGTAAAGTAATCGAAGATATATATGAGACAAAACACTAAAATAGCACCAAAACACAGAATTGTATATTATGTCTATATAATGACTTTCGAGGGCCCCATGTTTATATTTCGCCCAGGGCCACAAAAAAGGGCTAGATCTGCCCCTGGCTGGCTGACTGGCTGGCTGGGTGGGTGGGTAGCGGTGGTGGATGTGGTTGGGTAGGTGGTGAGAAGGCCGCAGGGTAGAGGAGAGAGAGAGAGAGAGAGAGATAGGGGCCTGGTTAATGTGTAACGCCTCGGGGCTTGTAAAAGCTGCAGGGCAGGACAGTGAACCTTTGGAGTTTGATATGATGGGATTACCGAGACCGAGTCACCCCCAGCGACACGTTGCCAAATTCGCCAGAATGAAGGTTTGAGGCTTACCGGGTGGTGATCTCCTGAAATTGCTCAGGTGAGTTCTTAGCTCAACTTAATTATGCTTTGTCTTTCTGTGACTGTGTTTTTTGTGTGCGTTTCCCTGTTCTCGTTTACCTCAACGTGTCGCGTCGCGCACACAGGTGTGCACAGACAGATGCATGTGTGTGCTTTCGTCTGCTGTGTGCCGTGTACTTGTTGTGTGTGTTTATATAGGGTTTGAAGTGAGGGCCCAGGCAGCTATACCGTCAATGGCGTTTAAACAGCAACATCTGTTTCTCAGCTGACGGCTTGGGTGTAGTTAAGCTTATGCCACTACCACTGCCACAAGTCAGGTATTTTTTATCTCTCTTACCTGGTCACCTGTATTCAAATGCCGTGCTCTACTCTGCGCCTGGCTGCCTGGCACATTGGGGACATGGTGGAGGAAAAGTAGAGGATAGCTTGCAGAAGAGACGAAATGGCTGCCTGAAACTCAGTGAGGATTTATCTACCTGAGGAGAGAGAGAGAGAGAGAGAGAGAGAGAGAGAGAGAGAGAGAGAGAGAGAGAGAGAGAGAGAGAGAGAGGCTTAGAAAGCATCACTGCTTGAGCGGAAACTAAGTGCTGTGTGAAAGGAGAGGCTGACCACAATGAGGTAGCAATACAACTCTTCCTCCTCATTCAATGGCTTGATTACTGTACACAGTCCTCTGAAATTATTATGACATTGGTGCAGCAATTACAGATATACAGGTGGTGTAGTATATCTACTTCTCTATTGTGTTTCAGTCATATTGTTATTCTGAACAGTGCTGTTATTCATGTACAATGATTAGATACCAAAAAAGACCACAGTGGGCTATTGTGTTACCAATGTATGCCTAGTTTACACTCCCATTCAGATATGTTCAGATATGTGTAGCATATGGTACCAAAATACATTGAAATACGTTTGGGTGCATTCCTATTTCAAGTTAGTTTGGACGCACAGCTGCAGTGGTAAGCATGCCCATCTAAAATCTAAACTTTGAAGGCCTAGAGACCATATGTTTCCAAACTAAATGGTCCAAATGTTCCCTGCTGCACTTGGCCAGTCGACAGTAGTTCTAGCCAGCGTAATGGCCTTCGATCCGGTGTGTGCTTAGCGTTAGTCAACACAGAGCTCCAAAATGCAGGTACTGGTGTCAGGGAGATAAGCACGTCCAGCGACCAGTTATCTTGTTTATTCAAATGGTAACCAGGTCGTCTTTAAGGGTGCCGTCTACAGGCTAGTTAGCGGGAAAGGTATATTTCAAAAGTTTACTTACTCTTGGGGATCCCTTCAGAAAACTCTCGAGCACATTTTCCTTTTCTTTGGGGCACATTTTTTATTTTATTTTTCCGTGTTTTTCTTTTCTTTTCTTTTCTTTTAGCTTCGTTTCTTTACCTGTCTGTTTTGGAAGCAATTTTACAAGGGCACGACATTCCCTGTCGCAGGCAATACAATAATGTTTTTATTGATAATCAACAGAGCCAACCATTCCCTTATTTTGGCAAGTAGGACCATGGCACTGAACCTAACTGACTAAGCACATGTACAAACTCGGGGGATTTGAATAGGCTATTTCTTGCCTAAGGTGCAGTTCGGTTTTATCGATAGTGTCAGTTGGAATTTGGAGACTGATCACTTCTCGCGCACGCACTGCCCACAGGAGATGCGAGATGACGTGAAAGGTCGCGGGCTTGTCTTTCTGTTATGTTGCTCCCACATTTCTTGGTAAGGCTTGTGAAATGAGCCCATATTCCTTCTTGTGTAATGCCAGAAAGATGGGATATGGAAACGTAACCCACTGACTAGGCTACACGCACACGACAAATATATTCAAGCACGAATCCCGTGTTGTTAAACCCAGGTTAACGATAACGCAGGCGGGTCTGTGGCCTAATTTTAATTAAATCAAATTTGGACGCTGCCATCAAGTGTCCCTTTGATCATCATTTTGCCAAGAAAACACCGAGGTGATGATTGATTAGATTGCAGTGAGGGTCTGTGGGAAACCATTGTTGTGGTAATTTAATTAAGCCACTGAGGTATATACTGGAAGCTGTAGGCCTATAGAGAGGAGAGCGTTGAGTGGTCACTGGGGTGGAGTAGGTATTGAATAAGGTTATTTGGGTCTGCCTAAAATATCTGTGTACAAACAATACATTCTTTGGGTTTTTAGGATATGCAGGGAAATAGGCCTATAGAGAACGCCGGGAGTCTGGAGTCGTAGCATGGAATAGAGGTGCTGGTCTGCCAGCCTTATTCGAGGTAGTTAATAATTGTGCAGTGGTCCTTGACCTCAAACAGCACCGGTGCGCGCAATGCATGTTGTCAACATTTTGCTATCCACTCCGCGATCTATCAGGGCCTGTTACCTAAATGTTCAGCAGTAGGCCTACTGAATGCTGCATGCTGCATGCATTCAGATATCGATCTAGTATCAGTGTTTTTGAAGTAGGTCATAGCAGTGCCCGGTTTAACAATGACATGCGTAATTGTGGAGTACGTAAAGGATGAACTGTATCTGATGGGCCTGTTGTACATAAATAGTAATGTGCATGGTCGTAGAGACGTCATTTTGTAGGTGTGTGGTGAGCAAACACCTTCATAGTAATAATCAGGGCTCTGAATTAACACCAGCCAACCGGCCAAATGCTGGTGAAATTTCAGTTTGGCTTGTAGAAAATGCCAACTTACTAGCCACTTTGACACATTTGTGAGTGTGTGTTTGGCTAGTAAGATTTACATCTACTAGCCATTTTGGCTGGTGATGAAAAAAGTTAATTTAGAGCCCTGGTAATAATGCGCATTATTGGTATGAAGGGCCAAATGAAAGGGGCGTATTTACAATGTTATTTATTTTGTCCTTGAACTTTGATTTAATTTCAGTGAGCACCCCTAATTCTGCTGATTTATTGCTGCTAATCATTCACAATGGAAACCAATCAAAAATCCGGGGATGGACTGGCGGGCTCCCAGAAAGAGGTCGCATTGCGCGCCCTTATCCAACGCACGGGATACCAGTTGCACCAGGTACGATAAAAGAAAGAAACAACCACCATCTTAACTTTTATTTTTTTTGTTAACATAATAACTACCTTGCTACATTACCCTCCCCGAGTTGTTAGTGAGGCATTGGACACGTTATTTCAATGTGGCAGGGTTTCTTATTTGCGCAATAGGCCTACAGAAAATTCTGCCATTACAAATGTGTGCCGGCTATTTCACTTGAAGTAAATACAGGGTTTATAAGAAAACGCTCGTTCTGAACTGGTTGTTCTGAAGTTAATTTATTATTGAGGCAATGTCTACAAATATTCAAAGGCCAAAACATGCATGTCAAATTCACGTCTGGCTTTACTGAGTTTTGGGGATGGGGGTTTGCTGCCATCCTCAGGTTGTTGTAGGAAAATCATTCAGAAGAAGGAAGTGGCTTATTCTTATAGCAAATGAGTGAAAGTCAGTGTCATCATCAGCATTAACTGCATAGGTTTTCAAAGGATCATATCAATGTGCAAAAAGTGCATAGGTTTTCAAAGGGTCATATAAATGTGCAAAAAGATGTAAGGCTTTGCACAGATCTGATGACTCAACCTATCCCCTCTTCTCTCTCTCTTTGTGTGTGTCCGTGTGTGTGTGTGTGTGTGTGTGTGTGTGTGTGTGTGTGTGTGTGTGTGTGTGTGTGTGTGTGTGTGTGTGTGTGTGTGTGTGTGTGTGTGTGTTTTGTGTGTGTGTACCACGTGTGTGTGTGTGTGTGTGTGTGTGTGTGTGTGTGTGTGTGTGTGTGTGTGTGTGTGTGTGTGTGTGTGCCTGCATGCATGCATGTGTGTGTATGTGTACGCGTGTGTGTGTGGTCTGCCTGGCAGGAGAATGGGCAGAGGCGGTACGGCGGCCCCCCGCCTGGCTGGGAGGGCCCCCCTCCGGAGAGAGGCAGCGAGATCTTCGTGGGGAAGCTGCCTCGCGACCTCTTTGAAGACGAGCTGGTGCCACTCTGTGAGAAGGTACAATACTGTATAATATCAGCAGCTATTGCTTCCTCTCAGACTCTGATGGATAAAATATAATAATTAGCTCCAGGGGGAAATGCCAGTAGCAGACAGAGAGACCGTTCTCTGGATATGGCAGTGCAAATTTTACCTCCAAGCTAGCCGTTAACATTGAGTCCTATGAGACCAGTTAGCCGCCAGCTGGTCTCATAGGACTCAATGTTAACTGCTAGCATGGGGGTAAAATTTGCACTGCCATACCCAGAGAACAGTCAAAATACTGAAGAACGGTAAAACCCTATTATTTAACTCAAGGGGAGGTATAAAATAAGCTTATTTACAAAAATGGGACAGTATCACTTTAAAGATGCAAGTTTGCACTCTTGCTTTGTGAGGAAGCTGCTTCGCTTTGTTGCCTTCCACCCAGACGTTAAATAATGTATTATTTAAATTATAAAATATTCCCACAGCTAGCAATGAAGCAACGCTGGTTGATCGATTGATTGCCTGAGCGTTTGATTGACAGAGGGCTCCTTCCTGTCTACATGGGTGCTGGGTTTTTTCCCAAAACACCCTCAGCTCATTTTTTATTTGATTTGATTTGATTTCAATATCTATTAATTAAGTTATTAGAAAACACATTTCAGAGAAACATAGTTTCAGAGCTACTTTAGTTTTTGTTTGTTTTGTTACCATTGTAATAAGTTATTGTTGTGAAGGTTATGAAAATGCTTTGTTTGTCAATGCTCACCAAAGTGTTTTTTTTTCTTGATTTCCCAGTTTGGTAAGATCTATGAGGTACGGATGATGATGGACTTCAATGGCAACAACAGAGGCTATGCATTTGTCACATTCTACACAAAGACAGAGGCCAAGAATGCCATGAAGCACCTCAACAACTACGAGATCAGGTGTGTGAGCTCTTTCTGGCTCTGGGTACTGACAGGGGGGGATCTAGCCATTTTGGGGCCCTAGGCGAAATATTAACACGAGGCCCTCAAAAGTTCTACTTGAAAGATGTACACAAAATCAGGGCCTTAGAACTCTGTGTTTTGGTGCTATTTTATTGTTTTGTCCATTGTTTTGTATACCGGTAGTTTTGTCTACTATTTTCATGTTTACCATGACTGGTGTGACAGTTGGGGGCCCCTATGGAGGGCTGATTTGGTGGGGGCCCTAGGCAATTGCCTAGGTTTGCCTAATGGAAAGTCCGCCTGTGGTATAGACTATTCATGATGGCATCATCTACTCAGTGGCGGAGCAGAAGGGGAGGCATAGGGAACCCTGGAGACGGGTCTCACCATTTTGGGGGGCCCCCTGCCAAAGGCTTTCGATTGACAAACATCTTGTAAGGGCCTTCTATAATATTTTGTGGGCCAAACGCCATTAACGTGCACATTTCTATGCTGAACAGCAAACTCAGTATTTATCAACTTTTATACTTAGTAACCAGACGTTATTTATAGCACATTACGATGGCAGACTCCAGCGCATGTCCCAGAGGGGGGTCTCTGACACATCTCCCTGACGTCCTAACTGCTTACCCATGACTGCCCACGTAGTTTCCTGAGCATGTAAAGCATGTAAAGAAATTGACAATAAAGCAGACTTGACTTGACTTGATTTTTATTGCCACGCGCCTCAGATGGTATGGTGTGCATTATGGGGTAGCCAGGCCATGCCCCCCTAGTGGCGCAACACCTTCGGCGCTACTTCTAGTCAGGCCAAGAACAATGTAACTATTGTTTCTGATCTCCCGAAAAATCGGGAACTCCTCCCACTTTGTCAGGAAGCAAACAACCAGTAGCAAACCAAGGGAGGGGGGGTCAACCATGCCATTTGGGACATGTAAATTGTTATGCTCTTGGTCAGACCAAGTCTCAAAGAGATTTGAAAGTCGATGATAATCAGGCTAATCATGAGGCTGCTTGTCCGAGTCCTTGTCCTTGTAACTAAACAGTGGCCATGTTGTTGTGTTCCTCCTCAGGAATGGCCGGCTGCTGGGGGTGTGCTCACAAGTACACACTGTACATAACAAAATTGCATTTATGCCTCACCCGTGCACGCGGGTAGCCCCAGATTGCACCCGAAAGGGTACCTCATGGAGGATGGGGGAGAGCACTGGTTAATTACTTCCCCCACCAACCTGTCGGGTCGGGAGTCAAACCAGCAACCTTTGGGCTACAAGTCTGACGCCCTAACCGCTTACCCATGTTACTGATGTCGTGTTCCTCCTCAGGAATGGCCGGCTGTTGGGGGTGTGCGCCAGCGTGGACAACTGCCGTCTGTTTGTGGGCGGCATCCCCAAGACCAAGAGGAAGGAGGAGATCCTGGCGGAGATGAAGAAGGTGACGGACGGGGTAGTGGACGTCATCGTCTACCCCAGCGCCGCCGACAAGACCAAGAACCGCGGCTTCGCCTTCGTGGAGTACGAGAGCCACCGCGCCGCCGCCATGGCCCGCCGCAAACTCCTGCCAGGTAACGTGTGGTGTGGTGTAATGGTTAGAGAGTTGGACTTTGGATCACAGGGTTGGAGGTTCGATCCCCACCCTTACCACTCCCTTCCTCCCATCAGGGTTGAAGTGTGCTTGAGCAAGGCACCTGACCCCACATTGCTCCAGGGACTGTAGCCAATAATACCCTGAAATATATGTACATGCTTTAAGCCAGCGGTTCCCAAACTTTTTTTCCCTGTGCACCCCCTTGTACATTTCAATGTGGTTGGCGCACCCCCTGAGCAAATATCTTGGTGTGCTGATGGCCACGCAAGCATGGATTCACTGCACATTATGCATATTCATTTTGGGGAATCCTCTTTTCCAATAGTCTAGGAGTAATACTACACTTCAGATGGACCCGCCCAGCATACAAGTTTAAAAAACAATTAAAAACTACTTAATGTTCATCAATGCTGGATAAAAACTCACATATCCACCGTTGCTCTATTCAGCTCACGCACCCCCTTATGCCAGGCCACGCACCCCAGTGTGGGAACCACTGCTTTAAGCCAAAAGTGCCCGGGCCCTATTTCTCCCCCAGTTCAGCCATGCAGGGGACCCCTGACTTTATGAAATGGTGAAGATTGAATGAATCAAGATAACGACAACTATAACTATACAATAAACATAACATAACAAGATCGCAATAACAATAACCTTAACACGTAATAAATGTGTAATGAGTAATATTATTTTATAAGTTTAGGTTTTATCGGAATAATTTATATTGAAGACATCTGATGAGGAAGGTCTAAGTAATAGAAAGATTTAGAAAGGAAATCAAAATGCCTGCTAAGCTTATTATATGGCAAGTGAACCCTTCCCTTAGGTAGTGTCGAACCAGGCGAATAACCAAGCTTAAAAACAATCCCTCCCCTCTGTGATAGTAAAACAGCATGGTTTCCCTTTTAAGGCGGTGACTAATACAAATGGCATGGCATTAAATTAAACGAAGACATCAATAACTTAAATCCATTCCACTCAAGTTGTTAAATAAAAGGTTGTGAGTTTTCCAATTCGAATGTCCCTGCAGGTTAACATTAAATTTTCAAACGTCTCCACTGTTTCAGAGAGCAAGTTCAAGCAGAAGTGCACTCAAAACATGGTTGGACTAGTAATCTGGCATACAGGGTCTTTTCCCTGGGGGGCTCAGGGGCTGATGCTGTTGGTTTTTGTTGTTTTTTGTTTTTGTTTTCCCTTAGATAGGGCAGCAGTCCATTTTGACTGAGCCACTCATAATATTACAGAAAAATAAGGGGGCTGTGTGAGAAGCTGGTCTATGCCAAAAAAAAATGCCCGGGCTGTTTTTGGACCCAGTCCAGCCCTGACTCAAAATGAAATTTCACTTGTGAATGGCTCCTTCCAGGAGAGCTGTATGACCAATTTCATTTCCCATTAGAGAATACAGACACTTCAGTTATAGTGCTGTTTCTCAATGGGGGCGCTACAGCCCCCCAGGGGGTGTTAGGGAGCTTTTGGGGGCGTTGAGTAGGATACACTGAGAAGGGGCGGTGCTTAGTTGCCATTGAAGGGGATTAGTCAATTTCATTTTGTAATACTAAGGGGGGCGTTGTATGGCTTATGATGAAGTCAAGGAGGCGTAGTAAGGCTTGTGATGAGGCCAAGGGGGCGTCTGTTGAAAAAAAGGTTGAGAACCACTGAGTTGTAGGAATAAAGTACACTGACCCACAGTGACCCCCTGGGCCAAATGTAACTCTGATGACAACATTCACTTTTCTCTCTGCTCTCTGTATCTGTCTTTTGCGCTTTCTCTCTCTCTCTCTCTCTCTCTCTCTCTCTCTCTCTCTCTCTCTCTCTCTCTCTCTCTCTGCCTACCCCCAACCTCTCTCTCTCCTTAGACTGAAAGTTGTTGATATGTCCTCTGCCGTAAGTGTTTCTGACAAATATCCAGCTGTGAGGTTACAACATTGCATTGGGCTGAGTCCATAATGCAACGTAATGTAATGCAAAGTCTCTACTTCTCTGTCTCTCCTCCTCCTCGTCTTCTCCTCCTTCTTCTCCTACTCCTGTTCTTCCCTCTCCTCTTCCTCCTCTTCTCCTCCTCCTCCTCCTCCTCTATTCTTCCTCTTCTCCTCCTCCTCTCCTCCTCCTCCTCCTCTCCTCCTCTTCCTCTTCTCTTCCTCTCCTCCTCCATCCTGCGATGTCTCTACTTCTCTCTTCCTCCTCCTCCTCCTCCTCTTCCTCCTATACTCTTCCTCCTCCTCCTCTTCCTCTTCTCTTCCTCTCCTCCTCCTCTTCCATCCTGCGATGTCTCTACTTATCTCTTCCTCCTCCTCCTCCTCCTCTCCTCTTCCAATGTAATGTAATATCTCTACTTCTGTCTTCCTCTCCCCCTCCTCCTGCTCCCCTTCTCCTTCTCGTCCTCATCTTCCTCTTCTCTTCCTCTCCTCCTCCTCCTCCTCCTGCTCCTTCTCCTTCTCGTCCTCATCTTCCTCCTCCTCCTCCCTTCTGCAGGCCGTATCCAGCTGTGGGGTCACGCCATCGCGGTGGACTGGGCGGAGCCGGAGGTGGAGGTGGACGAGGACACCATGGCGACGGTGAAGATCCTGTACGTGAGGAACCTGATGCTGGCCACCACCGAGGAGACCATCGAGAAGGAGATTAGCAGCATCAAGCCAGGTACAGTAGACCATCGAGAAGGAATTCAGCAGCATCAAGCCAGGTGCAGAGAGAGAGAGAGAGAGAGAGAGAGAGAGAGAGAGAGAGAGAGAGAGAGAGAGACAGAAAGAGAGACAGAAAGAGAGATGAGGGACATGTAGATACAGAGAGTTCAGCAGCATCAAGCCAGCTACCATAGGATATGGAGATAAGGGAGAGACACAGAGAGAGAGATAGAAAGAGAGAGAGAGAGATGAGGGACCTGTATATACAGAGAGTTCAGCAGCATCCAGCCAGGTACAGAGGGAGAGAGAGAGAGAGAGAGAGAGAGAGAGAGAGAGAGAGAGAGAGAGAGAGAGAGAGAGAGAGAGAGAGAGAGAGAGAGAGAGAGAGAGAGAGAGAGAGAGAGAGAGAGAGAGTTCAGCAGCATTCAGCCAGGTACAGAGGGAGAGAGCAGTGAGCAGTGAGACAGAGACAGACCATCAAGAAGGAGTTCAGCAGCATCAAGCCAGGTACTGCAGGATATGGAGATGGGAGAGAGACACACAGAGACAGAGGAAGAGACAGAGAGAAAGAGAGAGATCAACACACTTAGAACAAAATAGATAAACAGAGAGAGATAGTGAGAGACAGACAAAGAATGAGAGAGAGAGAGATGGATTGAGAGGCTGGGAAATAGAGGAGGCACGGAGGGGTGGGGGGCATTGGCGGCTGTGTTTCTGGAACATTGGAAAAATACATTCTAATTAGATTATGTTTTAAAGATTTTGTCTGACTACAGTCTGCCTTTTATTTCAAATCAGCGGAGAGCCATGTCAGCACTTGGCTCTTATTAGGACATCCTGTGCTGTATTCACCTGAGTTTATTGTGTAGGCCTTTAGTGTGCAGTATAGTTGTACTGTATGTACGGTATTATGATTGACAAAACACTGATGGATATAATCAAATCAAATCTGTATTATGATTGACATGAAAACACTGATGGATATACTGTAATCAAAAGTCCTGATGATGGGAAAAGTACTCAATTAAAAGTGTGTGTGTGTGTGTGTGTGTGTGTGTCTGTGTCTGTGTCTGTGTCTGTGTCTGTGTCTGTGTCTGTGTGTGTGTGTGTGTGTGTGTGTGCGTGCGTGCGTGCATGCATGCGTGCGTGTGTCATACACAGGTGCTGTGGAGCGAGTAAAGAAGATCAGGGACTATGCTTTTGTTCACTTTGGCCAAAGAGAGGATGCCATCAGCGCTATGAATGCTCTTAATGGAAAGGTAGTATACAGTATATTTCTATTAGCAATGTGCCAATGTGCCATATTTACCCCCATATACCTATGACCCTTTTCTGAAACGATGTACTTGAAATATTATGTCTACTGCTGCTTCTGTGGCTTCTATTTTACCTCAAAGCTGTTTTTAAATCACATTGTCAGTTTAAACCTCAGAGAAATAATGACATGATGAAAAAGAAAAGTAATTCTCTGAATGGAAAAGTAATATCCAGTTGTTCTATTGGCAATGTATCAACGTGCCATGTTTTCCCCAGACATATGACCCTTTTCTATATACTCGGAACATTTATATAATTTACACATCAGGCATCTAATTTAGAAAGGAAATATAGGTCTATTAGTAGTGTGTCTGCCATGTTTTTGCTGATGCAGTACATGACCCTTTTGTACAATAATGCACTTGAAACATTATTACTGCATAATTATCACATTGGACTTCTACTCTATGTTTTCTTTTTTTGTCACAGTCTGTGCCACACAATAAAAAAGACGTTTTTCCTGCCAGGACTTTGTTCCTGTCAGGACAAAAAAAATGAATTATTAGAGTTCATGAACTTCATGAACATATTATTGTTTCTCAACATGGGCTCTAAACCCCCCCCATGGAGTGTTAGGGAGCCCTAGGGGGCGTCGAGAAGGATAGCAGAGGGTTTTGTTGACAGAATGTGTTGTTCAGTTTCCATTGGAGGGCATTTGTCTATTTAATTTTTTAATAGGGGGTCGTTTTTTTTTTTTTTTTAAAGGTTGAGAACCACTGTTGATCTATATTAACTTAACAAATGAGGCCATATCATCCATCCCCTTTCATCATTTGTTGATTGTTGTAAGAAATGCACATCTAGTCTATTTATATGCCAGCACTTCAAAGCATCATATAAATTAGGGCAGTGACTCCCAACCTATGGGTCGGGACCCAACCTATGGGTCGCCAAAAGATCCACAGTGGGTCGCAAAGTCCTCTTGATTTTAAGGGGTTTGATTTTAATACCATATAGAGCCCGTGTTGAATAAATGACAAAGCATTTAAACTAATGTATGCATAGAAGCAACAAAATGTAAGTGATACATTAAACATTTATTCTACATTTATTCTAAAACTTGAGGAATAAAATGATAATTAATGAGTTTTCACAGATAACAGAGTATCATGTGACTCCCTCTCGTGCGGGTGCTCATGCAATTGGGTCACCAAAGCTTACAATATATATGTGAAGAGCTCTTTTCCAAAACGCAGTCATGGAATGCCCAATTACAAAAACATTTCCCAACATTCTATAAAATGGATATGTCTCATTTTGGTAAAGAGCTCTTCATATATATATATGGAGAGAGAGAGAGAGAAAGAGAGAGAGAGAGAAAGAGAGAGAGAGAGAGAGAGAGAGAGAGAGAGAGATTCTGGCTCCATTTCAAATTTGAGGGAAATCCATCACCACCATACTCAATTTTATAAACGTTATGCAAAATAAATGGCAAAATCAAAGGGGTTTTTCACCATTTGTTTTTTCATGTTTTTTTATTTATTTATTTTTTAAATGCCTTTTTGTTTGGTTTCATTTAGGGTTTGTTGTGGACTGTGACAATAACATAATAGAAGTGATGTAGTAATGTCATATTACTATATTATTATGCATGGCTATACAATACACATTGGGGTTCATATTCTGTAATGACATCCCTACCTTCCTAATGCATAGTCCTATTAGCAGGGAAGCTGACACACGGGGGTGGGGGGACAAAGGGGGTCAGCTGTCCTAGGCCCAGCCGAGGGTGAGCTTAGTATTGCAGGGTTATTAAATTGTATATACGGTATTTCAGATGACTTTGTCCGTGGTCTAAAGCTGTCCGCGGCCCTGACTATTAGTGAAATGAATGAAGGCCTATTTACCATCGTGCAATAGTCAGCTGTCCCTCACTGTTCAGAATTCGGACGACAGCAGAGTGTCTGTCCATCACCAGTCACGTTCTGGGGACATGCACAGGAGCACTGTGCAGGGTGTAATTGGTGCATTATGATTGGCCCTGGCGCATGACCTTAGCACAAGCTGATTTCCATAGACTTCAGCCCCACCACAAACTGTTTATTAGCAAGATCAGAGCTGTTCCAGCCAGCGCAATGTGACCAGACGAGAAATCTGTTCTGGAGTACTTGTTACTGTAAATGCAAGATTCAACCAGAGAATGGTATATATAGGGAGATAAAGCAGGCGGGTTCTTTTCCAGTATCCACTTTACGTCGGGTGAACGGCCCTTTAGGAGACCTTCGATTAGGAGACCTTCTGAGTCTTGAGGTTGAGAATAAATGGAGTCCCCTTAGTGCTGTAGATGGCGGTAGCGCACGTCTTGTGCAAACACCACGAAAAGAGAAGAAGAAGGAGGGACAACGCCCCCTTAGGAGACCGAATTTTGAGCACTCGCTTTTGCATTGAGTGGGCGTGTTTCGATTCCTCTTTATTAAATATCCAATCTCTTTGATTCCACTCTCTCTCTCTTTTCTCCAATGTGCTGACCTGCTTGTTCCCAGATTGTGGACGGCTCTCCCATCGAAGTCACCCTGGCCAAGCCGGTGGATAAGGACAGCTACGTGCGCTACACGCGGGGCACGGGGGGGCGCGGGGCGGCTCTGCTGCAGGGGGAGTACGCCTACACCCTGGGCCAGGTCTACGACCCCTCGGCGGCCTACCTGGGCGCGCCCGTCTTCTACGCCCCCCATGCATACGCCGCCATCCCCAATCAGTTCCGCTTCCCCAGCACCAAGGGACACGTCGGGGGCCGCGGCCTGGTGCGGACTCCTTCTGTCAGAGGTAGGAGAAAAGTGTGTGTGTGTGCGTGTGTGCGTGTGTGTGTGCTTGCACACGTTTCCCTCCTAATCATACCAGGATCTAACACATTTGTGAATTATGGCTAACCACAGATCATTTTTTTGTTCTATCTTAAACTTATTCTAAGCAATGACCATGTGTTTTGTTCTATTTGGTATAATAATATATTCATTGCTAATCAGCATGCCAGACATTGTTTTGAAACTTACTGTATAACTTCTCTAAGTGATGTTCCACTGTGTTGCAGCATTGTTTTGTCTTTATGTGTTCCACGCCTGTGTATTACAGTCTAATCATAAATGATAACGGGGGAAACGGAAATAAACATGAAAATCAAAACAGAGATATTGCCAAACATGGCTGACATAACACCGAAATCCAATCCAATGCATCCAAAAATCTAAACATAAACAGAGTGTGACAGAAATGAACGTGTCAGCTAATCCAATCAGTTCACACCAGGATCATATACTAAGAAGCTGGTTCAGGAGTAAACCAGGTTAAGTTAAGAGGTAAATCATCTAATAGAAGAGCCAGGAGGACCCCATGCTCTTCTATTAGATGATTTTCCCCGTAAAGGACCAGTTCAGTCAATTTCAATATGCTGTTGTATTGCTCACGCTACCCTTGACTTGTCAGTACCCAGTGATGCCACATTTCTCGGCTCAGCCCTTTCCGAGATATTAGCTATTCTAATGTTTAAATTAAAAAAAAATGTAACATAGGCCTACTCCAAATATTTTTCCAAAAGGTACCACTGTTTGCTAGTTGTCTGCTGATGTTGTATAAACTTTCGGATGTTTTTGGGAATACATTTAAAACATTTTTTTTTTAAATTTAAACAAAGCGCTGCCCCAATAACAATGACCAAGATCTCGGAAAACTCAATGAGACGCTCTTAGAAGTTGCTGCCATTGTCGTTTTCATATCAAGCACATTCGTGGAACTGCGCAGTCTATCTTACGATCGCCCCCAGCGAGTTTGAAGACATTGCACCTGACGCACGCATTTGGCTGCCGTGTCCAACGCGCGCGAAATTGACATTAAATACGCATGTTAACGCGTTCATGAACGAATCGTGCACGCACTCGCGTATCTTGCAGCAAGCATACTGGCACCTTTACAACTGCATGTTGAAATTGACTGAACTGGTCCTTTAACATACAGTAACCTGGTGTCCTCCTGAACCAGCTTGTTAAGTATAGGCCCGTGGAAACAAATAAATCAATGATCGAATCAAGAGAAATCACATTGTGAGCTGCTCGAAAAATCAAAATTCGTCAGCTATAGCGACTGTACTGTGCTGGGCCTGGAGACACACACCCAACAGTCTTTTGATTTTGACTTCTTCTTTTTGAAATCTGAATCTGAAATCTGATGATCCCGAATCTCGAGTGATTTGATTGATTTGAATTCCCGCTGCCCTTCCTTGTCTTGCGTTCTTGCGTTCCTAGACATTTACATGAGTATGCCTGTAGGGGCGGCGGGCGTGCGCGGGCTGGGGGGTCGGGGTTACCTGGCGTACGCCGGGGTGGGGCGCGGCGCCGTCTCCGCCTACCCGCAGCTGAAGCACGACAAGCGGCCCGAGGACAAGCTGTACGACCTGCTGCCGGGCATGGAGCTCACGCCCATGAGCGCCGTGGGACTCAAGCCGCAAGCCATCAAACACGCACCGCAGGTAAAAAACACACACGCACACACACACACACACGCAAACGCACGCGCTACACTATCAAACACGCACCGCAGGTACAGTAGCATACACACACACACACACGCACGCGCTACGCTATCAAACACGCATCACAGGTAACACACACATGGAGCTCACGCCTGTGAGCTCCGTGGGACTCAAGCCACAAGCCATCAAACACGCACCGCAGGTAACACACACACGCACACGCACACACACACCCACTCAACGCAATCCTACTGTGTGTGTGTCCTTCAGGTGCTGGACGATATCTGCCAGAAGAATAACTGGGGCCAGCCCGTCTACACGCTGCACTCTGCCATCGGGCCCGACCAGAGGCAGCTCTTCCTCTACAAGGTCACCATCCCTGCCCTGGCCACACAGTACCCCAACATGTAAGCAGACTATTTACATTACATTACATTACATTACATTATATCAGGGTTTCCCAAACTGTGGTGCGCGCGGCCTGCCTCAAGGGGGTGCGCAAACTGAATAGAGCAAATTTATACAGAATTAATGAATATTACATAGTTTTTAATTGTTTGGTGAATTGTATGCTGGAAGGATCCATCTGAAGTGTAATTTATAACTTGCTTCATGCAACAAGTTCCATTGTAATGATGGCAGAAAAAACGACAGGTCTATTGCTATTGCTTAGCTGACGCATTTATCCAAAGCGACTTGCAGTTATTTACAGGCTACTGCTTACAGTCCTTGGAGCAGTGTGGGGTTAGGTGCCTTGCTCAAGGGCACCTCAGCCATGGAGTGAGGTAGGGAGTGGAAGGGTGGGATTCGAACCTGCAACCCTCTGATCTAAAGCCCATCTCCTTAACCACTAGGCCACGGCTGCCCTATATTCATGAATATAGGCCTACATATTTGCTTTTATTTTTATGCGCTAGTCTGTATGGTAAATGGTCTATCTATGCACCACTAATTATGTATTTTATTTTAAATATGTATCTTTGCTGTTTTTATAATTGACATTATCACACTCACAAAGTGCTTACTCTCTAATTTTGCCATATTTTCAAAAGTACACATTGTCGGAAACTATCATTTTAACAATAATTTGTTGATACTTTGCTGTTCTAGCTCTCTTATCAGTTGCTGTAATGTCACGTTTCCCTCAGGCTTTAACTCCTGTTCCTCCACTTCTTTTCTCTTCTCTTCTCTCAGCTATCTTTTAACACCAGCAGAGGTGTCAAAAGTAAAAGTAAAATTACTTTTGTGGTAGAATTACAACACTAGCACATGGCATTACATAGTTGTTACACCATTTACTCCATTGTACCAAATGAGATGTATAGACTGTGTTGTTTCTGGAAAAACACTGAAAACCTAACAAGAACCCACCACAAACTTGATCCAACCAGAGCAGAGTTAGATGATCGTAAAACAAGTACAGAAGTCTACTGGTTACTCAAATAAGTTACTTGCGTTGGAAGGAAATTGTTTCTTTTTTTTAACTTTTACTTTTACTTTTGACACCTCTGCACGCCAATCAAGCTGATACTTTTCTGTTTAAAGTCTAGCTTCAGTTGCTTTAATATCACTTTTTAACCCATTAACTCCTGCTTCTTCTCTTCTCTTCTCTCAGCCACCCTTTCACCCCAGCCAAGCTGTGCGCGGCCGTGGACGAGGCAAAAATCCATGCTGCCGAGCACACGCTGCAGACCCTGGGCCTACAGACAGAGGGCGCCGAAGCCTCAGCTGCTGCTGCTGCCGCCGCTGCTGCTGCTGCCGCTGCCGCTTTTCCAGGTATGTGAAGGTCCGTAACAGCAACAAGGAACCTTTTTTTGGTCTCATCCTTCTCTTTTTTTCTTTTCTCTCTTTCTCTCTCTTTTTTCTTACTACATTAGCACACGTTTGTTTTGTTTCCTTGAATTCCACTGCTTCACTGTCTTCTCCTGCATCATCTCTTCACATTGTAGTATGTCTCGGTCTCTTCCTTGCAGTGGTGTAGTCTACTTTTTTATGGTGGGTATACTGTATATTTGAGCATTTTTTGAAGTGGGTATACTGTATATATTTGTGCTATTCAAAACAATGGATCAAACAATTTCAAGTGGGTATACTGAAATCCCTGAAATTTAGAACTGGGTATACTCCGTATACCCGCGTTCTACGTAGACTACACCACTGCTTCATTGTGAAGGTCCGTAACAGCAACAAGGAGTCTTTTTTTAAAATCTAATCCGTCTCTTATGTTCTTTTATCTCTCTCCTCTTACTGTTAGCACACGTTTGTTTTGTTTCCTTGAATTCCACTGCTTCACTGTCCACTCCTGCATCGTCTCCTTTGCATTGTGTCTCGGTCTCTTCATTGTGAAGGGCCATAACAGCAACAAGGAGTCTTTTTTTTGTCTCATCCTTACCTTTTTTTCTCCCCCCCTCTCTCTCTCTCTTCTCTTACTATGTCAGCACACCTTTGTTTTGTTTCTTTGAGTTCCACTGCTTCACTGTCCACTCCTGCATCGTCTCCTTTGCATTGTGTCTCGGTCTCTTCATTGTGAAGGGCCATAACAGCAACAAGGAGTCTTTTTTTTGTCTCATCCTTCTCTTATGTTCTTTTCTCTCTTTCTCTCTCTCTTCTCTTACTATGTCAGCACACCTTTGGTTGCGATTGAATGAGATTGGAAAATGGTGGGTCCCAAGACTGTTCCAGTTGAGAACCACTGCTGCATCATCTACATCAAATCAGGGGCGGAGCACTGGTATTGTGACAGGGGGGGGGGAGATGTGTCAGAGGCCCCCCCCTCACACCTAATGATTAAAAATGCAGGCAATAAAGGCATTTAACTTTGCTGTTTAGCATAATACTGAACTAAAAAAAATACTGAAATATCGCAAATGGGGCCTCTGAGGTGTTTAGATCCAAAGCCATTGGTAGGGGGACCCCCTTAGTGGTGAGGCCCGGGGTTTCTGGCCCCTATGCCCCCCCCCCCCCCCTCTGTTCCGCCCCTGCTTCACATTGTATGTCTCGGTCTCTTCATTGTGAAGGTTCGTAACAGCAACAAGGAGTCCTTTTTGTCTCATCTCTCTCTCTCTTCTTTTCTCTCTTTCTCTCTCTTTTCTTCTTACTATGTTAGCACACGTTTGTTTGGTTTCCTTGATTTCCATTGTCCATTCCTGCATTGTCTCTTCTCATTGCATGTGTCTTGGTCTCTCCATTCTTTTCGATGTAGTTTTAAAAGGAAATGACAGTCATTCAATAAAAAGCAGCAATCTCAAACTTTACTCAGTGAGACAGACAAATACTTAGGAGAGACATAAAAGTGAAAAAAGAAAGCTCAACTGGGAAACTCCAACTCCCATTGTCATTGTGACACAACACTCCACAGCACATAACTGCACACTGTACACAACAAAATTGCATTTATGCCTCACCCGTGCAAGGGGGCAGCCCCCAATGGAAAGGGAGCAATGTGGTGGGATGGTACCATTCTCAGGGTATCTCAGTCATGGAGGAGGATGGGGGAGAGCACTGGTTAATTACTCCACACACCAACCTGGTGGGTCGGGAGTTGAACTGGCAACCTTTGGGCTACAACTCCCTACAACGCCCTAACCGCTTACCCATGACTGCCCTACATTAGGGCTACTACGTGTTTACAGTAAACGTTTCAGTGTTATTTCAACACTAAGAGAGTCAAATGTAACGTAATGTTGGACCAACTATACTGCGTAAAAGTTACAAATTATAGATGTGAAGTGAAAGCGAAAAGTGAAGTGAAAGCCCAACTGGGAAACTCCAACTCCCATTGTCATTGTGACACAGCACACATGTGAATAGTGCACACTGCACACAACGAAATTGCATTTATGCCTCACCCGTGCAAGATGAAAATCAGTTTCCAGTTTAATACATGTCTTGTCATTTTTCCCCCGACTGCAGGCTACACGATAGCCACCACCTCTGCCGCCTCGGTGGCGGCGTCACAGCTGAAGCAGGCAGTCACCCTGGGCCAGGACCTGGCGGCCTACGCCACCTACGAGGGCTACCCGGCATTCGCAGTGGCCACGCGAGGAGACGGCTACGGAGTCTTCTAAATTCCGTCCGTCTCCATGACGACAAGGAAGGACGCATTTGGCAACCCACCATTTCCCCGGATACGGAACACGGAAAACATCTCTGTTGTGATTGATGTGTGACTATTGTTTTTTTTTATGTTTTGATTGCGACAATTCAGTTTAATTAGCTGTACTTGTAACATTAGCCAATGTTTTTTGGAATATGACTTAATGAATCGATTGACCTTATAAGTGTAGTGTAGTAGTAGTAGTTATACGTGTCATCCTTTAGTGTTAGCCTGTAAACGTTGTGAGAGCCTAAAGGTTGTTTACAGGTTGTACCCATCATGCTGTTTTATATTTCATTTGCTTTTTAAGGCCTTCAGGAGTATACTATCACAGGCCTCTCTCTCTCTTTCTCTTCTCTCTCTCCCCCCCTCATTTATTACCCTAAGCACACATTTAAAGACCACCCTTGTTGGAAAAATGCATCATGTGTCATGTTGTTGTTTTTAAGAACCTTTTTTTTGTCTGTATTAGAGAAGCCAGTATGTTGACATGTTCTTTCTATTTTTTTTTTTGCCATGCCATATTTGATGTGTGGGGATTTGGTATGTATGTTGGTGTGGGGGAGTGGACGTTGTAGTATGTGAAGAAACATGGATGTGGTATGAAAAGCTTGCATTTCTTTCAGGGAAAACCACAGCTGCCTAAAGTGTAATGTCAGAAGGAAGTGTTGTTTTAGAATGATGGTGTGTAGGTAGGTCTTGTACGAGGTCCATCAATGTTTAGAGAAGATTTTTAGATGTATGGTGTCCAAACAGACAATGTGTGAGAGACATATTTAGCAATCATGGCAGTTTTGTGATATATTTAGCTGCTAACAATAGGCTCCGTGAGTTTGTGAGTAGGGCTTTAGGTGCTTTGGATCATGTATGCTGAAAAAAGGGGTGTTTTTTTTGTTTCTCTTCTCATTTTTATTGGTCCAGGATTTTACGAACATAAACATAGCAATGATGGACTTTTTAAAGTCGTTTTTTTTTTGTCTCATTGAGCCAACTGTTGTTATTTCACTTAACATCTTCAGTATATATATAAAAAAATAGAAAACAGAAGATGGATTGTGTGTTCAGTAAAAATGTTTCAGAGCCGTTAACAAGCATCGTAATAAGTAAGCACCTGCATCAAGTGCCTTTTGTCTGAGTTGACTTTTTTTTTTAAAGGAACACTGCATCCCTCGTGTCATGCAGAGATACCAAAGTGGTAACAGTATTAAAAAAGTGTGTGTGTAGCACTTACCGTTTTCGTTTTTTTTTTTTTTATACCAGGTGTCCAACATTATTTGTCTTAAGAAAGACTTTTCCTTGCCTGATTCACACAGAATTAAGTGTCCTTTATTGTAATTCGTTATGGGAGAAAAGAAGCAGGAAAAAATCAACAGCATGGTTCTGAGGGATGCAAAATTGAAATCGAGACAAAAATTTAAAAAAATGTTTAATGCCATTGTGCCTTGATAGCAGTGGGTTTATGTAATTCCAATGTCATTTTCTGCAATAAAACAATCTTTATTCAATCAAAAAGTGGTGTGTGTATTTTATTTGTGCATGAATAAAATGTTTTGTATATTAGGCCTATGTGAATATAACACAAAACAAACGGCTTGTTCATAGAGATGTCACACCAGGAAACAGTTGTTTTATTTTGTCTTCTATACAGTTTGTACATTTTTTTGTCAAAAGAATTTAAATCGGATAAGAAGATAAAATTCACATATTTTTTTAAAAAAATCTAATTTTTGCCAGGTCTCACTTCAAACAGACACGACACTCAAGCCACACATCCAATCAAACATACTGTATGTCCGAGTCTAGCGACACAAGACTAAGTGTTGAGACAATTTACATTTTAACATCATTCACACATCAAATCGCTCACATAGTGACTTAAAACAATAACGTTACATTAAGCTGACACTTAACCAGAGTGATGTGCAGTATGTAAAGGTAAGATATTATGTAGGCCAACAACGACAGTCTCATGAAAGATGGAGTATGTCATTTTTTCAGTAGTGTATTTCCTGATTTTATGCTTCCCATTCACAGATGTTATCTTTTGTCATATTATCTCATGTATATTTACCACCTCTGCCAATTTGTAAGTGTTCATTTTGATTTGGATATCCGCCATTTTGAATTACCAGTCATTGACATCATTGGCTGCATAACATACGGTAGGCTAATTTGGTCGGACCAGTACATATAAGTGTAATATTAAGTAATAATAATAATATTTAATAATAAGTAATATTACACTTCTGTTCATGAAAAGATCTCACATCAACATTGGAAGCAGCACACGTTTTGAAAATAAACAACTTACATACTTCTACCTTTCACACGATGTCTGAGCCATGGATGAGGGTGCAAGTAGTTATTTACTAACCTCATCCACACCCTACGTGTAGGAAGGGGACTTGAACCTACAACCCTTCAGAAGCTGAAACCAAATCCCTAACCCCTAACCAGTTGCTCTGCTCCAGTATGTTTTTGTGACTTTAAATTCATCAGACGTGCCGTTGTAAGGCAAGATGGTGGAGCCGGTTATGCCCTTCCTTTGCTTGTAGTGTCCAAAGTGGCGTATTCTGTAGATGCCGGTCTGGGCGGCCGTGGGAATGTGCCACTCAACAGTGGTGTTGCTGAGGCCTCCGGAACCCTTCAGCCAGTGGAATCTGAGGAGCGGAACCAACGGAATGGAGTCAAATGGAATGGAATGTATGCACTGCACACAAACATGCATATATACGGTACAGTACAGCAGCACATGTGTGCACACGTGTACTCTCACACATGCACGCACGCACACACACACACACACACACACACATAAAACCGTGCACGCACAAGCAGGTGCACACATTAACACACATGCATGCATGCATGCATGCATGGACATGAATGTGAGAGTGCACAAACACGCACACGAGCATGTGCGCACACACACACACACACACACACACACACACACACACACACACACACACACACACACACACACACACACACACACACACACACACACACACACACACACACACACACACACACACACACATTAACTCACATGAATTCATGCATGCGCATGACTGTGAAAGTGCACAGACACACTCGCATACAGACGCAACAAAACGGAAAGTCCATTATTTCGTAATGGTCTTTCTGGACTAAGTGTAGCCTTCTGTTCATGCACTAAAGTCCACTGATATGATTTTTTTCTCTCTTCCTCTTTCGATCTGGCTCTTTGTGTAAATGTCAACTGGAAAGCTATAACTTCATTTCAGATGTACCTGCAGCCCTTTTAAATGAATCACTCGCCTCACTGCCCTCACCTGGACCCAGTGTTGCCAGATGTGTCTGATCAAATCCCGCCGGGTAACCGCCCAATCTGGCAACACTTACCTGGAATCTGTCTTATCACTATGTTATTATTCCAGATACAATAAGGTTAGCCATTCAGCTGAATTTCAAATGCTAAGAAAGACCAGGGAATGAAAAGGTGCATCACACTCAGGTTCACTCAGGTCACTGACGAAGGCAACAGCCGGAACGTTTGCTTTTTTTGCTGCTATGAAAAAAAATGGGTTGGGTTTTTTTGTTGTTGTTGTTTTTTTCAAAAGAACTACAAAGGAAAGAAGAATGTGAGTGCGATCCACCTTTTCATTCTACAGTTTATTCAACTGGTGCCACACCACAAGGAAGAGTGTGGTGTATTAACTACTACTTCTGCAGAAAGGCCAGGGGACAGAACAATTCTAAGGGCCACACACTGGATGTGGGCCCTTTGATTACTTTTTTTTTTTATGAATAACAATAATCATTATAGGCACTTTGTTATTTAGTTAAGTCCTCATGGCACAAGCTCACATTAAGATGTATGTCTGTAAGCCAACTACAAACAAAGCAAACTGAGATTACCTTGACTTTATTTGTGACAGAACTACATATTTTTAAACTCCAAAAGTCATCACTATGTAGCAATAACGACACCTCAGGGTCTATAACAAACCTACTTCCAACATAATAACCATGTGTAACGGAGCCCAACCAGAGATCCGTATCTCGGAAGTGTCTTTGCTAACAACGGTAGCCCTATGTAAGAGCGACTCAACTCTCTCGACAGCGACGCTCACCACTAAATCCAAGGGAACGGTAAGACGGTCTTAAGACGGTTAGCAACGCCAAGAATGGTGAAACGGACCCCAGTCTAGCAGAGTGTGGCGTGGAACATCAGTAAACCTCCCTCACAAAGCCTCATACAGTATCGGTAGCGCTGAGCTATCAAACTGGTCTTTTGGCTCAGCGGGATCTTGCTGTGCCTCCCGAACCAATGCGTTGACTAGGTGACTGACGAGGTGGCGAGTTCGAGACCAGAGGGGTGGATTGAGCAGGAATACCTCCGTTACACTGGTGCCGTTTACCCGGGATGGGAGTGAGGTTTAGGGCGGTGAGTCAACACCTCAGTTACACATGCTTTTTTCTGTGTCTTTTTTACTGCATTTGATTGGACTGTGAAAGGTGCTGACAGGAAGCGAATTGGGAGAGAGAGACGGGGAGGAGTGGGCAAAGGACCCGGGCCGGGAATCGAACCCGGGTCAGCCGCATGGCAGGCAAGTGCCCTACCACTTGGCCACGGCAGGGCCTCAGTTACACATGCTTATGAAACATTTATGAAAATGTAGACTTAATTTCAGCTTTGCATGCTGAGCAGTGGTCCCTCCTCTTCAAATCGGCAAAAAGGAATCAGTTCACTCTTGCACACTACTTTACGATCCTCCCTCCATGCCGTGCCACTCCATGTACAGTATTTGCTCGCCAAGATTACGAGCGATATATGAGCCTGACTTAGCGTTTACGTTATCAATGAACAGCCCTTGAAAGATAAACGGGTCGGCCTGTGTTATAATAAGGCACAACAAGCGTCAGGCGAATGACGACTGACAAGGTCATAATAATCAAAGGGACGCAAACTGTCAAACTTCCGATCATCAATACATAAACAACAGTCTGGAAGTCATACGGAAGTGTTTGAAAATACACACACAATTGAACACGCGTGCACACGCATGCACACGCACACATTCGCACGCACGCACGCACGCACGCACGGGTTCTGTTCTTGGGTGCGGGGCCCTTAAAGATAACTTTGTCCTGGGCCCAGCCAAAGCTGTCAGCAGCCCGGTGCACGCACGCCCGCCCGCCCGCCTGCCCGCACGCCCGCACGCCCGCACGCCCGCACGCCCGCACGCACGCACGCACGCACGCACGCACGCACGCACGCACGCACGCACGCACGCACGCACGCACACACACACACACACACACACACACACACACACACACACACACACACACACACACACACACACACACACACACACACACGCTGCCATTTACATGTTTCTAGAAACAGGCTTGCCAAATGTCTAGTATTTCAGTGCAGATGGGATTGTCAGCTATCTGATTCACTCTTAGTGATCAAAGAAACTTAAAGGGACACTGTGCAGGAAATGGACAAAAAAGGTATTTAAAAAATATATAAAAGGTATAAGAAAGGTAATTGAAACTGGGCTGCCTATTGCCAAATTTGATCTTTACATGAAAGTTTACTAAGTAATAAACAAATATTTTCTTGTATGGTCGAAGTACAGTCATTTTTGCAGCTAAAAATGGCTATTTTTGGAAATTCAAAATGGCGGACCATGGGGAAGATCCCCCTTTTCATGCATGAAAAGTGCAATTTTCCCAGTCATAATGAATACTTAGAATTTGATGCTGGTGGTAAGTATTCATGAAAAAGGTAACATTAGTGAATGGGCAGCATGAAGTCTGGAAATAAACAACTAAAAATCTCACACAGTGTCCCTTTAAAGGTGCACTGTATAATATTACACTGTGCAATATTGCAGTAAGAGAGTCTTACAGTAAATAGCTGATTAACTCTTCATCATTACCATGGCAACAACAACCTTGTAATAGACACTGCATGAAGGGGTTAACCACTTCAGGAGGAGAGAAAAGTACCTTGTTTCCCAAGACGCATCTGTGTGAACCAGCGTCCACGTTCGGGTGCTGTTGTGAAACCTCTCAACGGTGACGAAAGTGTTATCAGTCTGAAGTTATCAAGGGGGACATATGAGAAGAGAGGTCATTTAGTGTGAGGAAATGATGGAGTTATGGAGAAACATGCAAACAAGACATGAAAACTAAGATATCAGCTGGGCAGGACTGGTACCAAAAAAGGCCCAGACGATTTTGTGTTGCCCATCTCTAAATTGTGGGTCAGTCTCTAAGAAAATACACAAAACCTTCAACAGTATCGACCAGGGGTGGAACTTAACTTTTTTTTCCCCACCAGTCACGGTGGCAGGTAGATTTCAAAATCTACCAGTCACTCACTGTTTTTACCACTCAAAGTGACTGGTGGGTTGAAAAATGTACCAGTCACCACTGAAATTTACCCGTCATTGGCAGGTGGACGGGTGCTTATTTCCATCCCTGGTATCGACCCCTGAGGACTTCCAGCCCCATGGCCCTGCCGTGCCCTAACGCCGGGTTACTGCGCCGGCGAGCCGGGTTCGATTCCGGCCAGGGTCATTTGCCGGGCCTGCCCGCTCGTTTCCTGTCCCTCTGTAACTGTCCTGTCACAATAAAGGCATAGAAAGCCCAAAATATATTTAAAAAAAGGACTGTCAGCCCACTGGCAAATGCCCTGTCTGCCAGATTACCAGTCCCACAGGCCTGCATATCAGTGTATGAAGTCCAGTCTTGCAGTTTATTACGGAGCAGAGATTATTACCATATTTCCGGAGTTCCTTGGGTTTCCCGCAACAAAGGTCACAGAAGCCACTTCTCCCTTTTGAATAAAATATAACAAGAAAATTAAGACATGAGAACAAACTTTTTTACATATTTAAGAGCTGAATGAATTTTATATTTAAGACCTTTGACTCTGACTTTGATTTTGACTTGAATATCAATTCCTCTCAATGCATATATGTTGTATTATATTTTGCTGAAACACCGTGACCAAATAGCCCATATAGTAGAAGTACTAGTACTGATAACAATGTCCTAATTACAACACTAGTAGTATGATATTACATGGTTGGAACAATGTAATAACCTATTACTAGTGTTGTAATTACATCCACAACAATACTTCTACTTCTGCTTTACAAACTTGTGCACAATAAACAACTAAATTATATGCTATAAAGCAAGTACATGTTAAGGCCGGCATATTGTAGATAGATAGACCTACTCTAGTCTTGTGTATGACAATTATCATTTTGGCAGTTACACCAAGTGTTTTAATGACTTCATTCCTTAATGAATGACTAAACATTAGAAATGCACAATAAAGCCTAACAACCAGCCTTTTTGTAAAGTGCTAACATATCAAAAGCTTGTTGAAACTCCCTTAACCTGGTAGCATAGTTCTACCATAGGTGCCAGTATGGGGGATGCAGTGGTGCATTGGCATCCCCACTTTTGGGCTCCCTAAATGAACTTTTACTGCAGACAAATGAGTGGGGTGCAGCAGAAGTACCACTGTTAAGAAATAAAGAATCAAGAAAAAAAATGCACCACCCCTTTAAAGCTCATTCCGGTGCCCTTGAACTCTACCACAGGCTGTTGATAAGTGGATAAACATACGCACCAAGTAAAGGGAGGATGAATCACCGCACACTGGTCTCTGTCTTTGCTGGTAGTTTATTTGGTGAGCAAGGCGTTTCGCTGTTTTCGCTTCATGATGACTAACTAGCAGCAAAGAAGACCAGTGTGCAGTGATTTATCCTCCCTTTACTTGGAATTCTTTTATTGCACACAGAGGCGATTCTAGTGTCATTGGGGGCCCCAAGCAAAAACCCAAAAAACAATGAACTTTTGAAACAAATCACAGCTATTATAGTTTAAAGTTGAGCTGTTTTTCAACATGTAGTGACTTTGGGGCCCCATGTGGCTGCCTGCTTAGCCTGTTGACAAGATGCACCTCTGACTGCACATCAGCAGCACGTGGACAGTGGTTGTGCACAGGGACTCTGCTTTGAATGCATACGCACCACTTTGTAGACGGGGTAGACCTGTTCCAGGACGTCTCCGAAGTTGGTGCTGGCAGGCTTCTTGTCGACTGGATTATTAGGCAGCAGACTGAAGAGTTGTTTATCACTGAAGAACGGGGGCTCTGGACCCTGGGGCACCTCAGCCTCTTTACCCTGTCAAGAAAGATATTAAACTGTCACTGAATGTCTTACATTTATGATTATTTTAATGTCCATGTGTTTATGTTTTGTAAGGGGTAGGGCTGCACAATATATCGAAAATGTGTAATTATCGCGATATCACGGCTTGCAATACACGTATCGCAAAAATGACGCACGTATCGCAAAAAGTTTTTAATTTTTAATAACAGCAAATTTGGTGAAAAGGTTAAAAAAAATTATAGAAATGTTGTATGTTAGCCCTGTTTTTTTCCTAATAAAAATAATGTTGGAAATAAAGCATTGCTCTCAGTTGTTTTATACATGATAAAATGTGTAAAATGGCAAGTAGACAGGGAAAAATATATGTAGCCTATATATTAAATATTATCGAGTAATATCGATATCGCGGTATACAGTCATGTTATCGTGTATCGCATATTTTTCTAATATCATACAGCCCTAGTAGAGGGGCATAAATATATTTCACAGTAAAGCTCTGAAGGCTTTGGGAAGGGTATTCATCACTGAAGAACGGGGGCTCTGGACCCTGGGGCACCTCAGCCTCTTTACCCTGTCAAGAAAGACATTAAACTGCCATTGAATGTCTAACATTTATGATTATTTTAATGTCCATGTATTTATGTTTTGAAGGGGGGGGGGGCATAAATATATTTCACAATAAAGCTCTGAAGCCTTGGGGTAGTGTATTTGTGTTTAGAAGGTCAATAGGTTTTTTGTTTGTTTATTGTATGTATAGTACATGGTCTTCCCAGAGTATGTGCTTACTAATTCAGATTTTCTGAAAACATAAGGCCCAAGATATGCTTGCTTCAGGATACGTGTGCATGTGCATTGTGCATAGTTCAACATACATATTTATTCAGAAAGAAACTGGGATATACACCTTATCCCGGATACCGAGGTTTCCCGTAGAACGCTGTTGCTGGTATCCAGGCAACACGCATTTGAAGAGAATTCTATAACGGCCAAAAATGTAGACCTGGATATGACACTCCCGCTCATATGAACACTTTATCCCAAATTAGATCATATACGGGGTAAGCCTCATATTCGGGATACTGAACTGCATATGGTATAAACACAATAAATGCAGCTATGTGGCAGTGAATGCTGGACCCTGAAACCAACCCTAGAGAAGTCCCTTGCTAGGTGCTACACCAGGATGCTGCGCGCAGTGCTTAACATCAGAAAAAGTGCACATGTAACCAACGAAATCCTATACGAGGGAATACTAAGGGTGAGTGAGAAGATAGCTGTAACGAGAATGAGACTTGCAGGACATTGCCAAAGGCACCCAGAACTGCCAGCCAGCAAACTAGTGCTATGGGAACCATCACATGGGTGCCAGTCAAGAGGACGTCCCACATATTTGTGGACATACTCAAGAAGGACGCCAGAGCCCAGAGTACCAGCGACTGAAAAAGATGTATGGAGAATCTGGATGACTGGAAGCAACGACGATGGAAGGCTCGTCTGAGGACGACCTAGAGAGAGAGAGGTGTCCCTGCTCCTCACCTCTGCTATGGCCCTGGCGAGACCTCCAAAGTGCTGCAGGTAGGCACTCAGCGTGTGAGGACCGTAGATGGTAGAGGCTGCCTCATACCTCTGGACCTGGGGAGAGGAAAGGAGAGAGAGAGAGAGAGAGAGAGAGAGAGAGAGAGAGAGAGAGAGAGAGAGAGAGAGAGAGAGAGAGAGAGAGAGAGAGAGAGACAGAGAGAGAGAGAGAGAGACAGGGACAGGGAGAGAGACAGAGAGAGACAGGGACAGAGACAGAGACAGGGACAGAGAGAGGTTGAAATTTTTAAAATGTTCTATGTTTTCAATAAGTTTGTTGTACAATCACTCCATGGCGACTAGCCAAGGCCAGACAATACATACATTAATCAACACATGGAATCATCTACAGAAGATGGTAGAAGTGCAGTTCACTGTTCAGTACAGAGCACAAAGCATTTTTGTAACACCACCTTGCTTCATAAGCGAGGCCGAGGCCGAGAGAGACCGAGAGAGACCGAGAGAGACAGAGAGAGAGAGAGAGAGAGAGAGAGAGAGAGAGAGTCAGAGCAATGAACACAACCAAGAGAAGTCCAAGAATAGAGGCGGCGGGATAGAGAGGAGGGAGGTCAATGACAGGATGGAGGAGAGCAGAGATGTAGAGATAGACACACACGGAGGAGACAGAGATTGCGTTACAATATGCGACCTTGCCTCCTCCACTTGTACTTGTTTCCTCGTACCAGGAAGTAATATGTCATGATGACATCACTGACAACAGCATTTTATTTCAATATCTTGCAAAAGCTCAATTGTAAACTCTTTTTCTCATTTGCAATTGGGATCGTGAATGAAAAACAGTCCCTCAAAAGTTGTTGTGGCTAGGCTGACAGCTGGGAAACTTTATCGTTTTCTCCACGGAGGAGGGGCCAGGAGGCGGGACGAGGAGACAAGCACAAGTGGAGGAGGTAAGGCCGCATATTGTAACGCACTCAGAGAGGTGTCACATGGCATCCATGTCACCTCCAGCTGGTGACAGGATGACTCACAGTCAGACGCAGACAATTTCCTGACCTGAACCGCTGGCCCACGTCTGTCTGCCTGTCGTGAGTGAATAACTAGGCCAAGACCTGCTGACCTGATTCTGTGGGCACTGCCTATAGGGCCATTATGAGTAAGAAAAAAGATACCAAAATTGGTCTGGCAAGGGCCGCTGACAGCTTTCTCCGGGCCCAGGGCAAAATCATCTTAAAGGATAACTCCAGCCAATTTCAACATGCAGTTGCAATACTCACACTACCCAGGACTTGTCAGTACCTGAGATTCTTTTTTTTTCTTCAGCCTTTTCTGAGATTCTGGTGATTGCAATGGGGGCAGTTGTTTGTTTACATTTCAAACAAAACGTTTTTATTTATTCAAACATTCAAACAAAAACATCCAAAAGGTCACGCAACATCACCAGACAACTAGCAAACAGCTATAACTTTTGGGAAAATATTCGGAGTAGGCCTATGTTAAAAAAGTTTTTAAAGTAAACAAAATCTGCCCCCATAAGATTAGCTCAGATCTCGTAAAGGGCTGAGACAAATAATGCAGCGTCACCAGGTACTGACAAGTCAAGGGCAGCGTGAGCAATACAACAGCATATTGAGATTGGCTGAATAGCTCCTTTAAAGGGCCCCTTTCTTAGTACATGCAATGCAATAGGAACCCAACTCTCGTTTTGGGTAGTTATTGTAAAGTGCTTGAACAACGTTACTGCCTTGAACACGCCTCGACCCAGGGCCATTGGAGTTGTTGAAAGTTGATTGCTTCCCAACAAAGTGGGTTGTCAGTGAGTTCCCAATTTCTCCGGAGCTCAGAAATGATATTTGTATTGCTCCTAGCCTGACTAGAAGGTGAACACAGAAGGTGTTCCATCACTAGGAGGGCGTGGCCTGGCTATGTACCTGGCAGAGCCATACAGTGAACAGAGTCAGGCGATCTCCGCTGTGTCCTAAGGCCGACTTCCTCATTAGCAAAATTAGCTGTTTTAGCTTCTCAGTACTGCTCAGCGTTGCGAATGTTAGTTCCTAGTAGTGGGCGTAGCACACAGCAAATGCAATGCGATGCAATGCAGGGAATATGACAAGACTTGCTGTTCGTAGTAATAACTTCAGATAAACATCACAGGTGCTAAAAGTGTTGTGATTATCACCACCGAGACAGTTGATAGTTTACATATTTGTGGTGATTACCCCGCAGTATAGTTCGTTAGTCCTTATTTTTGGCTGTTAATGTGGTGGTTCTATGTTGAGTCTATGGGAAGACAGCTGCTTTAGGCACTCCCTTATCTCGCTGAAAGGCGGGGCTGCAATTTAATTCCTGGTCCTCCAATCGCGTAACTCTGTTCACTATATGGCTCTGGTACCTGGTACTCCTACTCATCATAGGTGGTGATGTCATGTGGTGATGCAGTGATGTAGTCAAGACTCTCCTCATTCCTGACTATCTTCTACACTAATGCTTGAGCTGCCCTAGTCCCAGCACAGACTCTTGACATGATGTGTATGTGTGTGTACTCTACTTTACTTTAAAAAAAAAACAAAAA
>NC_085873.1:40363881-40373881 GCF_034702125.1 Engraulis encrasicolus | reverse complement strand
ACGTTTTTAATTCCGAATGAATGACTCCGAATTAAATAGTTTCGTTGAGTTTACTTTAATCTTTAATTTAATTCCGAATTGTGAGGTGTTTACATGATGTTTTCAACATGGAATTAAGCTTTACTCAGAATTACAGTGATTTAACTCCCGAATTAAATGTCTCATGAAAACGTACCAAATGTCTCCTGCCCTGTTAACCATCCTAACTCCTCACCAACCCTCATCCCTAACTCTCTTCACACTCCTTTGTCAGCATTCATTGTCTAGACTAGGCCTTGTACAGTACCTCTCCTGTGTTGAAGAGAATTGGTTTGGGCTATAGGCCTACTACAGTACCTCTCCTGTGTTGAAGAGAATGGGTTTGGGCTATAGGCCTTGTACTGTACTGTACTGCACTGTGCTGCACTGTGCTGTACTGTGCTGTACTGTGCTGTACTGTACTGTACTGTGCTGCACTGTACCTCTCCTGTGTTGAAGAGAATGGGTTTGGGGTATAGGCCTGGTACTGTACTGTACTGTACTGTACTGTGCTGTGCTGTGCTGTGCTGTGCTGCACTGTACCTATAGGCCTTGTACTGTACTGTACTGTACTGTACTGTACTGTACTGTACTGTGCTGTACTGTACTGTACTGTGCTGTACTGTACTGTACTGTGCTGTGCTGTGCTGTGCTGTACTGTACTGTACTGTACTGTACTGTACTGTACTGTACTGTACTGTACTGTACTGTACTGTACTGTACTGTGCTGTGCTGTGCTGTACTGTACTGTACTGTACTGTACTGTACTGTGCTGTACTTTACTGTACTGTACTGTGCTGCACTGTACCTATCCTCTGTTGAAAAGAATGGGTTTGGGCTATAGGCCTTGTATTGTACTGTACTGTACTGTACTGCACTGCACTGTACTGCACTGCACTGTACTGCACTGCACTGCACTGTACTGCACTGTACTGCAACGCACTGTACTGTACTGTACTGTACTGCACTGCACTGCACTGCACTGTACTGTACTGTACTGTGCTGTGCTGTGCTGTGCTGTGCTGTACTGTGCTGTATTGTACTGTACTGTACAGTGCTGTACTGTACTGTACTGTACTGTACTGTACTGTACTGTACTGTGCTGCACTGTACCTCTCCTGTGTTGAAGAGAATGGGTTTGGGCTCATGGCAGTCCTGCGTCTCGTTAGAAGGGGCGCCCAAGAGGGCATCACGAATGCCGTCCCAGAACGGATCCCCCTCCACAGCCCCTGAGGGAAGAAACACAAACACAAACCATTTGTTTTTTTAAGATATTTTTTTGGTCTTTTTGACTTTATTCATGATAGTACAGTGCAGATGGTGAGAGGAAGCGAGTTGGGAGAGAGAGAGACGGGGAAGGGTTGGCAAAGGACCCGGGCCGGGAATCGAACCCGGGTCGGCCGCATAGCAAACGAGTGCCCTACCATATGCGCCACGGTAGGGCCCAAACACAAACCATTTTTTGTGGAAGGGGAAGTCACTTGCTCTCTAACCTTCCTGGTGCTTCCAGTCCAGGATGGTATATAGACGATGGAAAATGGTCCACTTCAGAATGACTAGGCCAGGGATGACTGGAGCACTCGGATACTTTTAGATATTTTATTGTGGTGCAAACATAATGACTGACGTTTCGACGCAGTGTGCGTCTTCTTCAGACTCAAACCATACACTGAAGAAGACGCGCACTGGCCTAGTCTTTCTGAAGTGGACCAGTTTACTTTCCAATTTTTGTGGCTTTTTAAGCCTTTGTTTTTCTACATGACACGATAGTGGAGGAGAGACAGGAAGCGAGTTGGGAGAGAGAGATGGGGAAGGGTCAGCATTGGAACCCGGGTCGGAATACAAGAACCCGGGTCGGCCGCGTAGCAGACGAGTGCCCTACCGTCAGTGTCACGGTAGGGCCAAGAAACACAAAACATGACCATGAATTACACCGTAAGCTGGGGCACAGAAAAGGAATATGCATCAGGCCCCGCCGTGGATCAGACAGTGGGGCACTGCACTGTTGCGTTGGAGATCCGGGTTCGATCCCGGCCCAGAGGTAATTTCCTGATGCTCCCCCATCTCTCTCTCTCACTCATTTCCAGTCCCACCCTTCACTGTCCTCCTGTCCAAATAAAGTTGAAAAACTCCAAAACATATTAAAGAAAAAAAAAGAAATATGCATCAAATCTTTCTCCTTTAAAGTGCTATGCCAAAACTATATCAAACATATCTTTCATCAATGCCAGAATATATCCAAAGTTTTAGATCTCTTTTATGTGCAAAGATGTAAAATATAGCCTACCACTCACAATTTGTATGTGCAGAGCAAAAAATAAATAAAAATCAAATTTCAGACCTCCGTTTTGCACATGAGTGAAGATGATTAAAACTCTGGCCGCCAGCTTGACTAGAGCAATAACATGGCCAGTTACTTCCAGACCAATTTATGACCAGGCAGTGGAATAGAACTCCACTTGAAATCAAATCAAATCAAATCATGGTGCAAATGGGATATTGAACCACACCAACTGAAAAAAGACACATCCTCCAGTAGGGAGAAAACATCAGATGATAACGTAGGCCAGTGCTTCCCAACCTGGGGGCCGGGACCCCTAGGGTTGTTGGGTAATTTGGTTAGTAACAGTATTCACTTGTATGGTTAATAGATATTGGCGTATTTGTTTTTCTGTGGATTTCAAGCAATATCAGCTGTGAAACTGTTAATATTGATATATTAAATAAGATTTTCCATTAATAGTTCATCCGTTAATATTGCTAGAAATCCATTGCTAGGCTAATACTATGGTGGGTGCGTGGGTGGGCTTGCGAAAATATTCTTCAGTCCAAATGGAAGTCCCAGCTGAAAAAGTTTGGGAACCACTGAGTCGTAGGCCTACATATTCCAAGACAGAGAGACGCACATACAGTACAGTACCCTGGGTGAAGTTGAGGTCACCGCCACCATCTGTTGTTCCTGCGGCGAAGCTGTGGCCCAGGGCTGGCTTACACGTTGTGGCCTGACGGGAGGAAAAGGAAAAGAGAACAAATAAGCTTTTCATGTTAACTACCGCTACTGATTAAGTGATATTGAGTAGAGTAGAGTAGAGTAGAGTAGAGTAACTTTATTGATCCCCAGGGGGAAATTCAGGTATCCAGTAGCTTACATAAATACACAAATACACAAAAGCCCACATGGACATTTCAAGACAAAAATAAACACAGGAATAGTCATCAGGGTGGGGAAAATAAAATAAAATAATAGAGATAATAAATGTAGAAAAGGTAATTGTGCAAAAAGACATTCTGTGAGTTGGGATAGACCAATGCAGAAAAACATACTCTGTCAGTTAAGGTAGACAACAAGTGTTGATGGATACATCTATGATATAGTATAGTATGTAGAAGTAGGCAGTGTACAGAGTATGATAGGGGTTGAAAATTCTTACAATGTCACAGTAAAGTACAGGTAAAGTACAGGGACAGAGTTGCAGAGTTGCAGAGTTAATTCAACACTCAGTCAAATTTAAGTCACATAAAGCCTGTTTTCTGGTAGGCCTACAGCTCGACACAACGTGACTCAGCTGCCACTTTTTGCTTTTTGATTGGGCACGAGCATAGCTCAATTGTAGAGCAAAAAGAGGTGGCCGAGTCGCGCTGTGTCACGCTGTAGGCCTACCAGAAAAACGGCAGTGGAAAAGAGCCTATAATGTTGATTCTTCTCTGTAAGTACAAAATGAACACTGCAGAATGACTGTGGTCATGACATAAAGAACACAAACCTACATCAAAGCACAGGAAGAAAAGAACAGATAACAAACAAGCCTTTTGTGTTATCTACCACTGATGCTTGGCACCAAAATGGAAATGAACAAGTCTCAATCGGTTACTTAACACTCTCTGCATTGTCATAGCAATGTTGTTATGATGTAGTTGAGTGTTTTCAGCAAAGAGTGAATAGGCCCATCTGCAGCAATACTAGGCCTATGTGAAATGAATACTAGCAGTGTTGATTCAACACACCGAGATGTTGAGACCAGGGCCGCTGACAGATTTGGCTGGGCCTATGAGTTACAAAAGACATCTGAAAGGGCCCCAAACCCATTCAATACAATGTCATGAGGATCCAATTCTGGGCCCCCTCTCTCCCTGGGCCCGGGACAACAGACACCATTGTCCCCCCCTTGTGGACTTCCCTGTGTTGAGACCATCAAACACTCCACCCACAGCCAGCGTTGCCAGATTGGGCAGGTTCCCGCCCAATTGGGCTGCTTAGGATGGCCGTGTGCGGTTAAAAATGGCATTTATCAGAAAAACCCGCCCATTTTTTTCCATAGACATCAATACAATTGGGAGGGTTTTTCTGATAAATGCCATTTTTAGCCGCACACGGCCATCCTAAGCAGCCCAATTGGGCGGGAACCTGCCCAATCTGGCAACACTGGCAGCTACACAATGCGACTGAATAGTGAGCCGTGTTTGAATGGAGACTGTAGCATAATACAATACAGCATAATAATAATACAGTATAACAAGGGTAGGTTTTGTGTGACAGTACACACAAAGTACAGTCTTTCAGTTGAACCGGAATCTAAAATGCGAGTGGGAACAAACAGACACATTGAGAGAAAAGAAGAAAAGAATCGCCTGAGGCTGTTCAGAATGAAAGACAAGCCTCCCTTGTCAACGGTAGCTTTGAAGGATGGCAAAATAACCATCATCACCCAGTGAGCAGACGGAACGTCTTCTGATTGGCTGAGCAGGTGTCCTTTATTCCCCAGTAGCAGGACACCTATGATGTCATGCGGGCGTGCGGGCGTCCAAGTTGCTTCTTTTCTAACTTTCTGGCGAAGAACCGTTACTAGTTCTATCGCATCTGGTTGTCTAGTCAAGACCGCGTTGTTAGTTCTATCGCATCTGGTTGTCTAGTCAAGACCCCGTTACTAATTCCATTGCATCTCGTTGTCAAGTCAAAAATCCAGTCGTCAATTCTATCGCATTTGGTTGTCAAGTCACCCCAACATTCTGCGCGCGTCCTTACATGCCTCCTATAGAGGCGCGTCTCACTAGATTAGGAAGTGCCCATGGCAACGTACAAAGCGCAGTGGTGAATCTACTTTCTCACGAAGCCTTATCAACATATTAATAAATTAATACTTAAATGCTGGTAACCGGGTGATAAGCGGAATAGCGGCCTTCGAGGTGTCCCGATATCAAGGGAAAATGGACTTGGCGAAGCGAACAGCCCTTCGGCTGCGCCGTCGGGCTGTTTAGAACGCTCCGCCTCGTCCATTATTTCCCTTGATATCGGGACACCTCGTCGTCCGCTATTCCATACTTATGGGACATTAGAGCAACATTAATACATGGGTTCACCGTGTTTATAAACACGGTGTTGTGAGGAGGGGCAAGACACTGGCAGCCAACCACGTCAGCTATAATTTTTGACCGACAGCAGTTTCCAACAATCAGAGGTTGAGTTGCGCCAGTCAGGAGAAAACAAAAATTTAGAACCCATGTATTCAACATTAGGCCTTTTGTGCATATGGAATCACCGGTGATTCAACTCCCTGGTTGCTCAACAAATCTTCACATTTTAACAACACTGATACTGTTACGGCATTACCAAGAGCACTAAGTAACAGATTAAAACATGGTCGTCATTACCATTTCGGTTACAATACGATTAATAGAGAGTAATGGAGGGATTAATGTTGTACATAGTAGGTCAATAGTTATGTTTTCGGACGTGTCTGTCTGTCTGTCTGTCTGTCTGTCTGCCTGCCTGCCTGTCTGCCTGTCTGCCTGTCTGTCTGTCTGTCTGTCTGTCTGTCTGTCTGTCTGTCTGTCTGTCTGTCTGTCTGTCTGTCTGTCTGTCTGTCTGTCTGTCAGCAGGATAAGCGGATTTGGTGGAGACTTGGTGGAGTTGTTGGATTATGAAAAGAGGAACAAGTAATTTGATGGTGGTCCGGGACAAGATCCGGAACCAGGACTTTTAAAAAACATTTTTCACCATTGCAGGATAGGGTGAATTTTCACATTTGAGTTTGTAACTCCACAAAAAGAAAGCAGAAAGACATAACAAAAATGTGGGTGTAACACAGTCAAATGTTCTATCAAAGCACTCTCTGAGTGCATTCCTAGTTATGGTGCATTCTTTTGAAACTCGGATTGTCGGATACCGGTCCTCCGCCTCGCGAAAGTGCAAAAGAACGGTTACTAAACTCGGGGTTCCGAAACGCAAACTCGGAAACTCAGTCCGAAGAAGGAGGTACAAACCCCAACTCCGATGAAGTTGGGACGTTTGGTAAACAGTGAATAAAATCAAAATGCTATCATTTTCAAAACATTCAATCTATTCATTAGATGGAGAATAGAGAAAAGACAACATATTAAGTGTTAAAACCGAGAAAAAATATTGTTTTGGGGGACATATGTACTCATTTCTAATTTGATAAATCCAACACGTCTCAAAATAGTTGGGACGGGGACAATAAATGGCAGCAAATGTCGAGGAAGACTAAAAACAAAACAAAAGACAACACTTAACAGTTAAATACATTAACCGATGAGATGATTTTATATAAAAAAACAGTGTTAATTCCTATCTTGGACATGATTTCACCAGCTTAAATGGTGGGTGTATTCCTTGTCATGTTTTGCAATGTTTTCCTTTCTGTAGTGCTTACAGTGTGACAGGTCTTGACCAAAAACCCACCATTTTATCACCTGCTGGTCCTTATGATGGAGCCAAACTGTTAAAACATAGTAGAGAATGCAATTTGACCTTACTATGTGGCAGTAATCGAAGATCTCCCTTCAAAATATAATGCATGAGTGGCTTTTCATGCTGTTTAAAACCCATTTATACCATTCAGCACTGTATTTAACTCTACAGATGAGTGAGAACATCTTAACCAATGCACTACTGCACCCACATGCCATCATGGAGGATGACTTTTGAAGTTAACACTATCTCAAGTTGGATGGTCCATTTTCACTGTAGCACAGGATGTGCAGTGCTCTATTATTGTCAAAAAGAATGGACTTCTACAACTTCTGCTGACTTCTGTAAGCAAAGGACAGTTTCCCATGTCTTCTGGGTCTATTTCAAGTGAGCTCAGGTGCTTAGGAGAATGTTACACCCCTGAATCATTTGCATGCATTACGCATTCTTAATATGGTCAATTTTCAATAGCTCTAATTCCTGGAGTGCTAGAGTGAGACTACAGCCAATATATATTTCATGATGTCATGAACCTATACAATGATTTTATTAACAAAAATATGTCTTATATACACTCAATCGTGGTAAATCAAAGGGAATTCAAAAATGTATGTAATAACTATGGTAATTATTCCCTTTGCATCTTTAATTCTGAGTGACTCAGCCTCTCTGTGATGATCTTATACCTGGACACCTATATTGTCCGTCAGTACAATTCATTTTGAAATGTTCTTCTTTGTTGTTTTATCTTATTTGGATGTTTACTAAATTTCACTGATCCCCGTCCCAACTCTTTTGAGACGTGTTGGATTTATCAAATTAGAAATGAGTACATATGTTCCCCAAAACAATATTTTTTCTCGGTTTTAACACTTAATATGTTGTCTTTTCACTATTCTCCATCTAATGAATAGATTGAATGTTTTGAAAATGATAGCATTTTGATTTTATTCACTGTTTACCAAACGTCCCAACTTCATCGGAGTTGGGGTTTGTATATTAAAAAGCCTTTATTAGCTGTGGCTACTCATAATTGAAATTAAAATGCCAACATGTTTCGACCGTCTAGGTCTTCATCAGGGCAAACTTTGACGGTCAAAACATGTTGGCATTTTAATATCTATTATGAGTAGCCACAGCTAATAAAGGCTTTTTAATATACCTCCTTCTTCGGACTGAGTTACCTCTGAGTGCCTGGGACCTTCTGCTTTCTTAATTCTGGATTTCCCAACCCCAAGAGCACCATTTTGGACATTTTTTTCCACACACCTGAGCGCCGGGTTGACCTCTCTCTTTTTACGCAAACTCGGAGCACTTTGGTGTACTCTGAGTTCGTTAAACATTAGTGTTTTCAGACATTTGTATTGTGCCCAGCTGTTGCAATAGAAGGCATTTACAGCGGTTGTCAGGAGAACAACGTTGGGTCTACCGACAGCCGAGTTTCAAAAGAATGAGCCATTATTCCTGGTGTCAGCTCACCGTGTGCGTGGAGTTGATCTGGACGGTGACGTCCGTCATGTTGACCCACTGGTGGGCGCCATGGACGGAGCCGTTCAGCTCCTGCCCTGCGTTGCCATACAGTTCCTGCGGAATACCAGATGCATGGTCAGATACACCAGTGGTGTAGTCTATGTAGAACGCGGGTATACAGAGCATACCCACTTCAAAATTTCAGGGATTTCAGTACACCCACTTAAATTGATTGATGCATTATTTTGAATAGCACAACTATATACAGTATATCCACTTCAAAAAATGCTCAAATATACAGTATACCCACCTCAAAAAAGTAGACAACACCACTGAGATACATGGTCAATTTTTTCAGTGTAAATTCAACACTTACTCCAGTGGTTCCCAAACTTTTTCAGCGGGAACCCACTTTTGGACTTCCGAATATTATCTGGCAATAATTGTGTCCATGAATATTGCTAGAATTTCCAATAATGGTTTGTCTGCTAATATTGATAGAAATCCACGGGACAGCAAATGCATCCATTATCAATACAAGGGAATACTGTGGCTAACTAGCCTGATAAACCAGCCTAAAAGTGAGACCGGAGTAATTTAGTCTGGCCTCGATGAACGATACCTCCGAAGATTGTTGATGAGAACAACCTGTTGTTTTTTCAAACCGTGCTGGCACTCTGACCAATCGGTGATCTTTGCCGTTGATGTGCTTTCCCTACGGTGTTGCAAGGTTCGTCGTCAGATTGGTTTTGCCTGACTCAGGGCACAGCGTTCAAAACGTTCTCAGATTCAAGGCCAGACCCACTCGCTAGCTGAAAAACGGGTGGCGCTGGTCTACCAAATTCTGGAATTGTGTAACCTGTGGATTTCACTTTTTTTCCAATTATGCAATGTCCCTTTTATCTGCAATCCCCCTTCAGTACCTCCTCGACTCCCCTTGGTATCCCAACCCGCAGTTTGGGAACTAACTTAGTCGACTTGAACTGTCTTCTACTCTCAAAGAGTTGAATTAACACAGCAAAATGTACAGTATAGCACTGTGACTGAGCATAGCACTGCTGACGCAGGTGTAGCTCAAGCTGTGAATAGGCCCGATATAGGCCCCTACAGTGTGATTTACAGTAAAGCCTACCTTCACACACACACACACACACACACACACAATACAAAATATGAAGGCATTCATAATATACTAAAACATAAATAGGTAATTCGTTTAACAGGCCAAATGGACCAACAAGGCCATACAGCCACAATGTCAAGCCAACATAACCCCAAACCTTGAGTAAGGCACAGGAAAGTTGTGCTAGTGCGTCTATCTACAGTTCTGTGGGCAGCAAGAGCTGATGTCATACTTTGCCTTTCCTGTAGATGTGGTCTCCAATGATCCTGGTGCTTTCAAACATGTTGTCCCCTGGTCCAAAGCCAACGCACATCTTCGTCTGTGCAAAAGGACATATAACGCATAATCATTCATTATTTTGGAATTATGACAGAGTATTTATAACATCTTTAAAATATAAGTAAGTGTACAACATAACAATGAAACATATTGAGCCAGACAGTATCAGTTATTTACTGTAAGGGTAAAAATGTATGAGGCAAGGTTTCAGGAAACTGATAGCATTGTAAAATTGACAATAGATGGGAAAGATAATGACCATGGCCATGACCTCGCTGTTTGGGTGGGTTTGGGTACCGTTTAAATCCTAACAAATGAAATCAGTGTCAGACGGATTTCATTAATTAAATCTACTTATCTAATTAAGTCTGACTTATTCTCTGCTATTTGCAAGAGATGTA
>NC_085873.1:40331381-40358881 GCF_034702125.1 Engraulis encrasicolus | reverse complement strand
CACTGTGATGCACCTGCAAGCAGGGTTGCCAGATGAGGCTGATGATTTCCAGCCCAAAAAATGCTCAAAACCAGCCTAGAAGCTCAAAATCCCGCCCAATTCTATTGATTTCTATGGCTAAAATTGGGCGGGTTTTTCTGCTAAATGCCATTTTTACCCGCACACGACCATCCTGAGCAGCCCAATTGGGCGGGAAACAGCCCACACTGGCAACACTGCCTGCAAGATGAGGGAGGGATGATGGATAGAGTCCCTAATAACTGGGTGTGGCCTGTGGAACTTGAGCATTGCAGTGCATTATGGGGATTGTTGTCACAAATCCACAAGCACTAAAAAGTCATTTTCTGCCTTTTCTTGGCCAAGAAGGCACCAAATTAGAAATGTATGTTACTATTCTACTATACATATGACCCACTTTCAGTAACATATTCATGTCTCCACCGGTGGAATGCCCCTTTAAAGGTCTGGCACTTCTGGCTTAAAGGGCCTCCTACAAAATTTGCGGCACAAAACTGACTCACCAGTGGGCCCCGCACTCTTGTGGGACCCTATTTTCAGAAATGTTTATAAAAATCATTATTTATTTATTTTAAACTCTTCTGAAAATAGGGGCCCACGAGGGTGCGGGGCCCACCCGGAAATGCCCGCTATGCCAAATGACCAGTCCAGCCCTGTTCTGCTGTATCATGGCTGTGCTAACATTGCAGATTTTAGTAAAAGTCTAATAATATAGTAAAATCTTTACACAACAGCATCGCAGCCATGTCATATAGCCTATCATGAGCCTGTAACACCAGACAGTCGACAGTCGTGCATCATGCAGTGTTTCCCAACTCTTACTGTAGAGTCAAATGTATTGCTACTAGTCTTGGTGGTCCTACTCGCCAAGTAATGAATTCAACCGCCCAATCTGGCAACAGTGTTGAAGGGGGCAGGTCAGCCGCAGGGTAAATATTTAGATTGTGTTTTGTGTTTGATTGATTGGAGTCATCAGCTGCTTCAGAGTGCTCCATTACACCCTGAGGGCTCCTGAGGGCTGTAGCAGAGATTCTTTAAGTATATAGAGATATGCCAATGTAATAGGTTGCTATGGGCACCTAACATGACCAGGTTCAAGTCTGCCTAAAGGGGCGTGTCATAATACTCCTAGCATTGAATAGAACAGTCCTTAGGTCTGCCTAGGTCTGCCTAAAGGGGGATTCCCCCCCTCCCCCTTGCAATAATAGAACCCGGAAACAATGGTCCAATGGAACCTCTCTCTCTCTACTCTCTCTGGCTGTACAGTACTTGCAAATGTGCTGCTGCCTTTCCTATTAGCGCTCTACTCTGCTCTACTGCATCTACTGCATCATGTTGGGTGATTCGAGGTACCACAGGCATGGACAATGTGCCCCGTGGTCCACATACTGTATGCTGGTTTATCGTACTATGTTATGGTCATTTATAATAGCTGGGCTTTGTAAAATCCACATTCTTTATGATCTCGCATGCTCTCACTCACTCACTCAGTCAGTCAGTCACTCACTCACACACACTCACACACACACACACACGCACACACAGTATTGAAAAATTCCTCTGCACAGTTGGCAGACATGCCATCCTAAACTCCTAGCTTGGAATTGTAACACTGTCTATGTAGTATTGTCCCAAAATTTGCCTTTCATGGGGGCCTAGAGCAACCTCTAGCCTAGGGGCCCCGGGCCACCTTAATCCGGCCCTGGTAGCCTCTGTTAGAATTCCAATGTAATGGAATACATACGGCATCTCGTACAGTAGGCGGAGCCAACTTACCTCACCAGGAAGTGCATTGAGGTTCCTTTCCTGTTCGAACAGGTAGGATGCGTAGCCCAGATTGTCCCCGCTGACCATGCGATTGGTGTAGTTCATACTGACAGGGTGGACAGCGAACCAGCTGCAACAGAGAACGGGTCCCATCACAACTTCGAATAGGGCTGCACAAGTAATCGAAAATAATCGAAAATCGTGATTTAATCGTGATATCGAAATTGTGATTTCAATCAGGATTTAATCGTGGCAATTGTGACCTACCTTCCTTGAAGCCAGAACATACTGACAGGCTGGCGTTTCTGGCCAGAAATCTGTTCACATAAGTTCCATGCTATTGCCTTTTACATAATTATTACAATTCATTTCATTTTGCTCATTCCATATATAATTCATTCTTGGTTATATTTTATTTTGTTATAATTTTTGAAAAATTCAGCAAAAATCAATAATCGTGATTAATAATCGTCATTATGATTTGGACTCAAATAATCGTGACTATGATTTTTTTCCATAATCGTGCTGCCCTAACTTCTAATAAGTTGCACGTCAAGGCCATGAGGATTCTCATTCACTCGTCTTTGCAGTCAGTTACTCCCCATGGAGGGCTGATATTAAAGACTAAAATAACATGAACTAAAAATAAAAAGGATTAACCCATTTTAGCCTAAGCTCTTTTTGGGAAAGGGTGTCCTCTGTCTATTAAATCCTAAATATCTCAACCTCTGAAGCACATTAAAACATGGAATAAGTTACATTTTAAAAGCTAGGACCCTCATTTTGCATTAGAATGTGCTCATTTAGGTCTAACATACCAACATTTTTAATAAGAAAACCTCAAACCTTAAGAGTCTGAATGCAGCGTGTTTCCAGGCTAAAATGGGTTAAAAGGGAGCGGTGTGCGGGTCTTCCTGGCCTTACATATCACCTACCTGAGCATCCCCATGCCATCTCCATTAATATCTGTAAACTTCAATACCACCATCTCCTTGTCGGTATTGGACTTGTACCTGCCACAAGCAAACAAACAAACATTATAGCAGTCAAGTTATACAGAAGAGACGGTCCTGACCTGAGGCAGCCAAGCAGACATTTTATATTCATTCAAAGTGTAAGGCTGTGGCCAGAGTAGGTATTGCAACTATACTGCTCATTGAAACTGAGCTGCCTGTTTCACAATTTGATCTTTTCATGAATATTTACTGAGCAATAAACTAATATTTACTAGTATAACCAAAATACAGTACTTTTTTCAGCTACAAATGTCTATTTCTGGACATTCAAAGACCACGGAGAAGATCCCCCTTTTCATGTATGAAAATTGCAATTTTCCCAGTCTTAATGAATACTTACAGTATTCATGAAAATGTAACATTTGTGAATGGGCAGCATGAATTCTGGAAATGAACTACTGAAGATATTACACAGTGCACCTTCAAAGTTCAAGAGGGTCATTTCACGTGAAATCAGACACTTTGGGACCTGACCGTCACAGATTTCAATCATACTTGCTGTGCCTGTTTAGTAGCAAGGTAGCACCCCAGAACTGCATTGGTTTGAATCTGACATTAATATTAAGGGAGAAACAGACTAGGAAAGGTTCACATGTGAGGGTAGGACACTATACATTCAGCCTTGAATATATCAGTCAGTGTTAGTCACAAAAAGATGCCTGTGGTGTTGTTTGAAAGCTCTTTTCTGGCTCTACATATTACACAATCACCTTGGAATACAACTACTCTCAGAATATGAATTATGATAAATTGAAAAATAAAAAATTGAATATCTAAAAAACTCATATTTTAAAATGGCCAGTTCCTTGTCCAAACGTAGCCGGCAATGTCATGAGCAGACTAAAATGCTGGTGTTCGGTTTGTTATTCATTTCAGAGAGAATTTGACTCACAAATATGGCATCATACAGACCACTTACTAATAATATGGTAATACCATAGTAGCATCACATGACAAAACAAAAACAAAACAAAAATGGTCAGTGGCCATGGTCCCAGGTTTCAGAAACTAAGGCAGATGTCAATTTATACACACCAAATGATGATATGTGAATGTTTGAACATTCCTTCTCTGTGTACCTGTGCCATCTTCCCTTTACCATACTTTAAAGAGATAATCAATGGCTACACTCTCATTTTGTACTCTACCAGTGCATTTGAAGCAGCAGCTGTGTCTTTTGTAGATAATGTATAAGTACGTCCCGTTGCAGTTACAGGTTCCACTACCAGAAGCACATCCTGATGATCCATGACAATCTGGTCTGAAGGGAAAAGTGAAGGATGGAGATGGCCCATGAGGATGCAGGAAGTTCAGTTTCACCTCTCCGGTGCTCGGCATACATTCCTCAGCACATGCTAGCAACCAGTTGCCATCATATACAGCTACAACATACCCTTTGATGCTTGAAAATGTAACACATTCCTTTACTGAGCTCACTCTTTCAACTCTGCCTTCTCTGAATGCTGAAAATGGCCTAACTTCCACTGTGTCCATTGACAATGGGCAGAAGCTGTGTAGTTTTTGAGTACCTGGAATAGTTCTTGCAGATTCAAACCTTTTCAACAGGTTCTCAGCTTCATGATGGTACATCTCTGTTGTGGCAAACTGGCAATGGATGTTCTTGACATTATCCTTGACTGACTCCCTTGAACCAGGAACGTTTTTAAAACTATAGTTTTGTAATTCAAGATGCAATTCAATCATTTCACTGGAACAACCAGTGCAGGCCACAATCCATCCATTTGTATGCTACTACCAAGATCAGTTGAAACTGGGAAAAAAATCTGTTTTGTTGTTATTTCAGACTGCAACATTCATGATACAATTGCTGTACATCTGTTTCAGAAGCTCCTAATTTAGTTCCTCAGTGACACTTCATCAATGACAGAACGTCCAAAGAAGATCCTATATTTTTTCTGATGGCTGTGCTGCACAATATAAGAACCTTAAAAACACAACAAATTTGTGCCACCACGAGGCAGATTTTCACATACCTGCAGAGTGGCACTTTTTGCCACATCACAATGCAAAGGTCCATGTGATGGCGTTGGAGGGACAGTTAAATGGCTTGCTGCATGAGCAAGTCTGCAACGTCCTATTGACAATTAAATTGTAACACCGTACCAACTGTTTGAATTTGTCAAGGATAATGTCAAGAACATCCATTGTCAGTTTGCCACAACAGAGATGTACCATCATGAAGCTGAGAACCTGTTAAAAAGGTTTGAATCTGCAAGAACTATTCCAGGTACTCAAAAACTACACAGCTTCTGCCCATTGTCAATGGACACAGTGGAAGTTAGGCCATTTTCAGCATTCAGAGAAGGCAGAGTTGAAAGAGTGAGCTCAGTAAAGGAATGTGTTACATTTTCAAGCATCAAAGGGTATGTTGTAGCTGTATTTGATGGCAACTGGGGCTAGCATGTGCTTGAGGAATGTATGCGAGCACTGGAGAGGTGAAACTGAACTTCCTGCAATCCTCATGGGCCATCTCAATCCTTCACTTTTCCCTTCAGACAGATTGTCATGGATCATCAGGATGTGCTTCTGGTAGTGGAACCTGTAACTGCAACGGACGTACTTATACATTATCTACAAAAAGACACAGCTGCTGCTTCAAATGCACTGGTAGAGTACAAAATGAGAGTGTAGCCATTGATTATCTCTTTAAAGTATGGTAAAGGGAAGATGGCACAGGTACACAGAGAAGGAATGTTCAAACATTCACATATCATCATTTGGTGTGTATAAATTGACAACTGCCTTAGTTTCTGAAACCTGGGACCATGGCCACTGACCATTTTTGTTTTGTTTTTGTTTTGTCATGTGATGCTACTATGGTATTACCATATTATTAGTAAGTGGTCTGTATGATGCCATATTTGTGAGTCAAATTCTCTCTGAAATGAATAACAAACCGAACACCAGCATTTTAGGTGCTGCTCATGACATTGCCGGCTACGCTTTGGACAAGGAACTGGCCCATTTTAAAATATGAGTTTTTTAGATATTCAATTTTTTATTTTTCAATTTATCATAATTCATATTCTGAGAGTAGTTGTATTCCAAGGTGATTGTGTAATATGTAGAGCCAGAAAAGAGCTTTCAAACAACACCACAGGCATCTTTTTGTGACTAACACTGACTGATATATTCAAGGCTGAATGTATAGTGTCCTACCCTCACATGTGAACCTTTCCTAGTCTGTTTCTCCCTTAATATTAATGTCAGATTCAAACCAATGCAGTTCTGGGGTGCTACCTTGCTACTGAAAAGGCACACCAAGTATGATTGAAATCCGGGTCGGTCGGGTCCCAAAGTGTCTGATTTCACGTGAAATGACCCAAGACTAGTTCAAGTGTTATCCCAAGAAAAGGCATCAGCTGAAATGGGCTCTTAGTAGTGTGGTTTCATATCATCAGAGAGGAGCAAAGGAGGAACAAAGGAGGGGAAAAAATCTCAATCACTTCATTCATATTCAGCCATCATTCATATTCTTGTTTACCCTAGAGCAGTGTGTCTTCGAGTCTCAATGGTGTGTGTGTGTGTGTGTGTGTGTGTGTGTGTGTGTGTGTGTGTGTGTGTGTGTGTGTGTGTGTGTGTGTGTGTGTGTGTGTGTGTGTGTGTGTGTGTGTGTGTGTGTGTGTGTGTGTGTGTGTGTTACGAGGTGCTTTTTCGCTCACGAGTGCAAGACCAATTAAACACAACTGTAAAAGACAAATGCATGGCCATTATGAGACACCATTCAGCCATAAAGCTCTTCCACTGCTCCGCTCCGCTAATGGCTCCAGAGCTGTATGCAGGAGCTGGACTGCGGGAGAAATAGGGCCCGAGCACTTTGGGCTTAAAGGGGCCCCTCATAATTAGCAGCACATAACTGACTGAACGGTGGGATCCCGCACCCTTGTGGGCCCCTACTTTCAGAAATGTAAAAAAAAAGATGATTTCTTTTTTTAATATATATATATATATTTATGGGCTTTTATGCCTTTATTTTGATAGGACAGTCTGAGATGGTGACAGGAAGCGAATGTGACAGAGAGACGGGGTGGGATCGGGAAATGACCCCGTCCGGACTCGAACCGAGGTCCCTGTGGGCATGCAAGCCCAAATGTGGGGGGCTTAGCGCACTGCGCCACAGCGCCCCCCTATTTTTACATTTCTGAAAATAGGGGCCCACAAGGGTAATGCCCGCTATGCCAGATGTCCAGCCCTGAACGTATGCGTAGCATTAGCGTAGCTCAGAGTAGCATCCTTTTAGCGCTAATGGGTTTGCCGCTCAGTGTGGAGCCCCTGAGGTGACAAGTGGAAAAAGAAAGGAAATCTGCCTCTGCCTCACAAGGAAACTTACGGAAAGGTTTTGAAAGACCATTATTGGTCAAGCGCATCAAAAAAAAAAATCCAGATTTGTCTTTACGCATATCTCTTTTGGTGTTCTATCGCTGTAGGCAAGACAGATAATAAAGTAGTAAGGATAGCCTAGGTTTATTATATTCTTTCAGAGTTGTGGCTAGACAGAATGTGGTGGCCAGGGGAGCTTAACACTATAGTGTAATCGTTGCGCTGTGTCCCTGGGAAAATTATCACAAAATTGAGCCACATCACACATTAATGCAGCGGTTTTAGAACAAAATTCTGAAGTGTCTCACTGTTAATGTTGTCACCTGTCCCGGTTTGCCTGATTGCACCAGTTTTTAATGGTCCCTAAAAATATGCTTTCACAAGACAATGAATGGGAGGAGCCATTGTTTACAAGAAAGGGATTGACTGCTTTGTTGAAATGTTTAGTTCTTGAAAGAGAGAGGTAAAAAAAGAGGTAAACTGAGATAAAAAAAGAGTAGGCACCCATGCTCTCACTCTGTTACCACTGCAAGAACAATTTTGGAGAGACATTCACACACACACACACACACACACACACACACACACACACACACACACACACACACACACACACACACACACACACACACACACACACACACACACACACACACACACACACACACACACACACACACACACACACACACACACTTAGACATAAGGCTGAAGATAACTTCTTAGTATCTGCTTAATCTTAATCAAGACAACTGTGCACTGAGGCTAGTGCAGTGTGTGGGAAGGGTACAATGCAAGGAGGTCTACATAAGGGGAGAAGGTGGTTCCATAGAACTCCATTCAACGGTTTTGATGCAACCGCGGCTGATTTACTTCCGCCTCAAAACCTTAGCAACGTTGAGCTAGATTGTTGATAGGCCGGCATCGCCGGCCAATCCAAAAACACCTACTTGAGGTCATGTCCCGCCCCTCCCACCTGATGCTGCCACGCAGACAGATGAAAATATGTCATGGCGTGTAAAGATATTAAAACAAGTTGCATCACAACAGAGTAGAACGTACCCTATCCCCTTACTTACTGTATCATTGGTACCATGCTGCTCAGGAGAAAGAAGGATGGAGGAGACCGGTGGTCAGTCACTTGCCACACTCCACTTAGTCAACTGAACCCGGGACATTTTTTACAGCAGGCTCAATTCACCATTTACTCTACTATGGGCCTACAGTCATATAGTCTGATTGGACCACAGATAGACATAAAGATTAAGAGATACATATAGGGACAGCGATAGGGATAGAGATAAAATAATCTGTGTCTGTGTTTGTGTGTGTGTGTGCGCGCGCGCATGTGTGTGTGTGTGTGTGTGTGTGTGTGTGTGTCTGTGTGTGTGTGTGTGTGTGTGTGTGTGTGTGTGTGTGTGTGTGTGTGTGTGTGTGTGTGTGTGTGTGTGTGTGTGTGTGAGAGAGTGTGTATGCATGTGTGTGTGTATGCGTGTGTGTGTGTATGCATGTGTGTGTGTGTATGCATGCGTGCGTGTGTGTGTGTGTGCATATGCGTGCGTGTGTGCGTGCATATCTGTGCGTGTGTGCGTGCATGTGTGTGTGTGTGTGTGTGTGTGTGTGTGTATGTGTGTGTGTATGCGTGTGTGTGTGTATGCATGCGTGCGTGTGTGTGTGCATATGCATGCGTGCGTGTGTGTGTGCATATGCGTGCGTGTGTGCGTGCATATGTGTGCGTGCATGTGTGTGCGTGTGTGTGCATGTGTGTGTGGAAGGCCTACTTCTGCCTCTCCTCCTCTGGGTTGTTCATGTAGGACTGGGGGCTGCGGTTCAGGTTGCTCTCCTCCACCTCTCCCTTGCTCATGAAGATGCGGCCAGGCCTCATGCTCGTATGGGCCATCTCAATGCTCTGGTTACAGAGGACAAATACAGTTGAAAACATCAATTAAATGGGCCCTCTCAATGCTCTGTTTACGAAGGACAAAGTTAAAAACAGTTAAAAACACAGACAAAATGGACCCCAAATACAGCTAAAAACAGACATAAATGACCAAAAATACAGTTAAAAACAGACACAATGGACCAAACATACAGTTCAAAAACACAGACACAATGGAACAAAAATACAGTTCAAACACACAGACACAATGGGGCCCAAACACAGTTAAAAACACAAACGTATGCTGTTTACGGAGGACAAACAAAGTTAAAAACATAGACCTAATGGTCTGTTTCAAGGCTCTGTTTACGCAAGTAAAATACAGTTAAAACCATAGTCATGATGGTGTGTTGTAGTAGCACTCGATCCCTAGTTTTCTGTGGTACCAAATTGGGACTCTTGTCTGTTAAACAATTCGGCCAGGCCTTATGCTGGAATAGGCCCTTTCAAAGCTCTGTTTACGGAGGACGAATACAGTTACAGAAACACAGAAATGACTGTTTGTGGTCATACATTGGTATGTGGTTAGGAAGAGTTATGCAATGCACGTTGGAGCTGGTTTCATTTTAGAGTTTCGTGTTGGTTTCAATGCAGTAGGCTTATTTTCACCGCCTGAAAGTGTGATTCTGTTGATCATTTGAGGAAAAGGTTTATAGCTCAGTCAGGAAAGAGTTCACATTCAAAAAGTTAATAAAAAGTTCACTTGCTACATTAGCTACTCTTCTCAGACTTGCAGCACTCCCATATGACCGTCATCAAGACATAACCTGAATGTAAGTTGATTCTCCAAAATGTATATTTTTTACTTCATATCCAGGGCTTCCCAACCTTTTCCAACTTGGGGCCCACTTTGAAATTTCCACAAATGTTCGGGGCCCAACTCTGATCCAAAAAACAATGAAACTTAATTAAATATACATTCCACAGCAACACACACACAAATATTATTTCGATTTAAAAAATATATATATCTCAAGGCCCACTTGAAATACCTTCAGGGCCCACCACACTTTGAGAATGACTGAGCTAGATCTTGACTGACGATAACACTAGAATCACAGACCTTTACGATCCCGTTGACGATGGGCTCTATGGATGACTTGATGTAGCCCTTGCTGGTGATCATGAAGAGTGTGTACTGGAAGTAGCCCGCCAGCCCAGAGTGTGTGTGCGTACCGCTCAGAACCACGTTGGCTTGGTTGTACTGGTCCCCATATTTCTCCTTGAGAGCGTTCAGAACCTACGAATGGGGCATACGCATTACATTTTGTGAGTGACACAAGTTCTTCACTAGTACAGTGTGTGTCCATTCATTCGCATACCGGTAATCTGATTCAAAAACTGAGATTTAAATTTCAGGATTCCACATATTCTTTTCTGGCAATAACCAGGTTACGATATACAGTATAGCCTATGTGGTGAATTCAGGTAAATTGGGCCACTTTGAGCCATTCCCTTATACAAAGCGGATTCCAAAAAAGTTGGGACACTTGGTATTTTGTGAATAAAATCAAAATGCTGGAATTTTCGAAACATTCAATATGTTAATAAGGTAGAGCATTGTGTACTGACAACATATCAGTTGTTAAAGCCAAGCAGAATGATTGTTTTGGGGTAATTATGTGATCATTTAAAATGTCACCCTTGCAACAAATTCCAAAAAAGTTGGGACAAGGCCAATAAAATGCTTTTTATGTTGGATAAGACTAAACACAACACAAGGGAGGAGACTTAACATTTAAATACTTTGACTGATGGCATGATTTTATTTAAAAAAGTAGACATTTTGATGTGCGAGACATGATTTCAGCAGCTCAACTGATAGGTGTGTTCTTCGACTTGTTTACCTTCTTGTTATGCTTAATATGTGGCATATCCTGACTGCAAGAAAACAATTTTGTCACCTGTTAACTCTTATGATGGAACCACACTGTTGTAACATAGTAGAGATTGAAATTTACCATCATTGTGGGGCAATATCTAAAGGCTGTGCTCCAAAATATAATGCCTTGGTAGCTATGTATGCTGTTTAAAGTCTGAATATATCATTCAGCCCTCATTTTAATGCTCTACATGAGTAAGAAGACCATAACCAAGGCATCTCTGCACCCCTTTACCCTCATATATGCCGTCTTTCAGGCTGACCACTAAATCAAGCTGAAGTATTCATTTTATTCATAACCTGGAGGGTGCATGGCTCCATCATTTTAAAAAAGAATGAAATATTTTCCATTCTGTAATCAAAGGACAGTTTCACATGTCTCCTAGGTCCATCTAGAATGAGCTTTGCCACTTGCAACACTGTTTAATGTCTGCATCATGTGCCTTAATCAAGTGTTCTGTTTATGGTCATTTTTTCAACAGCTGTCATTGTTGGAGTGTCATAGTTTGCTTATTGACGATGGGTATGTCTTGATCTCATAACTCGTGCAATGATTTCACAGAACTCTACATTACAGAAATAGGCCTTATATGCTTGCAATTTTGATAATTCAATCTTTCTGTGTAATAGATAAGTAATAAGTCCCTCACTATCTTCGCTACTGGGTGCCACAGCCTCTCTGTGATGGTATTTTATTTGTGCATTCATGTTGGCAGTCAATATAGTTCCTTTCAAAATATTCATCCTTGTGTTATTTTTAGAATTATCCAACTATTACAACATTTTTTGGCCCCGTCCCAACTTTTTTGTGATTTGTTGCATGGGTCGAATTTTAAATGACCACATATTTCCCTCAAAACAATGCTTTTGCCTCATTTTAACTGTTCCTATGTTGACCTTGCGCCATTGTGCATCTTATGTATGGATTGAATGTTTTGAAAATGCCAGCATTTTTATTTTATTCACAAAATACCAAGTGTCCCAACTTTTTTGGAATCCGCTTGTATGCAAAAAAGTGGCCCAATTTACCTGAATTCACCCCTAGATATAGATATACGATATATATCCTGGACTTTCTACTAGACATACCTAGAGAATACAGTATATATGGTTTATAAGAACCAATTTCACTTCAACACACATTTCAACATAACCTGAATCTTGTCGGGTGAACGGGTTTCGCCTCACTCCACTCATATTCATCTGGAGCTACAAGATACGCATAGGTCTGTGAAGGTGTGGTTTTATATTTTAAAAATCCTTGCTTGTGAGTGGGGAAACACTTATCTGACATTATTAAGGAGGTGCTGCGTTAACTACTCTCACAGATTCCAGTTCATGCGAGTGGCCATTGTTGTCTGAAACAACTGTCACGCTTCACTTACTATATTTTTTCCTTTTCCACCATGTTTAAACTTTGACTATGTCACATCTCTGAAAATTCCATGATCCTGATTGATTCTACTGTATTTTGGTTCAGGAGATGGGCAAATTAAATCCAAAGTTCCTCAGCTCTTGTGTGTTTCTGCTCAGCTTCATGAGCTCAGACGAGGGTCTGGGGGACCTTCAGATTCTGGCAGGAGTCAGGCTGTTCTGAACACATTTTTCAGGACAAACATGAGTAACATGCATACAAAGTTCTAACGAAGTCTTTCATCCAAATGGACAATAGTGTGTGCATATTGTATTACATAGGAAACCTGAATGTGCATACTGTCACTACACAATTCAAGGAAGTATGTTAACTGATAACCTGCGGATTTCCCCCTTTTTATGCAAAGTCTCCAACTGTCCATGACCCCCAGGTGGTATCTCCACAAATAAACGGGTCCTGGCCCCCTAGTTTGGGTATCGCTCCAAAACAGACCTGCTGTACGCAGGGCCGTAACCAGACATTTTCAAATACCAAGGTCAAATACTGCGTGCTGTACTGCATACTGTACATTTCAAATGTTTGTTTTCATTAATCACTGCCTTGAGGATAAATGGGGTGGTGTATAGCCTACTGAATATATTGCTGATCATATATCGATTTTCATTATAGATACATTTTACATTACTGAAAAAAAATACAGAGGACATGACCTCTGTGTCCTCAATGGTAGTTACGGCCATAGCTGTAGCAAAGAGGTTGGATATATAATAAGAGGAATCGAAACACGCCCACTCAATGCAAAAATTTGGTCTCCTAAGGGGGCGTTGTCCCTCCTTCTTCTTCTCTTTTCGTGGTGTTTGCACAAGACGTGCGCTACCGCCATCTACAGCGCTAAGGGGACTCCATTTATTCTCTACCTCAAGACTCCGAAGGTCTCCTAATCGAAGGTCTCCTAAAGGGGCGTTCACCCGACATAAAGTGGATACCGGAAAAGAACCCGCCTGCTTTATCTCACTCTCATATACGATTCTCTGGCTGTAGCTTACGTACCTCCAGCCTTAGCCTCTGGGAGACCATGCCAATGTCAGCACTGACAAACACCACTCTGCTGGCCCCATCGTCCACAATGAAGGCTCTGCTGAACAGACGGAAATGAATACCCCCCGCTGTCTGGTCCAAGCTGGCGTAGCCCATCTAGGGGTAGAGACAGTAGGGGAGAGTAGAGATGCTTTATTGTTCACAACAGAAATTAAAGTGATAATATTGTGCCATTTTTTTGGAAATAAGTTCATTTTTACACCTCCCCTTGAGTTAAATGATTGTGTTGTACCTTGTACACTGTATTTACATTCGTCCTTGTATACTGTATTTACAGTCGTTCTTTGAGAATGAACTTCCGAAAATGGCACAATATCACTTTAAGGTGACCAGCAGCATACACACAATACACAGAGATCGAACATTCGGTGTAGTAGCACACATGAAATGTAATTTCAAATTCTTTGTATGACCAGTGCATGCAAAGAAATTGACAATAAAAAACCTACTTGACTACTTGACTTGACATCTGCATTATACACATAGGCCTAAATCCACATTATACACAGCACAACTTGTAAGACACATCTACATACAGTACATAGACTACACATAATACACATTGCACAGATTTAAGTAATGCAGTAGCATCCAATACAACTATTAACTTAGCTTTAGTAAAAGTAAACTTAGCAGGGTAAAAATAGGTGAAAGTCATTAAGGTCTACTTAACTAAGGTATAGTGTACTGTACACATACATACTGAGGTATCCTTCCTTAGTATTTCTATGCATGCAACAAATAAGACTCATTGCCTCCTTGTATCCTTGTTTGAGTGAGATAAGGTGGTAGAGTGGACTGTTGCAAGTCAACATGTTATGCTCCTTTATCAAGCCTCTCCTGTGTCTGTCTGTGGGCTCGTAATAACCTTTATCACTAGATCATATTGAAGATGAGATGCAGATTGTGGTAAAAGTACTTTTCATACTACCATGAATTACCGCAAAGTTCTATTTTGGTGTGTGTGTGTGTGTGTGTGTGTGTGTGTGTGTGTGTGTGTGTGTGTGTGTGTGTGTGTGTGTGTGTGTATATGTGTGTGTGTGAGTCACTGAAGTATAGCAGAATACCCCATCCACTATTTTACACAAATCAGCAACGTCAACAGAACTCATAATTCAAACTGCATGCTTCAGCACTACACTACAATGTTAGCTGTAGAGCTTGACAATGAGATCTTATTTAAAAGGTTTAGCTGTGAGAGAGTAAATACATCTGACTGAAAATCAGTCATGATCAAAGTGCTCTCAGTCCACCCCTCTCTTTGTCTCTCTCTGGCACACACAAACACACTGAAACACAGTTGGGAGTTTCAATAGAAGACGCACGCATGCACGCACGAGTGCACACACGTGCACACACACACACACACACACTTCACTCCCGATCGAAGATTTAAAATGGTCTGCACACCAAAACACAAACCCAGTTCCCCAACTCACCAGGGGTACATCCCCAACCGGGCCGGTGACGTCAGCCCTACCCACCCCTATGCGGAAGCTATGGGGAGGCACTGTAGGTGGTGGAGTGGTAACTGGATCAGCTGTAGTAATTAAACAATCAATCCATCAATCAATCAATCAATCAATTAAAATTGTTTATATACCACTTCATCAAACAAAACTGTCAGTCAATGTGCTAGCTAGAGAGTAGAGAAAGAGAAATATATACTATATTAGATACTGTACATACAGTAATATAGATAGTAGATAACCAACTATCACCAAAGGCAGATGAAAATGAAGCCATTTTTTATTTCTTTTTAAAACAAGATACTGTTGGGGCAATGCCACATGGAGACATGGGTCCCTTTTTTGTTAGGTTCATGGTATGTGGGAGTAGCCTACTATTGTGGCAATGTCTGTCCAATCCTACTGACTGTTTTAGCATGGAGGACTGAATATTTGGGGGCAGGGGGGGAAACACACTGAACATAACAAATTTGCTGTGATTCCATGTGCACCAACATTCAATCATGTGCATCAACATGTGACTATTTTGTACATGGGCTAAATCAATAAACAGGAGTGTAAATGAGGTGTGTAATAACTATTTCGGACACCAGATAGAAATTAGCCATTGTGCTATACAATCTGGCACATTTACATGTATGTGTGTTCATTAATGTACAATGTCCTGAAAAATAAAGTTCAGTAAAGTCAAAGTAAAAGTCAAAGTAAAGTAAATGAAGGAGCAGCCCAGCATTACGTGTTGTTTCAGCTGCGTCTTCAGTCAGCATCACCACAGAGAGGGCCACGACTGCCGTGGTCATACCCAGGAGCAGCCCCAGGAGCACCAGCTCCCGGCAGCCCCAGCCACAGCACACCCCCTTCTCTCCCATCCTTCACAGCCGACACCTTCCTGATGAACAGAACACAATCTGAAAGTTTTAAAAGCTGTAGAAATATCAAGGCACTCATCTTCTTTGTAGTTAAGAATGCCTTTATTTTGATGGGCATAACATGACTTGGTAAATAAAGGCATTTTAACTAGGCCTACTAAGTACTAGTTCCAGGTAGCAGGTAGCAGAAAGTTACTGTAACTGCTGGTTATGAAGAGAGGAATAAATCCTCAAATTCACAGTACCTTTCAGTTGAACAGAATAAGGATTTTGTGAAGAGTCTCTTTTACTGTGTATTACATAATACAATCTGAAAGCTTTAAAGGGTGTAGAATATCAAGGCACTCATCTTCTTTGTAGTAAATGTCTTAATTTTAATGGGCATGACATTATCAAAACACTTGATAAATAAAGGCATTTTAACTGCTAAGTACCGGTAGGCCTACTAGTTTCAGGTAGCATTCCAACTGGACTTGATTCTCCACAATCTGAAAGTTACTGTAACTGCTGGTTATGAACAGGGGAAAAATCCCCAAATTCACAGTACCTTTTGGCTGAGCAGAATAAGGATATGTCGATAAAGAGTCTCTTTTATATTAGATTACACTTGGCTGACTCTTTTATCCAAAGAGACTTACAGATATTACGCCTATTGGTTACAGTCGCGGAAGCAGCACTGGGGTAAGGTGCCTTGCTCAAGGGCAACTCAGCCATGGAGTATAGTAGGCCTACGGAGTGAAAGGGTGGGATTTGAACCCGCAACCCTCTGATCTGAACCCATCTGTTTATCCATTAGGCCACGACTACCCACTCATCAAGGTTGCCGTATTGAACGAGTTTAGTTAGCTAGTAACCCTAGCAACTGGATTTCTTCTTCAGTCTTCCAAGAAGCTCAAGGAGTATTTCAGTTGCGTATTCAGAACTCTTTGGACAACTGAATATGAAGAGCTCTTTTCCAAAATGAGATACATCCATTTTATAGAATGTTGGGAATTTTACATTTTTGTAATGGGCATTGCATTGAATTATATTGCAAAATGCATTTTTATAGAGGTTTAAAAGAATGTTCTCAAAACATTTGAATGGCAAGAATTCACACATAGATGATAGGACCTCTTAACCGTCAATTTCAAATATTAACATGCAAAAAGTCAAAAATGGAGTATATAACGTTTTGGAAAAGAGCTCTTCATATGTAGCTGAAGGAACAGCTGTCACAAACAGCAGCTCTTAAACAGCTAGTTACTGTATCAGTTTGTTATCAGGAAACGAAGTACAGGAAAATAGACTACTATGTTTGTGCAGAACTGAATAAGCATGGGATGTACGTATGTATAGGCCTACTTCTCCATTCATCCAGGAATGTTTCCCAATGATTTTAATTGTGAGCAATTTTGCAAAGTCCAAAGAAGTTATTCAATTACTTTCAGCTAAATTCTTTGGAGTAACTGAATAAGGACACTGTAATCAACACCAACACTTACTGATATAGTTGGATATGCAAGGGAAATAAACAAAGTTTATTCATTTTAGGCAATTGCCTTAAGGTTATCTTCCACACACCGCGCTCTTCCGTCTTGTTGGTGCGTCTCTGAAGTAATCTAGTAGTAGGGAATGGATCGCACTCAATTTTTCTTCTTTCTTGTGGTTTTATTTTATTTTATCTTTGCAGGGACTGACATGACAGACGTTTCGGCTGCACAGAGCCTTCTTCAGTGACACTGAAGAAGGCTCTGTGCAGCCAAAACGTCTGTCATGTCAGTCCCTGCAAAGATAAAATAAAATAAAACCACAAGAAAGAAGAAAAATTGAGTGCGATCCATTCCCTACTACAGGCAATTGCCTTAAGACACCAGTTTTCTATTGCAACTATAATAGGCTACCGGGAGTACCGGCCTAACCCTAACACATATAAAGAGATATGTTGGAAGTCAAACATGTTAGGGAATACATTATTTGCCTGCTTGGCAGTTAATCACATTGAAAGCATTTTCACAAGCAAACTGTAAAAACACTCGTAAACCGAAGACTTATTAAACCATATTCCCCTTTCAGTAACCTTCCCTTTGTGAACCCTGGACATTAAACATTAACTAAATGAGTAAAGCAAACAAGACTATGAAAACAAATATTCAGAAGCTCATCAAACTCTGAAGTTCATCCACAAACCTTGAAATACAGTATGTTTTGGAGAAATCCACTGTTGTTACGTTCCCGTCCCGGTCCAGGAAACTAAAGGATATTCCTCAAAGAGAGTAGAGATTAAGATAACTAGCACAGTGCTGGACAAAGGTGGATGGGGCGGACAGTTTTTTATGGCCTCTATATCAAAAACACTTAAGCCGCATAATGTACAGAGTTCTGCTTTGTTAGACTGTAGTGTATGTGATAATGGAAAGTTAACAGTCACATTAATAGAAAAAGGATAGTGCCGCCTGATAATATGGTCAAGTTTTAAGTATGCATGATTCCAAGATTCAAGGGTTAGTTTCTGCAATACCTTGATTTGTCATTTACTTTCACTAGTTTTACAATTCACTGGCCATCTTGAAAGGAACAGTGTTATGCAACATGCAATAAACTGTGGCATTGAGAGGGCATTATTTCTTGCATTGGCTCAAGGTCGATGAACTACCAATTGATGAATAAATCAATAATTTGCATCCCTAGTATGAAATATCAATATTGCAATTTGTCATTGTACACTATGCACTTATGCAAAGAACTTTGACATTGTTTAGCCTTAACTAATCAGAGTGTGAAGATGTTTTGTTAAAAGGTGCACTGAATGCATGCTGCCCATTCACAGAGGTTACCTTTTTCATGAACACTTACCACCTACATCAAATTCTAAGTTTCATTATGACTAGGAAAATTGCACCTTTCACACATGAAAAGATAGATCTTCCCCGAATCCGCCATTTCAAATTTCCAGGAATAAATTTTTATCAGCAAATCTTACTGTACTTTGGTCATACTAGTAAACATTAGTTTATTACTTAGGAAATATTAATGAAAAGATCCAATTTGGCAAAAGGCAGCACAGTTTCATAGTTGAAATACCTACTCTGACCCCGATTCTACACAGAGCACCTTTTGAAAAAAAAAAAATCAAAAACAAACCATTTTACAAAAAGTTGATTTAATATTGTATCACAAACCCTGTATACGTAATTGTGTACTGTTGGGACAAAAAAAACTAAACAAGCCTCAAATGCGGACAGCTCTTTTTTATTTGCTGCTAAATGCAGGTCGCACTGTTCCATCATAGCTAGCAGCAAAGTTGTTGGGCAAAACCTCAGAGAGAATGTGAGCAGTGAAGACCAAATACCATTTACCCTCCTATCACCCTTACACCCAACTAACCACATGTGTTTCTTTCATTGACAATATCAAAAAGGAATTCATAAAACAAAATAACAAAGTGACCAGTTAGGCTACTCTCCAAAAAAAACATCTGTACCTCTTGAAGTTGGCATCGGAACCTTCAAATGTTCCACCAGTTGAAGGTTCCACCGGCTGTCAAGTGCTTATGAGATACCGAACTGCATTGAAAAGAAGAGAAGTGATTGGTGGGATACAAAACCTAGTTGACGGTAGTGACTTCCCTGAGTAAATTAACTCAGAAGTGGTGATACAACCCTTAATAGATAGGTCTTGTGGATTTCGTCTTCAAAAACGCCCATAAGGTTCATCTAAAAGGTTTCTTACTTATCAAGTAACCTTCTCTGGATCAGTAAGTAAACTGTGCTTATGGAATATCCCTGTGGTAGCCTATTTGGTAAGATCTTCACTACTCAGACTCTCAGAGTTTTCACCAGGGGTGCGTTTCTCGAAAGCGTAATAGATAGCCAGTTAGCAACTTGGGTCGTTGCCAATGAAAAATTGCATTGCAAACAACAAAGTAGCTAACATGGTTAGCTACTATGGTTTCGTGACATCCACCCCAGGAGTGTACACATACACACTGTGCTTACAAGGACCAGGGGGGTACTCCAAGAAGCTGCTTCGGTTGCAAACCCGGTTGAGTTAACCTGGAGCTAGTATTAAATCAGCTAATAGAAGAGCCTGGAGTCTACATTTTCCTAACTAAATGAAGCCTGCAGGCTAGCTATTTGCAGGTTTACCCTCTCTGTAGGTCACTTAGTCAGGTTTGTTACAGTAACTATGTTCTTGGAATACCCCCCAGAAGAGAGAGAGAGAGGGGGGACATAGAGCAGGGGAGTTTATTGGGTGCAGGTTGTGTCTGTGTGTAGTGCCATTGACAGAGGACCTATACTACAAAGCTGGTTCAGGAGTAAACCAGGTGAAGTTAAGAGGTAAATCATCTGATAGAAGAGCCTGGAGCCCTGGAGTCCTTAAGAAAATGAGGACTCTGGGCTCTTCCATTAGATGATTTACTTCTCAACTTAACCTGGTTTACTCCTGAACCAGCTTTGTAATATAGGCCCAGGAAGGCTGGATTGAGCACCCACACACACCAGAGTGCGCCACAAACTCGGACCCCTCCACATCATGGGCCCCGCTGATACAGCTTATTTGGCTTGGACACAAACCAAGAGAAAAGAACATCTGAACAAACTCACTTAGTAGTAGCCCCCATTTTTTTTCAAGGGGACCTCAAATATATCCACATTTATATAAACAAACAAACAAAAAACAAATAAACAAATGCACAAAAATAAATAAAATGACAGAAAACATTCAGTCTGACAGGAATGAAATGATTCCACCACTTCTGAAATGGCTTATTGACACAATCATCTTGGCCTGACATCAGCGGAAATGAAAACGGACGAAACATTCTTGCAGAGACAAGAGGTTTGTGTGGCCGACGCCCACTGTTCTTTTTTCGAGGGAGGGGGAAGAGTCAGGACAATGACAATGGCAAACAAAATGCAACCCCTTCATGATTCAGGTTCAAGTAAAAGAAAAGGAAAAACGAACAAATAAAAAAACACAAAAAAACATTGATGCCTCGATACATTACATTGCTGTTGCAGATTACAAGACACATGAGTTTACAATGAAACGGACCTACATGGACAAGTAGACAATTGAAAGGCACTGAGGAATGTTTACATACCATCATTTCTTTACCATTCTTTTTTTCTTCGTATATATATACGTATATATAGAAAGCATTAGTTGGAAAAATAAATTCGGGTTTTTTCATATTTCATAGAAAAAAATCCTCTTTTCTGCACCTTGGCAATATCTCTGGATAGGCAGTATAAAGAAAATAAAACGATTACAAACAAACAAACAAAAACGTGGCTACAAAACGGTTTGGTGGTTTCATTCACAACGTGATTTTTGTACTTCTTTTGTAACAAAAGCAGACATCGTTTTACTCCCATTCTTCATTCAGCCCAGTATTTCCGGGAAAGTGACATGAACAAACCTTGTGACATGGCATGCCCCGTCTCATTCTGTCCTCGCAGTCATTCCAAGTCCTGGCCGCCCGCCCAACACAGGGGCAACTAGGGCGGCACATTGACTTGAATCATGCTCGGACAATTTAACCCGTTGCCCTGGGCAACAATTAACAAAAACACCAAAAAGGAAAACATGGAGGGACCTGACACACGAAAACAATCTCTGCTCGGACTCGGACTCGGGACTCACACCACAGCTGTAACAAAGAAGGCAGGCATCCAGTCTACGCACTCCTTCAGATTTTTTCTTCTTTAGGTTCTTTTTTTGGTTTTATTCTTTCACTGGCATGATAACGTTTTGACCTCTCAATCTGAGGAAGACCGAGAGGTTGAAACGTCACCATGCCAGTGAATGAATAAAAATAAAAAAAAGAACCTAAAGAAGAAAAAATCCAAAGGAATGAACAAACTTTTTTTTCTACAAAACATCACCCAAGTGCCCAAGTAAGTCCACAAGTTATCCAGTCTAGTCAGAAGCACACTAGCTTTTCACTCGACAGAGAAATGCTGAATGACAATGTCACAGTGTTGACCAGTCTGATTTTTTCTTTCAGGGGTTTTGTAGAGGAAGCTGGAGGAATTTTGGTGGCGTCTGAGTGGGGAGTGGGGAGGAGGAGGAGGAGGAGGAGGAGGAGGAGGGGGAGAAAAAGGAGGCAGAAGACACGGCGATACTCAAGACTTGGCGATACTAAACCGTCTTGAGACTGAAATCTGGCACTTGAGGGCACTCAAAATCTCCACTCCATCCACTCGCTTGTTAACCAACCTTTTTTCCCAAATCGAGGTTTTTAAAAAATGGCAGCTTTTAGAGGTCAAACTAAGATCTCCCATAGAGTCAGAGAAGTCAGCACGAGACTCTTGAATCACTCGGTTCCTCAAGGTTCCTCACTCACTCAGAGTCTATCCTTGTGTACTCGATGCTGATTGACCTTATTCCCGAATCAAGGCCTTCAAAAAAAATGGCAGTTTTAGAGGTCAAAATAAGGTCGCTCGGAGAAGTCAGCATGGTGCACTGCTGCACTCGAGTCACTCAAAGGAAGGCTTTTCCTCACTCACTCCCTCAGTCGGAGTCTATCCGTGTGTACTTGACGTGGCCCCACTGCCACGGTCGCCACAGGTAAGGCACCTGGTAGTTGCGCGGCACAATGCCCTGGATGTTCTCCTCCAGGTAGTAGAAGAAGCGGTGCCACCACGCTCGCGACAAGAAGTTGCTCGGCGACGGCTCCTTCAGCACCTGCATTGGAGAAGGAAGGACGAGAAGAAGAGACGGGGGATTTTATCGTTTTGAAATGACTCACGAGGCAAACTGTACGCGCAATGGAGCGCGCTACAGCCCCCCCATTTGGGCTTACAGTAAATGCCCATGGGGGCCCCGGTTTGAGTCCGTCCGGGGCGGGGCTTAGCTCTCATTGGGGGGTATTAGTCCATTTAATTTTTTTTATACTAAGGGGGGCGTATGCAGACTTATGATGATGTCAAGGGGGCCCCCCAAAATAAAATGAATCACCAACCAGGCATACATACATCATGGATGGAAAAACCTCAGGGCAAAACAACGGCAAAAAAAACCATTTCCAAATGATGTAAGCAAACGTTGAATGTATCCAACTACAATGTGCAATTGGTGGCGCCATTTCAGACCTCTTGAGACAAGAAACTTGATTGAAACGGCGTTTAAAAACACAGTGTCCCGCACCCCTGCCATAACAGTGTGCAAAGCTCATGTGAGGAGGAGAGGCTGACCTGCTGGTTGGCCATGGTGTGGTACCACCAGAAGAGGCGCGTGGTGATGAAGTAGGCCACCACCACGTCTATGGTATAGTGGTCATGGGCCAGCAGGATGCAGAGGATCCCCACGGCACACAGCAGCCAGCACGCCCAGTGGTACCACCAGAACCGCTTTGGGGAGTCTGTGGAGCAAAGAACAAAATTCATTATTTTGTGTCCGTCTCTCTGGCAACACGCCCAGTGGTACCCCTACCAGAACCACTTTGGAGAGAATGTGGAACAAAGAACAAATGACATTAACATTAACATGTGTCTGTCTCTCTGGCTGTCTATCGATCTGATTTTATTTTTGTAGCCCCTTCACTGCAGCCAACACGCCCAGTGGTACCACCAGAAACTCTTTGGAGAGTATGTGGGGCAAAGAACAAATGATATTAACATTACATTATATTACATTGCATTTGGCAGACGCTTTACAACCAAAGCGACTTTCAAACGAGTACATAATCAGAGCCAACATCACTAGCAGATAAAAAGTGCACAGGAAATATACAGAACAACAAGTGCAGATGCAAAGAAGGGTTCATTTAAAAAAAAAAAACATGTGTCTGTCTCTGGCTGTCTGTCTATCTAATTTCATTTTTGTAGGCCCTACACAGCAACCAACATGCTCAGTGGTACCACAAGAACATCTTTGGAGAGTAAGTAGAACAAACAGCAAATGACATTATCCCATTTTAGTTTGAGGCACCTGCAAAAAACGATTGCTGAATGCCTAAGCCCTTTCTGGGAAAAAATGCCATCTGCCTACTAAAACTTAAATATCTCAGCATCAGAAGCACATAAAACATGCAGTAAGTTGCATTTAAATGCTAGGACCCTCATTTAGCTTTAGAATGTGTTCATTCCGCTCTAACATACCCACATTTTTAATTAAAAACTCAAAAATCTCAAGATCCTAAATGCAGAACACATGTAGCTCCAGGTGCCAAAGGTCAAACAACGTATATCAGGCTAAAATGGGTTAACATGCATCGGCCTCTCTGTCTGTCCGTCTATCTAACTTTATTTTGCAGTCCCTTTCAGAGAGGATTATCAACAAAATTAAATTAATTTTCAAAATGACCACAAACCATTTCCATTCATCATCTTAAGAGTGTTCTCCAAGACCCACCCCCCCATACATGACAGTGGCTGCTAATTGTATTGCATTAGTGAACCGCACTCTGGATCACAGGCCTACTTTCCCTTTCCCCTTCACCCCCCCCCCCCCATCATCCTCAAACTTATATTTTTGAGCTTTTTATTGTCAGAAAATGTCTATGTTGTTTGTCCTTTAAAAACTTGAAATTTGTAGCACTCAAATGTTCCTCATCAGCATCACCAATTCATACCAGATGGTGTCACTGTTGTGTACCATAAAAAAGAACAAACACCAAGAGGTGCCTTTTCCACGCAGGTAACTAGAAAGCTGTTCATGTGCGTTTCTCGAAAGTGTAGTTAATGGGAAATTGCATTGCAAACAACAAAGTAGCTAACATAGTTAGCAACTATGGTTTCGAGAAATACACCCCAGGGTAGAAGGCATTTTTGGGGTTAAGTTTTGAGCAGCAGGAGTCCCTCTGAAAGTCAGGTACTTTTGGCCAGCACGGCCAACCCACCAACCGACCGATCGACCAACCGACCACCCGACCGACTAACCAATCAACCAATCAACTTATCAACCAACCAGCAAAATATAGAGTATTTTTACCAGACCGTATAGGGAGAATACAGAGACCAGATCCTATCTGACAAATTTAGCATGTGGATGTTGCAATTGAGAATGTAAGCAATGTTAAGCAAAAGTGTAATGTGTAAAAAGCAAAGTCAGCAAAAGTGCTCCATATGCTCCAAGCAGTCAAACAGGAAGGTGCTGAAACATTCATACTGTGGCGATGCCATTTCTCAATGTGAAGTTCGGCCCGTTGACAGGACACACGGGCGGAAGCCACTGAGCACTAAACCAGTGAATCTCCACCACTTTTTTGAACAAACGCCCCCTTGACTTCACCGTAAGTCTCCAAACGCCCCCCTGACCAGATCACAAGTCTGCTAACGCCCGCTTAGAATTGAAAAATAAAATAGACTAATGCCCCCCAATGGGAACTACAGCTCTGCTGTATCCTTCTCAAGGCCCCCTTAGAGCTCCCCAATGCCCCCTGGGTGGGCTGTACCGCCCCCGTTGAGAAAGACTACACTAAACGCTATCTCAAGCATGTGAAGAGAGGCCGAGTTTAGCTCTTCGTTTGTCTTAATGGGAAATCCGGCTCGGGTTTCAACACTTGAAAAGCACTTACTGTACGGACATGGACATGGCAAACACAAAGCTTCCTGATGATGTGAAGAAGACCTCACAGTCCTATCTACGTACTAGACGAGCATGTGGGAATAGTTCTTGTTTCTTGTGAAATGTATTGGGGTTGAGCAGTTTCTCTGGAAGCACCACATCCTGGCTGACACATGAGCTGAACAGTGTTGCCAGATTGTGCTATTTCCCGCCCAATTGGGCAGCGTAGGATGGCCATGTGCGGGTAAAAATGGCATTTAGCAGAAAAACCCGCCCAATTTTTGCCATAGAAATCAATAGAATTGGGCGGGATTTTGTGCTTCTAGGCGGGTTATCAGCATTTTTTGGGATGGAAATCTTCAGCATCATCTGGCAACCCTGGAGCTGCACTGAATTATGACAGACACAAAAATCTCAACACATACTAGTAGTGTGTGTGAGAGTGTGAGTGTGTGTGAAAAAAATAGAGAGAAAACGTAATTTAATTTTTGCTTGTATGTCTGTGCATATGAAGAAAGTGACAATAAAAGCTGACTTGACTTGAGTGTGTCTTATTTATCCATACAGACACATCAAATTGTGGGGGGGAAAAATGCTATTAAAATAAAAGGATAATAATAAAACAGACAAACGTAGTATAATACCAGATGAGCAAAGAGGATCTTAGGGCACTTACAGTCTGAGTCTTGCCTGGTTATCACCAGACCTACCGGTAATCACAAGTGAGATAAGGTCTGGAGACCTGCCTACTGTAAATTCCGTAGGGGGTGTGTGGTTTATTGGGCGTTACGAATGTGTATCATTTGGCATACGTAGCCATAGCCAATCTTGTCAGTTGTATCTATTTAAACAAACTGCAGTCATCACCTGATTGGAGAAACAGGGACCATGATCTGGTACCCTCTCTGAGGGTAGACTCCATGCTGTCTTTCAGATCAGAACGATTGTGCAAAGCAGCATGGGATTTCCCAGGCTACTTACACTCTTTCATAAACAAGTAGGTGAGTGTGGATCTTAATGTCTGTTTAGACTCCTGCAGGACACCCACTGCCAGCGTGGGGGGGGGCTAGCAGCAGACCATGGACAATTCAGCCTGGGAGAAATATACGTTGATCGCTGCACGGGGTCGTTTTAGCTCTAAAAGAGGGGGGCGTGGCGGCTGTTTGGGTACATGATCTGCCGCCACGCCCCACTGACAGTGCGTGTCCCGCAATCGAAGGATGAGTCTAAACCAGGCTTCACGGCCCTTTACTTACACTCTTTGCTATACAGGTAGGTGAGTGTGGATCTTACGGCCCTTTACTTACACTCTTTGCTATACAGGTAGGTGAGTGTGGATCTTACGGCCCTTTACTTACACTCTTTGGTGAACAGGTAGGTGAGTGTGGATCTTACGGCCCTTTACTTACACTCTTTGGTGAACAGGTAGGTGAGTGTGGATCTTACGGCCCTTTACTTACACTCTTTGGTGAACAGGTAGGTGAGTGTGGATCTTACGGCCCTTTACTTACACTCTTTGATGAACAGGTAGGTGATTGTGGATGGTACGGCCCTTTACTTACACTCTTTGGTGAACAGGTAGGTGAGTGTGGATCTTACGGCCCTTTACTTACACTCTTTGATGAACAGGTAGGTGATTGTGGATGGTACGGCCCTTTACTTACACTCTTTGCTATACAGGTAGGTGAGTGTGGATCTTATAGCCCTTTACTTACACTCTTTGATGAACAGGTAGGTGAGTGTGAGCATGACTGTGTGTCCGCTGTACAGGTAGTCTCCACACATGGAGTGGGAGCCGGTGATGGTCAGGCCTCCGCCCGCTATCATCTTCATCACCCTCCTCATCTGCGCCTCCCAGTCCCCAAACAACTGCAGAGACGAAACAAAAACACACTCAAACACATTAGTTTATACTGTGCGTGGATACAAGGCCTCGTATTACCAACAAAAACACAAACAAAGAAAAAAAAGTATGTACGTTGAATATTTGTGTGCTTATGTACTTATGCATTCATGAATTTATGCATTTATTTCTGTACAAAATTCTCAAGGTTCAACTGCAGAGACAACACACAAACACACAATGGCAATTACAAGTCAGCCACAACCCTCTGTCTGGAAGCCTTCAAAATTGTTCAAAGTTTGTTATATATCTTAATTTCCCACTTTCCCAGAGGACAACAAAGTTGACTAATCATTATGCACACCTAATGAAGAGTGTTGGGCTCCTT
>NC_085873.1:40298881-40326381 GCF_034702125.1 Engraulis encrasicolus | reverse complement strand
AGTGGGACTGACATTGTTTGGGGATGTACGAATGCCGTCAACATTGGAAATCTGAATTACACCTAAAGAAGCATGCATGTCAACATGCACTGTGACTACAGAAGCAGATCATGATACTCTCCATAGGATTTCATTCAAAACTCACACCCATCTATTTTAGCCAGGTGCAGACTCAAAATGTAAAATTTCAATGTACTGAAAGGTTGAAACACACCGATGACCTCCCTTTTAATCCTTTTTCGTTTCGAAATGAAAAAAAAAATGAATGTAGTTGCTGTCAAAGGCTGTGAATACTTTTGTAAATATGATTTCTTTGTTTTTTATTTGTATAAATTCCCAAAACTGTCAGGACAACTTGGTTTTCACATGGTCATAATGGAATAATTTGTGTAGGATTTTGACAACAGAGATTCATTTTTAGTATTTGAGATAAGGCTGTAAGATAATAAAATGTGAAAAAAGTTAAGCGATGTGAATACTTTCCGGATTGACTGTATGTCTGCCGCAGACCATGCAAACATTTTTTGCACCTTTGTCTATGTGTTGTGCGCACGTGCGTTCTAAGCAGCTATGTGTAAAACCCAATACCATTATCATCAAGTCCATTTATTAAAGCTTTTTAATATATGTATATTTAAGAGTACCTTGGAGTCTTCATTCATACTACTTCTACCAAAGATTACCTACACAAAGACTTTTTTGTCACTTGGTTCCACTAAGTCCTATGTTTGGGTGGTTGACGTGACGCCTTGTTTTTTCGTAACATTGGTTAAAACCTACAAAAAACAAATGTCAATGAAAGATGATGTGGTAAATTATGTTTCATATTAGTCTTAGATGAGAAAAAAACATTTTTGTTAAGATTTATGTAAAGGTTTATATGTCAAATATCCTGCGGTGTGACTGTAACATTAATGAAACCTGGAATATAATATATATAAATTAACCAACAACATTTTGAATAATGTATGAAGCATTTGGCATGATTGCATGAATATTAACTTCAAATTAAGATATGTGATTGTGAAAAAAAACTCAAGACAATAATATGAACTAGAAGTTTGATTTTGTAAAACAAATGGCGTCCTGTGGGGTGACATGTATGTCAATGTTTGTGAATGGGCAGCTGCAAGGCCAACTACAAGGGTCTTAAAGACTGGCTCCTAACCAGTCAGTACCTCAGTTATTGGAGAGTGCTGTGGAAGTTTAAGGTGACTATTAACCTCTTAATATGTCTTCATATTGCAATGTTTCTGTTACGCAATGCTTAGGTTCATTTTATGGTGTCCTGTGGTGTGACTGCTCTTATAGAAGGAAAAAGACATTTTTTATAAATGAAAACACATATTAAGATTAAACACAATATCATTATCAAGTTAGCATGAGCTCAGATGTCAGTCATGTATACAAAAGGATTAAAATGGCCATAATGCAGTGAATTTCCTGTGGTGTGGCTTCATTTTCCTGCGGTTTGACATGCCTATGAAATGTGTTGACACATTTTCCCAAAAATGGCAAAAATTAAGCGAAATTCCAAGGACCACTAAGTGCTTTATTTTTTTCTATTTTTCCCCCCATTTTTTTCAGGAATTGGAATAACTTTTTTTTTTTAATTGTGTTAGGCCCTAAAGGGGTATGCTACACGGATGCATTGACTTTCACTAGCTTAGCAACATGCTCCCTCTTTTAACTTGTCTTAAAGCAAGACAACGGCTTACATGAAAAATAAGACACTTTACCACCTTTATAAACCCCAGCCAACAATTTTAACTGTATTAAGCCCCAAAATAGTGGCATACCCCTTTAAACGTCAACCACCACCCGTTTGCTGATGACTTGACTAATATAACACTGGTCTCGACTTGAACTCCCCAACTGATGAAGAGGGTTGAGGCCGGGACAGGCAGCAGCACATGTACAGTGCAGTGCAGTATGGAAAACGAGGACCAGAGGAGGTTATTAGACTGAGGCTGAGCCAAATATAGAGCTTTCCCAAATGTTTTCCATGCAACAGGAGCACCTCCTATTTTTCCAATCGGAAGAACTAAACTCCCATGGACCTCTCTGAGCCCCTGCTATTTATGAAAAACATGATCACATGGGGGGTTACAGTGACACAACAGTCTCCAACGATTATACGGTGACCAATATAAAGTGCTCTACTCTACTGGCTGGTAGTCGTCTTATACATCACAAATGCAACTGAGTGGGAAATGCCTCCTAAATGCGTGTGACTTTTAAAAGAAAAAACACGAACATTCATCTAAAAAAAGATTGGGTGCAGGACTTGCAAAGTCACATGAAAACTGAAAATAAAGCCTGCGACACCAAGCTCCCGTTTCCAGTGTTGCCAGATGTGTCTGACCAAATCCCGCCCAAAAGGTTCTCAAAAACCGCCAAAATGCGCTAAATTCCGCCCAAATTCAACAAATTACATTGACTTCTATGGGCCCAAAACGGCTGAAAAAAACCCGCCAGATAGCCAATTTTCCGCGTTTTTACCCGCAGACGCTCATCCCAAGTAGCCCAACACTTTGCCCGTTTCTCTTACTTTAATGTGACGTTTCGGGCAGCATGCCCTTCATTTCCACTTTGCCCAGTCAACTTTCTGAACCTCCGCTAAAGTCTTGCTCAGGTAATATTGACAACTAAGTAAGGCTTGCCTGTTACTGTAACAACACAGGGGTGGGCAATTATTTTGGCCCGAGGGCCACTTTGGGTTTAGAATATTGACTGAAGGGCCGGATATCACAGGTAGGGCAGAACAGGACAGGACAGGACAGGACAGGACAGGACAGGACAGGACAGGACAAACATTCCAAATAACCCTACAGCCTACTCATGCTTACAGGAGTATGGATGGACCAAGTTAAAATTCTAGGTTTTTTTTACCCCCAAGATTGTTTGGTCTGTCACCCCACACATATCTGATACAGAACCATACAGAAACTTTTGTTAGATTGATTACGTCTCTTCCTCATCAACTGTCTGGCTATACAACATGCCTAGATGTCGATGAATCAATCAAATCAAATCAATCTATCAAAAATATATTTATACAGCACAATGTCACAACTATACAACTGACTCTAAAAAAGTGCTTTCAAATACACATTCCCACACCAGTGCTCGCTCACCCACTCACTCACTCACTCACTCACTCACTAATAATAGTAACCTACTACAATCGACCTAGTTCTGACTAGAGCTGCCTGTGCTAGCGTTACTTATTGTTTACAATGCAAACAATCGGCTTCAAAAAGAGGAACATGTTTATATAGGTGCGTTATATTATATGGATATATGTTTGCATATCTGCGTTGGCTATTTATTTTGTTAAGCAGCTGGAGATGCAAACTGCCTCACAAAAAGGGGACACAGCTGCAGAGCTGTCTCAGTGCTCTCCTAAGGGGTCTTGCACACCAAGGCGGTAAAGTGTCGCGGAAAGGCCGCGTTTTTTTTACCGGTGTCGGTGAAAATACATTGAAACCTATCCGTCCTTACACACCAACCGGCGGTAGTCGGGCGTCAGCGGCGCGGGAGCCGGCTCCGCGCCGCGCTGCATTTGGAAAATAGAACTCGAGCGTATTTTTCACGCCGGCGACCGGCGGTGTCTCATTCAAATGAATGGCAAAGTAGCACGCTAGCTTTAGCTGTGGGGAGGGTTTTGAACAGGACTGGCCGCGCACGCCGACGCTGTCAGTGTGAAAGGCAGAGAAAAACACGCCGGCCGAAACTAAGCAGAAAGACCGCGTTCGTCCCGTGCCGGTTCCGTTCCGCCTAGGTATGTTTTGGCCCTGATGTTGAGGGTGACTTGGGCTGGACTGGCCATCTGGCATACCGGGCATTTCCCAATGGGCCCTGCACCCTTGTGGGCCCCTATTTTCAGAAACGTAAAAAAAAGTATATCGTTTTTTTTCATTTCTGAAAACAGGGGCCCACGGGGGTGTGGGGCCCACCGGTGAGTCAGTTCTGCACCGCTAGTTATGAGGGGGCCCTTTAATCCAAAAGTGCCCAGGCCCTTTTTTTCCCCCAGTCCCAGTGCTGAGCGTGGCCCACAGCCTAGCGTTTGCACAGCTGACAGCTTTGGCTGGTCCTGGGACAAAGACATCTGAAAGGGCCCCCCAAACCCAATCAATACAATGTAATGAGGATCCAATTCTGGGCCCCCTCTCTCCCTGGGCCCGGGACAAGTGACCCCTTTTCCCCCTCCCCCTGTTGGCTTCCCTGCTCCAGGTCATAGGTCAACTGCCACAAGCAAGTCTCTCCTGTTCTCTCCTCTCCTGTTCTCTCCTCTCCTGTTCTCTCCTCTCCTCTCCTCTCCTCTCCTCTCCTCTCTCCCCCTCTCCTCTCCTTTCCCCTCCCCTCCTCTCCTTTCCCCTCCCCTCCTCTCCTCTCCTTGGTCCGTTCATGTGACAGCACAAGTCAGGCAGAAAAGCACAAGACAAACTTGACAACGATTACAGCAAAATCCAAAAGATGTCATTACTGACTCAAGCTTGCCAGGCCACAATAAAAACGTTGCCAGGCAACAATAAAAACACATGTGATTTTGTCACTTCAACTAAAAAGAGCTTGTGTAAAACCTGTTGATCTGTGTAACAAATCCAGAAGGCAACAGCTTAGGCCTTGCCATCTGTAAAAAAAAACAAAAAATGAAAAGCCAACAATCAAGATTTTACTCAGCAATGTTGCTGAAAAGGCTGTTCTACCCGTCATTCCATGGAGGTACAGATTCTGTTCAAGGGCTGTAGAACTCATCCAGTTCTGAATCAAAGCTATTGAACCTGTTTACAAAAAGAAAAAGACCACCTATTCCTTCTACCCGTGCTCTCACACACGTTTTGTCCCCATTTAACTCATCTACAGACAGAGTTGAGCTTATTGGATTAGCTTGGAAGAGTGAATTGGTCGGAACAAATATGTGACAGCACCTCTACTCTCAAAACCTTACTGCACATGCAAGTGGCTCTGTCCACTGGTAACCTGGATGCCTGTGTAAATCGATACTAATGCGATTAGCCACTTGCAGAGACATCAACTAGCCCCCTGGCTGCCTGGTTTCCTGTCCCTCAGTGCTTCATGTTCGTTTTTTTTTTGTCTTTTTCGACTTTATTTGATAGGACTGTGTGAGAGGCGGACAGGAAGCGAATTGGGAGAGAGATTGGGAGGGGACGGCAAAGGACCTGAGCCGAGAATTGAACCCGGGTCAGCCGCATGGCAGGCGAGTGCCCTACCAGTTGGCCACGGCAGGTCGCCCACGTGGTTGTTTTTGTTCCCCATGTCAACCTCTATCTGCTTTTCCCGATCCAAGAAAACTCTTCTTTCAAGAATAGCTTGCTTATTTCATCCACTGGGCATTCTGACCAATTAAATATGGCTGACCTTGATTTTCTGAATGTTTCCTCAAATCTCTATTGCAGAAAATGTGACATTTACTATAATACCACATCCTCTATTTTTCATCTCTTTAAATAGTGTCACTTAATATAAGATCGTGGCAAAAAACTGGAAACAGGATACAACGTTTTAAGAAATGATTCTGCTCTCTTTGCTGGAATGTGCACTACGTAGGAAATGAAAAAACAAAAACAATGCCACTGGTGTTTTTATTATGTAATGAACCATGAAGTGAACAAGTGGACATTTTAGACATGACTCGTGTTACACAAAAATACTTGATGCTTTTGGGCCCGTCCGTAGAACTATGACGTGTGTGATGCACACCCAAAATTGTAAAGAAAAAAACAAAACACAAAAACAAGTCTTGGTCCAGGAAGACAGATGCTGAGGCACTCAAGGTTGCATTTTTTTTTTTTTACTTTTTTATTTGGCTACAATGCCTACGCGTTTCGGCCCTTATGGCCTTCTTCAGGGCGTATCGACGGCCATAAGGGCCATAATTACATATAAGGCCATAAGGGCCGAAACGCGTAGGCATTGTAGCCAAATAAAAAAGAAAAAATAATTGCAACCTTGAGTGCCTCAGCATCTGTCTTCCTGGACCAAGTTTGAGAGCCCCTACACTGATGAGCACCAAGGAAAAAAGGTGAAGACCCAGAAGCACTCCAATTACCTGCTTGTGTTAAAAAAGACAAGCCTTACCTTGGGGGAGCACTTGAAGTGCATGCCGGGCACGGGGAGAGTGGTGATGTACATGGTGATGCACCTGTACAGGTAGAGGGTGCCCACGATGAAGAAGAACCGACGACCCACTATAGACCTGTAGACGGAGGAGGAGGAGGAGGAGGAGGAGGAGGAGGAGGAGGAGGAGGAGGAGGATTAAACAGGAAGCCCTTTGAAGACGTGCGCCGCGTTTACACACACAACCACAACAATAGACAATAGACCTATGAGGAAGAGTAGCATGGTTAAACGGAATACACCTGCACAGGCACAAACCACTGACAACAGAACTGTAAGGAAGAGTAGGATTAAATGGGATGCACTTTGAAAAACACGCACACACGCATGCACACACACACCAAATCCATACATTCCTCCAATTGTTTAATGCGACCTCATGTGAAATTAATTTCTGAATTTTGTTTGACATGGAATAAATACACATCGCAGTGTTATGTCATCGATGACATAGAGCAAGGCGGTAGGAAGGGTATATAGTATTGGAAAAGGAATATTGTGACATACTTAACCTCACACAAGCACACACACACACACACACACACACACACACACACACGCACGGCAATGGTAAACAAATGCAGGGTGGCGCTGGCACTGGTGTGGAGTATTGGAAAAGGAATATTGTGACATACTCAACCTCACACATGCATGCACACACACACACACACACACGCACACGCACACGCACACGCACACGCACACGCACACGCACACGCACACGCACACGCACACACACACACACACGCACACACACACACACACACACACACGCACACGCACGCACACGCACACACACAACAGAGGTAATGGTAAACAAATGCAGGGTGGCGGTGGCACTGGTGTGTGTGGAGTTAGTGATGTTGACACAGCAGACAAAGCCAAAGCCAACAGGGCCACAAAGGCCTCAAGCAAAACAAACAGCCTAGAGGACACACAGGTGTGATTTTCCAACCATATCATTTTGACTTTACCATACGCTTTGTCCCTCGTAAAGCCACTTTAATACAGTGGTTAACCCCGGGCGTGTGTCAGTGTTTTCGTGTGTGTGTGTGTGTATGTGTTAATGTGTGTTTGTGAATGTGTGTTTGTGTGTTTGTGAATGTGTGTTTGTGTCTATGTGAATGTGTGTTTGTGTGAGTGTGAGTGTGAGTGTGAGTGTGAGTGTGAGTGTGAGTGTGAGTGTGTGTGTGTGGTGTGTGGCCTGTGCGTTTAACTGTGTTTGTGCATGGGTGTGTTTGTGTTTGCATATGAACCAGGGCAGTAGTGTGACTGGCAGCTTAAGGGTGCTGCCAGTTAAACTTCGACTTCAAACTCTATACAAGTCATTTGACAGCCAGTAGAAACATACAATATTGCCACAATCAAAACTATTACTACTAGTCAGTCATTATCATAACATAACACTGACATATTCTATGACTGTGAAAAAATGAAAATTAAGTCCTTACACCAAGCTCCCGTTTCTCTTATTTTAATGTGCCGTTTCGGGCAGCATGCCCTTCATCAGACAATGGAAGCTTGGTGTGTGGACTTTATTTTCATATTTCATGTGACTTTACTAGTCCTGCACCCAAAACTTTTGTTGAGACAGGTGTGCATGTCTTTTTCTTTTTTAATTTAAACATGCTCTATGAGGGTTCCAATCAGTTGAAGTCCCTTGGAACTGTGACAACTGCGCACCACCTAACACAGTGGTTCTTAACCCTTTTTTCTTAATGCACCCCCTACATGTGCCCTAGACAAGCCGCGCACCCCCAACCACAACTTCTGTGCGTGAACAAGCACTAAAAATGATTTAAGAGATGAGGCTTCCTGTTTGAGACATTTAGCAATACCTCAATTCCTTTGCATAGGGACCAAAACATGTTTTAATTTGGTTTTGATTTTGCCCAATTATAATGTTCTCAAACAAAATTTTGGTCACAACCTCAACACAAACACAATTCCGTGCACCCCACGAAATCTCTGGCCAACCCCCAGGGGGTGCCCGCACCCCAGGTTAAGAACCACTGGCCTAATAGTCTACTAACTTTCCGCAGCTGCTCTCGCTCCCTCAGTGATAGTAGAGTTTTACGGTGCCATGTTCATGTGCTGTTGTGATGGCCGCGCAGGCGTCTTCCTTGGCGTGGCTACCTGCGCTGCACCCCGTTCCTGATTACCAGTGCAATGGGATCACCTGTACTCAGTTCTCCTCCCCCATATATAATCTGACTCATTTCTGTGAGCTTTAGAAGCCACACTGGACCATTTTTGTTTTGGACTTTGTCACTTTTGATTTGGCTTGGTTTTGGTTTAATTTGTAAAACTTGCAAGTGTTAAAAGTAAAGACCCATGGTACTTTGAATTCTGTGTTGGGTCATTCGTTTTGTTTTTGCTTTTTTCCTTTTTATTATATATATTGAGCCGCATGTAACAGCTGTGTTCACTGTTGCCAGATTGGGCGGTTTCCTGCCCAAATAGGTTACTTAGGATGGCCGTTTGGCGTTTTGCAGGAAAACCCGCCCAATTTTTGGTCATAAAAGTCAGTAGAATTGGGCGGGATTTAGTGCTTCCAGGCGGGTTTTTTCAGCATTTCTTTGGGCTGGAAATCATCAGCCTCATCTGGCAACCCTGGCTGTGTTATGAAGTTGCCCAAGGGGCCCAAAAGCGAGGCCGCAAAATTAGGCAACGCAACCACCCAGCCTTTCAGAGATGCTTATCAGGCGGACAGAGAGGCTTACGTGTCATAAAAAGCCCATTGCAATGCAACACACAAACAAGAGATAAAGAGGTGACAAGATCATAGCAATTAAATGCCAAGACCAATACAAACTAAAAATAAGAGACAGACAGCCATCAAGATCATAGCAATCCAAAACAAACATACAAACAAACAACAACTAAGGTGATGGATAGAGATATCACAAGAGCCGGAGCTGTCAAGATCAGAGAGAGGGAGAGAGAGAGAGAGAGAGAGAGAGAGAGAGAGGGAGGGAGAGAGGGGGGGGGGCAGAGAAACAGAGAGCCAGGGAGAGAGATAGAGAAACAGAGAGAGAGAGAGAGAGAGAGAGAGAGAGAGAGAGAGAGAGATGGAGATAGAGAACATGAGAGACACATAGAGAAACAGAGAGACAAGGAGAGAGATAGAGAAACAGAGAAACAGGGAGAGAGAGAGAAACACAGAAAGAGAGAGAGAGAGAGAGAGAGAGAGAAACAGAAAGACAGAGAGAGAGAGATAGAGACACAGAGAGACAGAGAGGGAGACACAGAGACCCAGGGAGATACAGAAAGCGAGAAACAGCAGGAGAGAGTGCAACAGAGAGAGCCACAGAGAACTACAGAGAGCGAGAGATGAAAACTAGCGGTCTGCAACCCACTTACTTGTACTTAAGCAGCGTCCACTGCAGCAGCCACAGGCAAACGAGGATGATGCCGTTGACCTCGCAGATGGAGAAGGCCCACTCCACCCGGTCGAAGAGGTCGAAGAACTTGTCGGGCAGCGGCGGCGACACCTAGAGTAGAGTAGAGAGTAGAGTACTTGTATTAATCCCGAAGGATATTGTGGGGTGTGTGTGTCAGTTTACATATTAATACACAAATACAAAACGTACACACAAAGACCTTAGACACGTGATTGTACAATACAGTAAAAGTATAGCACACTCTTGAGTACCACTACACATGTGCTCTCTCTCTCATACACACATTCTCTCTCTCACTCTCACACACACACACTCTCTCTCACACACAAACACTCTCACACACACACAAACACTCTCTCACAGACAGACAGACAGACAGACAGACAGACACACACACACACTCCCTCTCTCCCACCCACCTCCTTGGGCGGCACGCGCTCGTGCACCACCGAGATCATGATGGTGGTGGAGACGAAGCAGCATATGGCGTAGAAGAGGGCCACCAGGGTCTTGCCCCACTCTGCCGGAAACTGCGCCGAGACCCGCGTGGGCTCCCCGCCTGGCATGGGGATCTGGACCAAGTCCTTGTGGCAGTGGTTGTGGCTGTGGTGGAGGTGGTTGTGGTAGCCGTTGACCATACCATTGCGTTTGCCAGACGACGTCTTACTGCTTCCGCTTGAGGAGAGACTCCCATCTCTCCCGTCGATACTCCCACCACTACTACTCCCGCTACTGCTACTCAACGACGACGTGAGGCTGTCAGCGTCGTGGATTAGGACGGCGTGGCCGTTGCCCGCGTGGCCGTTCTTGTGGGCCTCGATGTGGTGCTCGATGCGCAGCGTCTCCACGCGCTCCAGCAGCTCCTGCCCGCCGTCGGAGCTCACCAGCGACAGGGGCGGCCGCTGGAAGTCCGTGTGCGAGAGCTGGAGCAGTGCGTGGCCGTCCACGTTGCGGAAGGGCTCCGACTCGGAGTACTCCTGCATGCCCTCCTCGGTGAGCCAGCGCGAGACCTCCTCCGCGGACCACAGGGCCACTTTTTTCATGTCCACTCAAGAGACGCCACACCCTGCTCTCTTTGTTGTGCTCTTCTACAGCGTTGGCACACAGCTGTGGAAGAACAAGAGATGTAGAGGTGTGGAGAGATGTGCTTGTTTGGATGAATGTGGATGGGTCTCTAAAGACCTCCCCTGATGGCGATGCTCATCGTGGATGAAGGGCATTAAGGCACGGCCACAAGCTTTGGAGACACTGGTCAGGAGATGATGTGCCCACCACCCCAACAAGCTTTCCCAACAGGTAATCCAATAGAAGAGGCAACCAGTTAGTTCATCTTCATCCTGGATGTTTCAACTGGGATGAGAAGGTGATGTGTCTCCTGAAAGTACAAAAAAAACCACACGTTAAAAAAATATGTTACACACTATGGTTACACAGACACTTAAATGTCTGATCAAGTTTCATTTCCTGAATTTCCCCTCGGGGATCAATAAAGTTACTCTACTGTTTTATTTTAGTCCCAAGTCAGCTGTGGGGTTGGGACTGGCACTGGAACCTATATGGAAATGAAATCCAATCTAGAGACGATTTCCAAAAAATGATGACAGGGTATAGCAGACAACCAGACAAATCAATACATTTGAGGGAATAAACAATAAACTTAGATTAAGTAGGACACCAATGCATGTAGGCTACATACACATAAGTTTACATTAGACTGATAGAACACCGAAAAAGAGCCAACCTAAGCACAGGCACGCTCGAGTTTGTATACATCCTTTACACAACATTTTAAAAAGGAATGTGCGGTGACGACTTACATGTGCTATCACTTAACTCCGTCTACGCTTCATTGCAACACACAGTCGTTACCACTTCCCAAACCAAAGTTTTGGCGAGCTCAAGTTTCCGTGGTGCGTTACAGTAAAAACTTGTGCCAAGAATGAAGAGTGTGTGCGTGGATATGCTCCCCTTGGCACAGGAATGTCAAGAACCCACGAGTGTGTCGTATCGGCAAGGGCGTGGCAAGTACGTGTGTTTACAAATCTTTGACTCAAGCCACGAATAACGTTTCGCCCCCAAGCGCCATATGGCTTGCATCTCACCGAGTAGTGTCATGTTGCATTCAACAAGTAAAATATGCGGGAAAGGCTGTTCGCGGCGCCTCGTGTCGACATACACAAAGTGGATCTTTTTTAAAAAACAATTTCCGTTTTTAAAAAGTCAAATGGGTAATCCGTGTGCTGAAAGTTGTGATCTGTTTGGTTTGTTTCGTAAACAAAGAATGTGGCGAGAGCACGCGCACAGAGCCAAGATTCACTGGGGGTACATGTTTAAACTTTACTCCAAGACATTAGTAAAAGAACAAGGTTCACACACAAATATTCATTCAGGCTGGGGTACAAATACTTTCAGCGAAATCACATCTAATGTAAGAAATTCTTAGCAATCAGCAGAGAGCGTCAACGCGTAATGTATGGCTTGAAGCTTTAGATGGACGTAATATGACCCGCGACCATTGCAGGTTATAAACCTCAGTGACAGCCCAGATGAAACATCTGCAGGCCTACAACGTAGAATCACTGGTGTTTGCAGACCTTGAGTGTTTACAATTTAATTTCCACAAGGGGGGTAAATATTCTCCAGGCCCTCCGTCCCTGTGAGAGGCTTTTAAAAGCCTTTCAGGGCGCAGTTTACATTGGCACAGGGGTGGTATACTGGGTGATATACTGCACTCCTTCCATTTCTAGACAGACACACCAAGGGAGGGAGGGGATGTTGCTGTTATTGTTGTTGATTATGAAAAAATCCATTTGCTTAGTTTAATCTCTTAGTTCTCTATGGTGGTTCTTCTCGGCACATAAAAAGTCACTGATGAGAACAACCAGGCCTAGCACATGACAACAGTTATCCTAAACAGACTCTACAGCTTCCTAAACACAGCTACTGGAAATACTCACAATGTATAAGAATATGGGCTAATTTTCAACAACATTGAGGATTGGTGTATGCCGTATGTTGTTAGTGTTGTTTTTGGTAACATGTAGTAGGCCTAGGCTATGGGCCTCACCACATGACTTGGAAAAATTAAATTACAGACTATGTGCTCTGTGGTGGTCACATAGACTAGTGTTGGTTACATCATACTACATACTAACATACTACATACACACACAAATAAACGTGCTGCCTCCAGGATAAAGACCCCAAAGAGCAAAAGTGTGGGAAAATGTTTCCAAAGCCAAGTCATGCTGCTCCAACAGACACCAGTGGCACATTTAACCGAGCACCCTTTCACAAAACATCCCTTAGTACCATCACAAGCATCTCACAACTAACACAATATATGTGATGATCGCCGTTCCCATGCCCGTCAATGGCAACTTATTAACAATATATTGACTGTAGTTGATTCTTCATGACTAACGTGGTAACAAGACGATACCTGTCTGGTTTAACTCAGTGCACGTCATGACGCATACTGGGTTGAGATAACGAGTATGAGTGCCATCTGTTTAGATCAGGACTGGGGCAAATTCAGGAGGTAACCCATCTGATTAACACTGACATGATCATGTGAAGCAAGAGATAGGCAAAAAAGCTGAAAGTTACTTCTAGCGTGACTTCCTCATGCGTCTTTTCTTCTCTAAAGAAAACCAAGATTTGCCCAACGTAAAACCAGCAGAGTAAGGGGAAAGATTATGTTATAGGAGGCATTCGAAACAGCATATGAATGGCATAATATTTGTATGTAAGAGAAAACGTAATGGAGACGAAAGTAGACAACAACCTTGATCGTAGCCCATCATGACAGCATCATCACCTATCGCGCGCGCTACTTCAGAGAAAAAGCAAACCACAAATGTTTAAACAGCGGAAAGTATGAAAGGAGCACTCTGAAATGGGGCTATTCAACAAATCCCTGTAAAACCCTTCTGTCTTACCGTTCGTTGAATGTGGACAGAAAACTTTTAGTCTCTCCGAAGACTGACACCGTTTATTTCTTTCCCCCTCCGTTACCACGAACCGTCTGACAGCCTGTGGTGTGTTTCCCTACGGTCGTGAACGCCAATCCCGCCCATCCGCTGACTAATGCTCCGGTCATTCGTGTGCATCACCAACAAATCCACAAGTCAGCGGGCTGCAAAGTGATGACAGACCCCAGTTTCCCCAAAACTTTAACAACAGGAGGAAGGAATTACCTCATATATCTCCTTTATACAAGGGAAATTAATGTGGCCTAGGCTATGCGTAATAAGCCTACATCTTCCAAATTTCTACTTTGTAAGTCTTAACACCTTCACATTTGAGAGATTCCAAGCCATAGGCTACACACCAAGTGTAAAATATAACATCTTAAAAGTTGCCTACTAATACTACAAAGCTGAGATGAAGGGTAACAACATTCCACCCAGTCTCAATCTATCCTATATTATTCCATGGGGATTCTATTGTGTGTGTTCTCTGTTTGCACAAGATGTCTTGGGTTACGGAACTTCTTTTCTAAGCCAGGACAGCAAACAAAGGTGTGAAACCTACAAAGAAAAGGGACAAATTCTCTCACTCGTATCAGATTCAATGTGTGTCCCAATACCAAGTCTGAAATTCGAGGACGAACTAGCCCTCAAAGAGGAGGAGGCCCTAGTACCATAAATATGCAGCCACTCTGAAAGGAACTGGGCACACACTGGATGGATGTATCAATTTTATGACTCTTGTAAGCCAAGTCGCAGTTTAAAAGATTTACAGTGCCACAGAGAGAATGTGATTCTTGCTCAGGCAGAAAAGTAATTTCCCCCATCATCGGCTCATGGGGTACCCTTATAAGGTCCAAAGGACTGAGATGAATCTGCCTTAACTGCAAATGTCCTCAGAAGAAGAGAATCAGTGCTTTTGTGCTCACTTCAGTGTGTCCACACACTGGCTACAATTTATCGAGGCAACCTGAACTCATTGACCATGCGCTCATTGCACTGAGGGAGCAGAGGACACAATGATTTGATAGTGAGGCCAGCATAATAGTGTAGCGATTAGACTGCTAGACTGTGTCCATCTCTGTATATGGAACCAGTATAGACATGCACAAACCAACCCAACACTAGTCATGACCCAACTGTACACACAAATTACGTCCATGGCCATTGTTTTATTTGTCAGAGATCATACCTATCTAGTCATCATCATTATGGGGCAGCCATGGCTCAGTGGTTAAAGTGCTGGCCTTTAGATCGGAGGGTTGAAGGTTCAAATCCCACTCTTTCCAGCACCGCCATCCATGGCTGAAGTGCCCTTGAGCGAGGCACCTATTGCTCCATGGACTGTAACCAATACCCTGAACCTAAACAAGCGTAAATCGCTTTGGATACAAGCGTCATCATCATTGTGCCAGACATCCATCTATCTACAGCGAAGTGCATGATCTGACCTGACCAATGCATGGTCACATACTCAGGAAGAACAAGGCATGAGTAGTGCCCAAAATCAACTCACAATGTATTTTTAAGTTGTTAGTAGTTCTCTTATTTCTAAGAGGGTGTGCATATGTGTGTGTCTCTGTCCGTCTGCCTGCCTGCCTCCCGGACCTCCAATAACGTGTTATCTCCAAACTAAACTCACAATGTAGGCCTATTTTTAAGTTGCTAGTAGTTCTCTCATTTCTAAGTGTGTGTGTGTGTGTGTGTGTGTGTGTGTGTGTGTGTGTGTGTGTGTGTGTGTGTGTGTGTGTGTGTGTGTGTGTGTGTGTGTGTGTGTGTGTGTGTGTGTGTGTCTGTCTGTCTGTCTGTCTGTCTGTCTGTCTGTCTGTCTGTCTGTCTGTCTGTCTGTCTGTCTGTCTGTCTGTCTGTCTGTCTGTCTGTCTGTCTTCCGGACCTCCAATAACACGTTATCTCCCCTTTCAGACACCACCTTGATGAAACCTCAGAAACGAGGGAAGAACCGACCTCTTTTTCCCTTTCTGTTTTCGACTGAACGATGACACCGGCAGATAGCGGTGTAAACCTAAACTCAAGGAAATGATTGGGGTCACTCACAGGGGTCCCTCCTCCTCAACGCTCAATTCTTTTTTTTCACAGAGGCACAGTCAGAGATTCTTTAAGTATAGAGATATGCCAACATAATAGGTTTCTATGGGCACCTAATGTGACCAGGTTCCGGTCTGCTTAAAGGGGCGTGTCATAATACTCCTAGCATTGAATAGAACAGTCCTCAGGTCTGCCTAGGTCTGCCTAAAGGGGGATCCCCCCCCTCCCCCTTGCAATAATAGAACCCGGAAACAATGGGCCAATGGAACCTCTCTCTCTCTACTCTCTCTGGCACAGTGGTGGGTGGGGCACACCCAAGTAAATGCCCTCCTATTCTCTGAAGATATAACTTTTCAAATATTAAAAAACGTAGGAGACGAGATGGGATAGATTCCTTTCTCATGAGAGGGAATGTTTTGGTTTGATATCCATTTAATATCTGCAGCAGACAGCAACAAACCTGCAAAAGATTACCCAGAGTCTCTCCCGGCCCGCTCGGCAACAACAACAAGGATTTGATTTTGAACAGAGACTATTCCGGATAAGAACGGAATGCCTTTTCTCCAAAGCACACGTTCCCTGAAAGTGGCCATTTCAGTATGATTTTGAAAAGTTTCCACAGTACACTTCTTAGAATGATGCACCTGTTAGAGACGTGGTGTTCTAGGGTGTTTACAGTAGAGTATTTGCCAAGAAACAGGTTTTTCAGAGATACAAAAGATTAAAATAGGGCCACGTGGGTTGACCCACTTCACGCTATTAGATATCAGATATATAACTAAGACTGATGGGAAACTCTGATAATCATAGTGTGTGTGTGTGTGTGTGTGTGTGTGTGTGTGTGTGTGTGTGTGTGTGTGTGTGTGTGTGTGTGTGTGTGTGTGGTAAGACTTCCTTGTGTGCCTGAGCGAGCAAGTGCACACAGGAGAGAGAGAGAGAGAGAGAGAGAGAGAGAGAGAGAGAGAGAGAGAGAGGGAGAGAGAGAGAGAGAGAGAGAGAGAGAGAGAGAGAGAGAGAGAGAGAGAGAGAGAGAGAGAGTGATGCTTGGCATGCTTGACTGATAATAGCTTGGCTGTGACTGCGTGCGCGGCTGAGGCGAGAGGGCATGAACCCTGACACTGAAGAGTCCCTCTGTGCTCCTGGGATTCCTCGAATAGCCCAGCGCACATGTGGGCCCTTCCCCAGGATAACATAACATATACACTAAACCTCACACACCCCTCTCGCTCTCGCTCTCTCTCTCCCTCTCCCCCTCTCTCTCTCACTAAAAAACATGCGCACGTCCACACACACACACACCTCTCCCTCCCTCCCTCCCTCCCTCCCTCCCTTTCTCTCTCTCTCTCACACACACACACACACACACACACACACACACACACACACACACACACACACACACACACACACACACACACACACACACACACACACACACACACACACACTCTCTCTCTCTCTCTCTCTCACACACACACACAGTCTCTCTCACACACACACACACACACACACACACACACACACACACACACACACAATCTCTCTCACACACAAACACACCTTCCCATTGACGTCCCAAAGTTATAATACAACTTTGCTAATCCCTAAACCCAACCTTCCAGCTTTCGGCTTTACCATTAACAACAAAAATGACCAAGAAAAAACAACACTAAGACCATAGAGAACCACCAATTATTTCCCACCAGCCAGCTCTCATCTGGATTTCCTATGTCAATGGACGTGAGCACTTCAAATTCCTCACCACTGCTGAAGGACTTAAGTGACAAAAGTGAAACCCATGCCTCCCAGTTCAGAGGACCACACTGCACTACATGTGTAAGACCCCCCAGTTCAGTTTTGATTTCGGCTTTAGTAAGCAATAGCCTACACGTGGCTTTTAAAACACCAACTTCACTCAGGCAATAATTCGAAACCCTCCAAGTGCATGTAAGCATACTGACTGAAACCTCCACGGGCCTGCACTACAAAGCTGGTTCAGGATTAAACCAGGTTAAGTTAAGAGGTAAATCATCTAATAGAGGAGCCTGGGGTCCTCATTTTCTTAGATAATTGACCTCTTAACGTAACCTGGTTTACTCCTGAACCAGCCTCTTGGGGGCACTTTACATTGATTCGTATCTATATCGTATCTATTGCGAATGCGCTGTTCATTTATACTAAAATACCGCAAAACAAGTACACATGAGGAATGATTTGAAGACGCCAGAGCCCACGTATCCACTCCAGCACAGATCTGATCTAGCGCTGTAGTATAAACGCCTGGAATCTGAGGAAACGCGGACCTGCTGCCCCTCCCCCTTCTTAACAGTCGCTTAACTTACAAAATACTTGATATTTTCTAATCACATGAATTTCATAAGGGTTGGAGCAGGCGTCACCCAACAGTTTTTTTCTTCCTTTTAAGGGTGCTGACCAAAATATTGTAAGACTGAAAAATGAAAAAAGGTCGCACCATGCATAGGTTTCTTTTTATTTACACAGACGCGTTTCGGCGTCTGCATAGGTTTCTTTTTATTTACACAGACGCGTTTCGGCACACTGAGGAAGGCAGAGCGCCGAAACGCGTCTGTGTAAATAAAAAGAAACCTATGCATGGTGCGACCTTTTTTCATTTTTCAGTCTAATCACATGAATACCATTAACAGGCTGTTGACAGAGAAAGAGAGCGTGCACCTATGTTGATTTGTGCCTATGCATTATTAGTAGGGCTGTAACGATACACTCAACTCACGATTCGGTTCGTATCACGATTTTCGACCTACGATTCGATACACCGGACGATTTCTGAAATGGATCTCATTTGAAGCTTGGAAACACTATCGCATCGAATCATATGGCTGTTTTCTGGACTGAATGATATCAAAATTTTGAAAGGGCGTATCACGATACTGCCTCCTTACATCACGATACAGAATACTGAGTATCGCAATTTCTCAAATTCGATCCAATATCGTTACAGCCCTAATTATTAGTATTAGTATTAGTATGGGTGCATCCCAATATGTGACCTTGCCTCCTCCACTTGCCTCCTCCACTTGCTTCTCGTCATGATGACATCACTGACAACAGCATTATATTTCAATATCTTGCGAAAGCTCAATTGTAAAGTCTTTTTCTCATTTGCAATTGGGATGGTGAATGAAAAACAGTCCCTCAAAAGTTGTTGTGGCGAGGCCGACAGCTGGGAAACTTTATCGTTTTCTCCACGGAGGAGGGGCCAGGAGGCGGGACGAGGAGACAAGCACAAGTGGAGGAGGCAAGGACACATATTGGGATGCACCCTATGAGTCACTGGTATGAGCAAAAATACTGAATCAAACCAAGATATCGCAAAACACGCCCACTCAATGCAAAAGCGTGTGCTCAAGTTGGATCTCCTAAGGGGGCGTTGTCCCCTACTTCTTCTTCTCTTTTTGAGGTGTTTGCGCAAGACGTGCCCTACCGCCATCTACAGCGCTAAGGGGACTTCATTGATTCTCAACTTCAGGACTCTGAAGGTCTCCTAACCGAAGGTCTCCTAAAGGGGCGTTCACCCGACATAAAGTGGATACCGGAAAAAAAACAAAATTACGCTTCTTGTTAGATCCACTTTCTTTGGTATGAGTATACCCCTCAGGCCTGAGCCTGAAAAATAAGCCTGAGCCATGGGAACAGCCAGGCCCGCAGACAGAAGAGGGACAAAGGGGCACGTTGTCCTGGGCCCAGGGAGATAGAGGGCCCAGAATTAGGTCCCCATTAAATTGTATGTAAGGGTAAGGGGCCCTTTTAGATTACTTTGTCCTGGGCTCAGCGAAAGCTGTCAGCGGCCATGCGAGCAGCACTATGGTAAACAGCAAACTGTTCCCTCGTCCCCTTGGCCCGTCACCGCGGGTGACGAGCCCTTTTCCCTGGATCCCCTATATGGCAACAGAGCTGCCTGTGTCCGCAGTCTTTCCTCCTCTCGCAATTCTGCCTTTTCTCTTGCACCGTCTTTCACTTTCCACTCTCTTTCTCTCACAAGTTACTCCTCTCTTTCTCCACCTTCACACAAAAGTGAGGTGGGGCCCAGGCTAAAAGAAGTACAGCTTGTTTTGGACAGTTTGTGATAGCACATGTCTTAACAACAGTACACAGGCCAGCTGCTGTGGACTGGGGTGGGGGGGGGTGCTTAGAGGTATCAAACTAAACATCAATGGAGCTCTAGACCAGAGTTTCTCAATGGGGGCGATACAGCCCCCCAGGGGGGCGTTGAGGAGCTCTAGGGGGGGGGGGGGGGGCATTGAGAAACATACAGCTGAGGGGGCATTGGGGGGCATTAGTCCATTTCATTTTTTAATACTAAGGGGGCGTTGTCAGGCTTATGATGAGGTCAAGGGGGTGTTGGGAGGCTTAGGATGAGGTCTAGGGGGTATTTGTTCCAGGGCTTAACACTAACACACGCCAGGTAGCCAAATGCGGGTGAAAGTCGGCGTTGGCTAGTAGATACCGAAGGTTCACTAGCCATTCTGGCGGGTCCGTTACTATTCTGAATGATGAGGCACCGCATTTTGTAGTTTTTTTTCTTCGGACCGTCTCTGCTACAAAAGCAATACAATGCGATTTCGCGAGCCTACAATACCCATGAAGCACCTGTGTCACATGTCACCTGTGTCTCACGCAGGCCAGGAATCTGATAGGCCTAGAGCTAGTCTTGCGAAGAGGAGTGACAGCGAGCTACCGGGACATCAGCGCGCGCTTCGAAATTTCACTGGAAACCTTCACATGAAAATAAAGTAGCGAAGTTCATCTCAACTGACCTGTTTTGCGATCTGTCATTACTACAATACTTAGTAGTAGTGGTCATTAAAATGACCAAAGCGAGAGGAAAACATGTCAGTCTGTCTTACTCTTGTGAAAGTCTCATTAGCGCAGTGATAAGACAAGGACACATGCGGCATTAATAATGTTTGGTTTAAATTATTTTCTGATTTGCCTGTGTCTTCATACCTTAATAATCCTCTCCATGTTTCTTGTGCTGTTGTTCCCGACTGTCAAACCGTTCTTAAAAAAACGCGCAGTAGTAGCCTTCCAGACTGCACAAAAGCATCCCATTGCATGTCCCTTCGCAGGTGCCCGTCTCGCCCGTTTGTATTTTACAACTCACTATTAAACGGAATGAAAGGAAGTCGTAGCCCCTTCTGTAGTTACCGCATCTGTGTGTGCTTTCTAGTGGATACTTTTATAAGCAAATATCCCAGAAGAGGTGTTATTCCACATCCATGTCCGAGGACCGGCCAACTTGGCAATGACTTTAGGCTATCTACTTTGCGCATGAATTTGGACGGCGACCTCCACAGATAGGCCTATATTATATGAAGAAGTCCCTCCAGATTAAAGACGAAAATATTTTGCTCTCGTGTAGCTTAGGCTATATTTGTGCCCTTCCACAACACTGTGCTTGGTGTTTCTGCATGGTAGCCTAAATATAGGGTGAACTAAGGTAATTTGGGACATCAGCCAAATTGGGACAAATAAGGTTTTGGGTTGTTTTCTTACCAAATATTAGCAGCCAATCACAAAATGGGATGTAATATTGTTACTGCAACTGTCATGTATAAGGAACAATGATTTTATTTGGTGTTAAGTATCATAAAAGAAATGAGCAAAGGTTTGAAGTGACAGTGGATCCAACACTTGTCAGTTTAGCTAGCTGACATGTCGATTATGCTATCAGATCATAAGGATATTATGGCTGAATTAGTGATTATATGGTACAAAATATGATTGAAATATATGTTGTTTTACTAAAGGTTTAACTCAATATCAAAACATTTACACATTTGTCTTTACTTTATTAAGGAGACATACTTTTAGTAAGTATAGTGGAGTGAGCTAATTTGGGACAATATTTTAAGCTAAAATGGGACAGTTTTCTCATAGCAACAGAATGGGCTTCTGTTAGCTGTTAGCATAACATATTAGCACGCCATAGGCCTGTATTGTAATATGCATCCCACATGCTAATGGCCATGGCCACAGTCACACATGCCATACTCCTTCAATATTCTCTTGAAATGGAAATGTTTCAGGGATGTTATATCATTTTTTTAAATAGTTAAGATCCTAGTCTACTGTTAACAAGAGAAAAACTATATTATTCTTCAGTTTGTGCAAAAATAATGATAATCAAACAGGCTGTCCCATTTTACATTAAAGGGTGTCCCAAATTACCATAGCATTTTCTCACAACGAAGTTGGTGTCTCACTGTCTTTAAATGTTAATATATTATAAAATATCATACTTCAAAAACTAATTCCTACATGGAAATGTACCCAAGACCCATATGAAGACATACAATTACTAAATGTTGGTGTATTTTAAACTTAAAGTGGGTTTTTTTTGCGATCTACCAAAAGTGTCCCAATTTACCATAGTTCACCCTACTATAGGCTATGCCATTCCTCAGATCAGTAAATCTGTTCTTTGCATAGCATGCATGCATGGACCAGTTAATAGGCCTAACAATTCTAATTGCCCTATAGCATATTATATTATATTATATTATATTATATTATATTACTTTGTATATTATATTATATTGTGTTATGTTATGTTATGTTATGTTAGGCCTATAATATATTATATCAGCCTACATTACATTATTAGGGCCTACAGCCTATTATATCATTAATTAAAGCTGCTATGATGGCTAAGAAAATTATGGCTAGTGAAAAGGCCCAATGGCTAGTGAGTCAGGAAAACCACTAGCCAAAATGGCTGGTAAGCGAAAAAGTTAGTGTCAAGCACTGGTTTGTTCAAAAAAAGTTGAGAAGCAAGCACTGCTCTAGACATCTGTAAAGAGCAAAAATGAAGGAAGGGAGGGAGTGAGTGAGAGGCAGAAGATATGCGATTTATTTACTGTTCTCAGTACAGGCCTAGAGACAGCTGCGTTGCCTCCAACAGGACAGCACAGTGAGGGTGGTGGTAGTGGTAGTGGTGGTAGTGGTGGTGGTGGTGGGGGGGTGCTTTCTGCAAGCACGTGTGAAGACACTTTACCACACATACAGTACTGCCACCCACAGAGACACATGCAGGACAACATCACCATCAGTGTAAACACAGAGCAGGCAGGTGCCGACTCGAGTGTCACCCTCCAGAATACACTTTCGCTGATGGGCTTTGGGTGAAAGTTGTTACTGCATATAATGTATTGTCGGCTGACAGAGAGAGAGAGAGGGAGAGAGAGAGAGAGAGAGAGAGAGAGAGAGAGATTCTTCTACCACCAGTAAAATATATAGAGGGGGGAGGGTGGACAGAGACCGAGAGACATCAAGAGAGTGAGAGAGGGGGGACTGAGAGAGAGAGAGAGAGACAGACAGACAGAAAGAAAATACTGACTGAGGGCAGCGAGAAATTACTTGCTACGTGCGATTCATCAGAACACGACCTTGCGTCCCCGGACCTCCTCCCTTGGCTCCATTGAACTTGAAAGCAACTTTTGAAAGCAACATTGTACACAAAGACCAAAAGCTGACTCAAAAGCTTTGATGCTTCTGGCCTGCTGTTCCAGTAGTTCACAATTCGTGGAAGAGGACGCCGCAATGCTTCTGATTACACTCGGCGAGCCTGATAACAGCAGCAGCAACAGCAGAAGCCATCCCTGTAGTGGACACAAGCAAGGGGTGGACTGGGACAAAGAAATAAAATAAAATAAACAAAAAAATAAAAAATAAAAAAAATAAACAGACCGGACATGTTCAGCGAAATCCGCTCCGCCAGGCATTGAGAGAGACAATGAAGCATGTACTTTTTTGATATTTTCAGGCATCTATACAAGGCATTTTGAACACAACAGCCAAAATGAAATCTCAACTGTATCGCCATGAGGACCGATACCATAGAAAGTGAAAGCCCGACTGGGAAACTCCAACTCCCATTGTCATTGTGACACAGCACTCCACAGAACACAAGTGAACACTGTTCAAAACAAAATTGCATTTATGCCTCACCCATGCAAGGGGGCAGCCCCCAATGGTGTCCGAAAGGGAGCAGTGCGGCGGGACGGACGGTACCATGCTCTGGGTACCTCTGTCATGGAGGAGAATGGGCGGGTCGGGAGTGGAACCGGCAACCTTTGGGCTACAAGTCTGCCACCCTAACCGCTTACCCATGATTGCCCATGGGGAGAGGACCAGGCCTAGCCTGGTCCCTACCAGACCTCTGTGTGTGTGCTCTGGAGCCCCCTGGTGGCACTCCAAACACACACATCGGTCTGGGAGCATGTGGCAGGATTCAATTTCTGGACTCAAAAAATAATGCAGAGCATTTATCGCTTCAATATCACTGGCAGCTCACATTGAGGAGTCACAGGACATATTATAGACTATATTGGCGCTTTAGAAATCAACAGAAAACGGTTTTGAAAGAATTTGTTGATATTGACGCAATAAATGCTGTGATCGTTTTTTAGACTGTAGAAATGGAATCCTGCTACATGCTCCCAGACCTAGTAGAGGAGCTTACAAAGCTGTGCGGAACTACAGGTCGGGCAAGAGCCAGGCAAGACCAGGCCACCAAAACAAATCAAGAACAGTCCACCTGGCACATGCCCTGTACGCCTTATGGCCAATCCAGCCATGCACACAAGTCCTGCCGATAAGGCAATGCTAATGGGACAGATGGCTTATTGCTGCAGTGCTATGACACCGACTGATGGCCTTATGGGGGGAGTGGGCGGGCCTGTACGGCATACACACACACACCCAGCCAGATGTTTAGAGGTCACGCAGCAAGTCAAAGTCAGCGTGGCATCTGGAAAGTTGTGGTTTTTCACCTACAGTATGGGTGCATCTTGTCAGATTCTCGATCTTTAAAAGAGAAACTGTATGAACATCCTAGTGACGCAACGCCTTCAGCGTTGCTACTAGTCACGTCAAGAGCAATGCAAGTACTTTCTGAGTTCCCGAAAAATTGGGAACTCCTCCCACTTTGCTGGGAAGCAAACAACCATTAGCTAACCAAGGGAGGCCGTTTGGGAAATGTTAATTGTTATGCTCTTGGTCAGACCAAGTCTCAAAGAGATTTGAAAGTCGATGACAATCAGGCTATGAACATCCCACCTCATGTAGACAATACCGCTTTCAATTTGCAGACAGTGTTGCCAGATATGTCTGACCAAATCCCACCCAAAAGCTTCTCAAAAACCGCCAAAATGCGCTAAATTCCGCCCAAATTCAACAAATTACATTGACTTCTATGGGCCCAAAACGGCTGGAAAAACCGCCAAATGGCCAATTTTTCTGATTTTTACCCGCAGACGCTCATCCAAAGTAGCCCAATTGGGCGGGCACCTGCCCAATCTGGCAACACTGTTTGCAGAGCCACTGAACATGAAAACTACTTAGCATGGCTTTAAACAACGTTCTTCTCTCAGCCCGGAAGATGCGGCGGCCTTCTCCTTTAGAATGCCGGTCCCACAGTTTCTTGAGGCCATCCCAGGCATCTGGAATCCATGACTTACAATAATCCATTGTGCATTGTCTGACTAAGGTTTTTTCCCCTCTCTCTCTCTCTCTCTCTCTCTCTCTCTCTCTCTCTCTCTCTCTCTCTCTCTCTCTCTCTCTCTCTCTCTCTCTCTCTCTCTCTCTCTCTCTCTCTCTCTCTCTCTCTCTTTTTTTGGGTGAATCTTTGTCTTCCATCCACTGGATCAGGGCCTCCGCTAGACATAAGCAGAGTGCGCAGAGTGCTTAGGGCACCAACCAGCGCTTGGGGCACCAACCACTTTGCCCCCCCCAAAATTGGGGCCTCTCAAACTGAGATTGACTAAGCCAGTGGTTCCCAACCTTTCTCTTCAGGGACCCATATTTTTACTATTGTAAGCTTTGGTGACCCAGCGCCTGCATGAGAGGAAGTCACGTGATGCGTTTCCTGCGAAAACTCATTTAGTTATCATTTTATTCCTCAATTCGTCTTTGTTGTTTTGCTTCTATGCATTTGTCATTTATTCAACATTACATGGGCTATTATGGTATTAAAATGAAACCCCTTAAAACCAAGAGGGCTTCGCGACCCCCCGTGGATCTTTGGTGACCCATAGGTTGGGTCGTGACCCATAGGTTGGGAACCACTGGACTAAGAAACGCCATGAAAAAAATATTGAATTACATGACAAAACATAATAATAGTTATTATATATATAATAGATTATTATTATAATTTAATTATGAGAGGGGCCTCTGGACGAGTTACGCTTTGGGGGCCTCCAAAACCTTAGCAGCGGGCCTGCACTGAATGTCACAAAGCATTGTTGTCTGTTTTTTTTCGAGAGCAATATGGCCACAGACAGAGCGCTTCCCTCTCCGTTTGTGCTGGCCTGGAAAATGCATATGAGTTCAGCAGCAGAAGTCGGATAAGGTTGCGCTGCACATTCTTAGCCGCTTCCTCATGCCACCCACTCAGGCACCAGGGTTAATGTTTGCACAAATTATCATTAATGTTTATATACAAACAAACGACAGTGTGTGTGTGTGTGTGTGTGTGTGTGTGTGTGTGTGTGTGTGTGTGTGTGTGTGTGTGTGTGTGTGTGTGTGTGTGTGTGTGTGTGTGTGTGTGTGTGTGTGTGTGAGAGAATTTGTAGATTTGTGTAATGAAGAGGTCATTTGACAGCTGACGTGTGGTGATTCAGCATCAACATTTGCCCAGTGTTGGGAGATTGTCACAACTCTTCACTCTGTCACGGCCAATAAGTACAGACCTATAAGTACACAAGCTGAGGCCTAGTGGTTAAGGACATGGACTTAAGATCAGTGGGTTGCTGGTTCGAATCCCACCCTTCCAGTCCCTTACACACTCCATTGCTGAGGTTCCCCTGAGCAAGGTACCTAACCTTCCATACTGCTTCAGGGACTGTAACCAATACCCTATAAATAACTGTATGTCACTTTGGATTTAAAAAATCGTCAGTTAAAGGGGTATGCCACTATTTTGGGGCATAATACAGTTGAAATCGTTGGCTGGGGTTTATAGACAAGTAAGACAAGTTAAAAGAATATGTCGCCAAGCTAGTGAAAGTCAATGAATGCTACACGGATACATTGACTTTCACTAGCTTAGCGACATATTCCCTCTTTTAACTTGTCTTAAAGCAAGACAACCCTTAACATGAAAAATAAGACACTTTACCACCTTTATAAACCCCAGCCAACGATTTTAACTGTAGTAAGCCCCAAAATAGTGGCATACCCCTTTAAGTGTAATATAATGTAAAAGTATGGAATAACATCTGACGAGGTAGACAATTCACTATTTTAGTGCATGTAGCAACTGATCACAAAGCAGCAAAAAGCTCAAAGGGTCATGATGACATATGACATTCATTTATGTTACACATCCATGTCTGTGGAGACTAATGACTGAAATAGCATAACTTAGAAACAACTTCCAATTCCACCAACGTCACACTCATGTAATGGCTTAACAAAACCTTTTCGCATCAGTTTCGCCTCACCTGTTGGCCAAGGATGGTCAATCTTCAATCCTCTGCACGAACTAAAACACTGCTCTTTGTCATTTCATTTTCACATAGTTTGTGCAAGTGGAGTGTCATTCATCAGCCTTTTGCAGAAGACCTTTATTTAATCTACTGTGCGATCAAAAAGCAAACACCAACACAAATGCTGGTTCCTTAGTTGCCGAACATTCATTAATAATAATAGGAAGGATCAGTGTTCAAGCACAAAGCGATGGTTTGGAATGAAATCTGGTGAAAGGGGTAAGGGAAGTTTAGGGACTTTTACTACGTGTACAATAGTTTTGGATGCACTGTAGTAATAAGTATTGAATTCACCAATGCAGAGTTTCAGGAGCTACTTCCAACTGTTACAAAACACCTAACTTGACCAAAAAAATAACTCACTTGATATGTAACTTTCCAGTCATTCCTTGAAGCAACACCAA
>NC_085873.1:40241381-40293881 GCF_034702125.1 Engraulis encrasicolus | reverse complement strand
ACACCAGGAGTCAGATACAGAGACAACACCTGTATTCATTTTTCCCATCATGGCAACATAGGCCTATTACACATAGGCTAGAGCTTTTTGAATCTCTGAATCTTGAATAGGAAATGTTGCAGGCAGCACTCAGTAATTCTCACATAATTATAACACTATGTTATGACTATGTGATAGGCCTATGTAAAGTCATTAAAAAAATCAATGGCGTTAATAACATTAGACAGATGTAGGCTCAGCAGCCATGGGATTGTGTTTTGTCATTACAACAACAGTTCAATGTCTCGAGTCAGTCCCAGTCTTGGTTGTTGGTTATCTTGTTGGTATTCTCATAACATTAACCTGCATATCCCGCGTCAATTGAGACACTAAAATTCATTCGCATGGCATGAGTCCATAACTCTACGTTTTTTAAAAGTTAAATGCCTGATCAGTTGGGGCAAGAAAAGAAGCGAAATAACCATGCACCTGTGTGATCTTGCACCTGATGACATATCTTGGAGACCATAAATCAGATTGTAAAACTAGCTTGCTAAGGTACCTCGCAAGAGAGAGCGGGCATGGAACTTTCAGCATGCAACAGATACAGCCACGCTGGAGCAGACAATTGATACAATGTTGCCAATTCAGTGGTTGCAGCCGTGTGCGCTACATTGAAAGCGCATTTGTTACAATTTACAGCACTGGTAACCTAGCATTACCAGCTACCAGCGGGCTATATTTGGTAGCAATAACCTGATGCAGAGCCATTGAACAGAGCCAACATACCATGCACGCTCGCTCGCTCCGCTCCCCTACACCGATTCGCTCCTGAGGGGGATTCACAAGGAATATCCAAGTCGCTTGCTGTTGTGTTGAGATGCCAGGGCTACACGTGAGTCTTCAGCTTGAAACACAATATTATTTTATCATTGTACGTTATCAGTTGAACGCTTGGCCCCTGCGTGCCGATGGGCGGTTTCATCGTTGCAAATTTAGATAGACCAGCTGCAATAGTAGACCAGTCCGCGTCTACCATTCACGGTGAATCCTGGAAAAGCGGGGCAGACGTCACATTACGTAGCCTATCCAGTCACATTTTGACAGAGCCAACATCGCCAATTGTTGCATTCCCACAAGCTTACTGTTCACATTGGGTCTGATAGCCTATAACTAATAGGCGTCGCGATATGAAACACCAAACTGAACTGAAAGCTGAACCGAAAAACATGTCCATGTGCAAAAAAAAAAAAGGAAAAATGTCGTGTTACAATACAATATCATCTGTCTAGCAGCCTAATACCCTAGGTCCATCACTCGATTAGCCCATGAACTGAGACGGGTCAACTTTGCCTAGATTGATGATGATGATGATGATGATGATGATTAGGCCTACTATTAGGAAGGATTATTATTGGGCCTATTATTATGATAATGAAGAGCAGGATATGGCCTTGGCTAGCCTTTTTGAAAAACACTGCTCAGGCATGAATTTCAATAGGACGAAATAAAAGTCACGACTTTTCTTTGACAAATCAAAGGTTCTCAATCAAGACATCAAGACTTGTTCTTTCTACAATTAATAATGTTATACTTTGGCGCCGCCCAGTGGTTATTTTAAAGCAAACAGAATTATGGATAAAAAGGCAATAAAAGGAGCCTGCACACGCGGATCATGATCAGTTATCAAACTATTATGAAGTAATTCTTGCTCAAAACAGTAGCATGGGCTGTAGTAGTTTATAGACCCACTACTAGTACAATACATAATCGTAAAATTAATTAAAATAATCTGTGTCCTACTCACAGATGAATATGAGGAATACACGCAGGGTTAATGTTTGGTCGGCCAGTTTTAGTAAGGTCAAAGTGCAACGGGAAGCAAATCACAACATCAGGCTGAATGGGGTAGATAGGAGGCTCATCTTGGACAGTTTTTTATCTTTCTGTTTCATAACTGGTAGCTATTCTTAGAAAAAAATATCACTGGGTCTGAGACTACACGTGGCATCTGCGTAAAACTAGATTTCTTTCAAAATGAGATCCACAACAGGGCTGCTAAAGAGAACCTTAGCTTTCTCGGCACTTGGTATCATCATGCTTAGGGTTTCAAGCGCTTATTTTCACAATTCAACAATTCCAGCGATTGCCAACTATTTTGGAACAAAGGGCAGATACGAAGAGGTAAATCCATATTTAATTGACGACATTTTGTCTGTGAACAAGTCCCTGTCAAAGCCCCCATCGGCGGACTGCCGTGCAATTCACCTAACCGCAGTGATTCGCCACGGCACTCGATATCCCACCACTAAAAACATCAAGAGAATGAAACGTCTGTACAGCCTCGTCGTGCATGAATCTCAGGGAGCGTACGCGTGGCTTAGAGACATCAAGCACAACTGGAATATGTGGTACACAGAGGACATGGACGGGAAACTTGTGGAAAAAGGCAGAGACGACCACAGGCATTTGGCAATGAGGCTGGCCACCTCGTTTCCATCGTTGATCTCCATGGACAACTTTGAAAACAACCGTATCAAGTTTATCACTAGCTCCAAGCACAGGTGTGTGGACAGCGTGGAGTCTTTCCAAGAGGGATTGCATAGACACTGGGACATTCAAGGTAAAACAATGATGTTATAATTTTCATATCTTTACATCTTTACATATTCTAAGGGCCCAATCACTGATAGCACTGACAGGGCACCCAAACTATGAATCTTTCATGGGGCCCAACATTTCTGGCGGCACCCCTGGCTGTGTGATGTAAAAGATTATGTATTCGTATTGGCAATAATCTCCACTATGAATGTTAATCTTGAACATATTTTGTATCGCAACTGAGACCGCTGCAAATTGTCTGTATGGAGTTTATATGTTTGTTTAGTGGGTGCTTGTTACTACTGACCTTTTTGTTTTATATGTTCTTATCTTTGTTTCCTGCACACAGACAAACAGTACACCCACGAAATCAACGACACTCTCATGAGATTCTTCGATAAGTGCAAGAAGTTTGTCGATGATGTGGAGAACAACAAAACGGCTCTTCTGGAAGTCGACCTCTTCAAGGCTTCAGATGAGATGAAAAAGGTCCAGAAGAGGATTGCGGAACGCTTGGCAGTTCCTCTCAGTGACATGACCCCAGGTAATCACAACTCTGGTTTCTTTTCTTGCATTAGGCCAGGGATGGGGAACCGTTTTCATTCAAAGGGCCACTTCAAATTCATCCGAGGGCCGTAAAAGTCCTCCGAGGGCCGTACTATGAACACAAATCAGGCTTTCCCCCTGCACTTTAGGCCTACATTGAAGGAAGTCACCTTTAAAACAGACCCCACCTTCTCTAGGTCCCCTGAAAATAACTTAATTGTATTGCAAATGCATTTTCTAAGATTCCATTACAAAATATGTCACATTTCATGTGAAGCTGCATAACATTAAAATTACATCAGGGGCCGCATAAAACGGCCTCAAGGGTCGCAAACGGCCCTCGAGACATAGGTTCCCCACCCATGCACTAGGCAGAGGTGTTAAAATGAAAAGTAAAAAAAAAAACACACAGTTTCCCTCCAACACAAGTAACTTATCTGAGTCACCAGTAGACCCGTGTACTTGTCTTCTGATCAGCTAACTTTGTACTGGTTGATAGGGCTGGGTAAAATAATCGATTCAATCGATAATCGATCGATATCGTTTAAAATTCACATAATCGATTCACAGGGCACAAAATCGATTTTTTGGTTCTTCTTCTTTTTGTTCTTTTTGTTTAATTTAGGTCTATGGAAAATACCCAATCTGTTAACACTGTCAAGCCACAGCCCTTTGACATTTTTATATAAAAATAGGCAACAGTATCTTTTGGGGGAAATCCTGGCACCAAGAAGGGAACGGATTGAATCAATTTGGAATGAATCGAATCGAATCGAATTGAATCGTGATTAATCGATTCAAAGCCCTAAGAATCTCTCACAAAAAAGCCCTAAGAATCGAAATCAAATCGATACAGGAACATGGCTGCGATAACTTACCCATCAAGTTTGTGGTGGGTCCTTGTTAGGTTTTCAGTGTTTTTCAGTAAGAACACAGTCTATCTATCTCATTCGTTACAACGGAGTAAATGGTGTAACAGCAATGTAATACCATGTGCAAGTGTTGTAATTACACCACAAATGTACTTTTACTTTCACTTTTAACACCTCTGGCATTAGGGCAGGTATGTGAATGCGTGTATATATAACTATGTGATGCACACATGGGATCTCTGCTGTGCTCTGCACTGCACTAACTGCGTTACATCACACAACACAGGTAGCATCCCATCTGATTGTGTTCACAGAATTCTCTGCCTCCAAGTGATGCCAATGTAGTTCAATGTAATCTCCCCTGGGTGGCGCCAGATCCTCTTTATTCAGTGTAGCATACGGCTCTTCAGAAAACAATAACTGAATGTAGGAAGCACACCATATAAATGCAAATAAGAGTGTTTGTGTGTACCTGCCAACACTAATTGATGAAAATCCTAAAATTGTACACGCTAAGAAGTCATCAGAATACTTAACGGAACAGTATACCACAACCAATATCTATGACAATCCTCTCACATAGGCTAGCATCATTCAACTACAACCAAATGCGAAACCCCTCTTGTTTTCTTTCACAACCCCCCTAGTTTTGTGTTTTCTAGTTGTATTGTTACATTTGTGAGCTCACCAGAGTACATTTCTAGCCAATGTATTTTTTCTTGTTTTGTTTTGATGACGTGTCCATAACTGGATTTCTAAAAATACCCCAACGCCGGCAGCGTGGTGCCTTCTGTGTCAACTGACTCAGAGGACATTTGAGCTTGCTTGAAGCCCATATACTAATGTAGTACACTACAGTACATGTTGTTATTGCCCAAGGGGGCCATTTTGGAGACACATCTGTGGACAGTTTCCCTCCTCTCTCACACATCTTGCAATGTCCCCATTGGGCTTTGTGGGTGACTGGAGCAATGGCAGTTATACACACACACACACACACACACACACACACACACACACACACACACACACACACACACACACACACACACACACACACACACACACACACCATTGCTGACACAATCTCTCTCTCTCTCTCTCTCTCTCTCTCTCTCTCTCTCTCTCTCTCTCTCTCTCTCTCCTTGTTAGACATGGTGGAGGCCGCTTTCTTCCTGTGTTCATATGAGTTTGCCATCAAGACGGTGAACTCCCCATGGTGCAACATGTTTGATGAGACGGATGCACAAGTACGTCTTTTATGAGACATGACAACAATGCTGATTAAGTCTGTTTTAGCTTAAGTGTGTTTTTTTTTACTTATCTGGATTGATCATATCACAAATAATATTACATTACATTACAGTACATTTAGGTTTTGACGTCACACTTTTGACCAAAGTGACTTACAAGGAGGATGTTCATTTTAATTTTAAGTTTTCAAGAATGTTGTCAATACAGCCACATCTCAAATTATTTGGAATCCTAGTTTTATCCAGTCTTTTTCATACGGTTCTTCAAAAACATTGATGATGTATATTTATTGTATTACCATAGCTTTGTTTATAGGATATTGCTGAAGTTCAGTGTCATCTCACTGAATGCTACTTTTAATGTCCCGTATAATGTTCAACACCTCAGTACATGTTGTACTAGATTATATATAATAATTTAATTCTAGTTATTTAATGTTTTATCTTGATGTTTTAATTTTCTCTGACTCAAATTAATTTCTTGTTATTTTTATTTCTTTATGTGAAGCACATTGAATTGCACCTTCAATTGAACATTGAATTGCCTTGCCTAGGTGCTGGAATACAAGAATGATCTGAAGCAGTATTGGAAGAGAGGGTATGGCCACGACATCAACCGCAAATCCAGCTGCTCCCTCTTCCATGACCTCTTCCAGCGACTGGACCAGGCAGCGTACGACCACAGGTGAGAGGTGAAATGTGTTTCGTGTGCAACTATGTAAGCAGTCAAAAAAGAAGCATCACATGGAAGAATACTTCCCTACAAAGCAAAAAGGCAGACGCCGAGCTTCAGACTGCATACAATGACTTTAAAGGTGCACTGTGTAAGATGGTGGCCAGAGTAGGTATTGCAACTATGCTGCTCATTGAAACTGTGCTGCCTATTGCCAAATTTGATCTTTTCATGAATATTTACAAAGTAATAAACTAGTATTTACTAGTATGACCAAGGTGCAGTAAGTTTATGCAGCTGAAAATGTCTATTTCTGGAACTTCAAAATGGTGGACATGGAGATGATCCCCCTTTTCATGTACGAAAATTGCAATTTAGTGGTTTAGTGAATTTGATGGTGGTGGTAAGTATTTGTTAAAAAGGTAACATTTGTGAATGGGCAGCATGAATTCTGGAAATGAACTACTAAAAATATTACACGGTGCACCTTTAACAATTATCCTGGTGTTCAGCCTAATAGTTTGAAGTAGATGATTGACATGTGGCACTTTTGTTACTTTCTATTACAACTTTTTGCAGATAATATTATTAAGATTCATATTTTGATGTACATGTCATTAAAATCATAATACCTGTAACTCTTTCACAACAACAATGTGACAGTTACTGCCTTTTTGCTTTGTAGGGCATAATACACTGCACACATGAAGCGTAATGGGTGTAATTTTAGGTGTGGGTGGTGGAGACATGTCCATACCACTTTTGATATAAACCTAGCTTGTCCCCACCATTTTGTTCACAAATATAATGCAGAAATAGTATACCCGGACAATTTGCCATTGTCATGTCCCCACTACTTTCCAAACCAAACCTACTCCTTTGCATGAACGTGGTCAGCTAAATGCACTGTGATACACTTGTGTGTGTGTGTGTGTGTGTGTGTGTGTGTGTGTGTGTGTGTGTGTGTGTGTGTGTGTGTGCGCGCGTGTGTGTGCACGTGTGTGCGCCGTGTGTGCAGGTTTGGCTTAGTGTCTGAGGTGGTGACGGTGCAGGTGGGCCATGCTGAGACTCTCCTCCCGCTGCTCTCCCTCATGGGCTTCTTCCGCGACGAGACCCCCCTGACGGCCGCCAACTTCCGCACCCAGCACGGCCGCACCTTCCGCACCAGCCAGATCGTGCCCTACGCCGCCAACCTGGTCTTCGTCCTCTACGACTGCAACGACGGCCTTCGACTGCGGTTTCTCCTCAACGAGAAGCCCATGACCTTCCCAGGGGTCGACCTGCCGGATCCACTGTACAGCACTGTCAGGGAGCACTACGGCGATTTGCTGAGAGGCTGTAACTTTGAGAAGGAGTGCGAACTGCGCGGGGCAAACAGAAAGAATACTGAGCTGTAGTGGTGTCCATTGGCACCGCCCTTACGAATCAATTCGATTATGATTCGGGAGCTAACGATTCGATTCGATTATGATTCGGGAGCTAACGATTCGATTCGATTCGGTTCGATTCTGCGATGCATTGAAATGCATTATATTTCTACTGAAAGAAAGACACATTTTCCATCAGTCAAGAGGCAATACATGCTGTCAGATTCTGAACAACATTTTAATGGCTGTTGTTTCAGTCCTGCGGTTTTCACTGCCTTGAAGTTCATTTGCTCCTGAAATTCCCACAGAAGTAATTGAAACTTGAAACGCATCGATTATGGCCTTTGCCGAATTAATTATTAAATTGTCCTGCCCCGCATTCGAATGCATCGCTGAATCGATTATTGTTGACACCACTACTGAGCTGTGATTTGTGGAAGGAAGTGAGAGTGAGTGACAAAAAACTTGCGTGAAGTGTACGATTATTTCATAATAATAGTGGTTGGGTTTTTTTACAAGAGATTTGTTTTTCCCTTAAATATGTTCTAGCCAAAAATACTTCCTCTGCACTTTCATCACAGCTTTCCCATGTCACATTTCTAGAGTAGAATTGTGATTTTATTTTATTGTTTTAAATTATTTTTTCCTTATCCACTTTTCATGCCTTGAATCTCTTGAGTGTGATTTCATGTTTACCTTTCCATTCAGTTTTCTGTGCCTTGAATCTATAGTGTGGGGTAATTTTTTTTACCTCTCCATCAATTTTTCCATGCCTTCATTTTATAGTGTTGTTTAATGCGAATAAGCAAATTTGCATTGAGCCTCATGCAAGCCTCATGCAAGAGGGCATTACTATATTTAAATTGTCAGTTTTGTGCAACTGTGCCATATGAGGAGTAAAAGAGACCTAAAAGATTTCAGAGTGTACAGTTTCTCTAAAGCCAAGACATTTTGGAAAGCTTTATTTTTTGTACTGATCAAAAACTAAACCACACAAGTGGTCATTTTGGCTGAGCCAAAATCTTGAAGAAAAAATGGCATGGCAACAGCACAACAATTTAGGGTGTTCTTCTGTTTGGTATTTGCATTTTAGTTATATATGATGTGGGTTTTTCATTCCAAAGTTCTTTTCTCAATGATTGTTTGATCCAGTTTACACGAATGACCTCTATAAGTAATAAAATACTGTATCATTGGTTTATACTAATCATGGGACTATTGCAGTGTTTAAACCTAACCTGTATGTCAGACAAACACTGGCAACTTTGACTGACTTTTGAAAGTCAAATTCCAAGCTCATTTGTTTTTTGTTTGTTTTTTACATTGTTATTTATTCATAAACATTTGGTGCTTAAAAGAACCAACGAAGACTTTGAGAAAGGAGAGGATAGCCAACATTCTAAAAGGACGTATGGAACGTTTTACAGATTAGACTTTGATTTCATTAAATCAAAATGATTGGTTGTGCCACGAAGGATTTTGAAAACTGAAAAGCTTTGCATTCTTTGGTTAGGAAGACTTCTTATTATCTCAAACTGTTCCTTGTTCTTTCCATATACTGTGGGCCACACAAGTTTTTAGTCTGTCCATTCTATAGATAATTTCTCACTACTCCTTTGGTTGGAGTCAAGTGCTTATTTTTGAAGTTTTTTTTTAACACCATGTGCCCTTTTTTATGATGTGAATTTATTTTAAAAAAATCCCTGTTTTCATGGGTGAACTTTTGGGGTAAAATTAAGGTTTTTGGTCATGCTAGCCATACTGTTATTGCTTTTGGTTTATGATCAGATAAAAAAGATTATTAAAGATGAAAAATAAATGGCAACCATCGAATTTGTCATGTTGATTTTTATACTGGGTACTTTTGGATGACTTGTAGGGCCCAAGGCGTTAGTGATGTGTCGGTCGCGAACGAAACGGCTCTAAGAACCGGCTCTTGAAGTGAACGAGAGGAACCGGCTCTGCAAATCGTTTTAGGATTTTTTTTTTTTTTTTTTTGGGGGGGGGGGGGGCGTTTTATCTATCTTTATTTTTTTTGTCCTTCTCTCCCCCTCTCTCTCATTGTGTGTATCCTCTAAAAGTGCCAGTGGTTACAGAGCAGGTATTACAGACACACTCACAGCGATCAGTAGGCCTAGGCCTACATAGTAGGCGTATTAAAACCTTTTTCATTTACTTTTTATATCTGGGTATGTTGGGTCTCGACTGATAGTAAAAGTGTTCTTCACAAAGGCTTTTAGAAAGCATACACTGCCCAAAGTGCTTCACAATGTCAATAAAGAAACAAAAATGTTGTACAAAAAAAAGAGCCGGCTCTCCATCGTAAGAAGAGCCAATAGAACAGCATCTCAAAGAAGAGCCGAAAATCCCATCACTAGGCCTACAAGGCGTGCCACTCCATCTGTCAAGTCAAGTAGCCTATCTTAGGAAAGTGTTTTTGTTGTAAACCTTGCATTTTTTCTGCTTCCACTAAACCGAATCGTCCCACGCCATGCACGTCTGTGGATTAGTAAGATGTTGCTTTCATTGCTGTACCAGTTTGTAGGCCTGTAAAAATTCGCCTGTGAGAGATGGCACAGAGACGATGTGACAGTAGCGTCACAGCCTAGAAAGGGACGTCGTGATTCTGAGGGGTGGGCTGTTGGAAACCGACCTATGAGAATCTTGGGAGGAGGAGAAAGGGGCTTTGGATGTGCTACGTGTCCAACAAGACTTCGACGGTCGGCACCGACTGAAAACCTCGCCGTCTCCGCCGGTACTGCCTACCGAGCTAGGTCTACTGTACATCCTCCGAAATACACGGGAAGTGTGTCAATAGCACTGGTCATACAACGACCTGGAGAACATGTCCGGGACCAAAAAACAGAGAACAGTAAGTGGTTATGTTAAATTAATTCTTGTTTGCTGTATTAACCATTTTGGTTTAGAGTTATGAGGTGAAATGATGAACAAGCAAAGTTAGCCATGGCAATTATCGAGCAGCAGACTCATCCCTTCGAAACAATGTTACACCCACTGCTTGTTTTGGCCTTTGATATTGTTATGAATAGGTTACAGAGTAGCAACAGTTACACAGTTTATCGGTCGGCGTCGTTCAACGGTGTGCACCACGAAGTGCTATCTCGACAGCCTTGCATTGCAAACTCTCTGCACTACTTCACAGAACAGATCAAATAATTCCACAAAACTGCATTTATTTCATCCAAGATTCAATCGTTACCGGTTAGCTAGCTGGACAGCTATGCTAACTTGCCTTCTTGAACATGGACACAGTGGGATAGCTAGCTGTTACCGTTAATGCTGCAAGACCGTCGTGAAGCTCTCAACACTTCCACTGTCAAAGCTCGTTGCGGTGATCCATGTTAGATCACAATCTCTTTTGTGGGTTAATTGTGTTTTCTTAATGTGTCGCAAACGTGTGCAGTTGTAGGTTTTCGTGTTGCAGAAAGCGCAAGACTACACTTTGATGTCATTGTACATGACACGCAGCTGTGTTGGGCTGACAAAAATGCAGGGAATGTCTGCTTCGTAGGCCCAGACTTAGGATAAGGATACCGACTAGTACCAGTGACGTGCAGTGAAGGGTATGGTAGGGTAGGCAGTAAATATAGAATATATATCTATTTATATATATATATATATTAACGGTGGGTTCGGTCCTCCCCCAGAAAAAAATGTATTTCTTAGATGCAATTTCCTGCATTTTAACCAAATCTGGAGAGTAACTATCAGCTAAAAACTTTTACAAAAGACTAAAAACTTTGAACAAATAGTCCCCTTTCATGCAGATCTGAAATGTAACGTGTGTGTGTGTGTGTGTGTGTGTGTGTGTGTGTGTGTGTGTGTGTGTGGTGTGTGTGTGTGTGTGTGTGTGTGTGTGTGAGTGAGAGAGAGGGGGGCCTTATGCCACAAGGTATGGTTTGAATAGGCAAATAGGCCTATTCACATAAACATGCTGATATGGTCTTTAATGTGCAACAAATTAGTAGGCCTATGTTTCTCTAAATACTGTAAATATAAAGTAGGCTATAAGATGCCATCAGTGCTTAACCACCACAGCTCTAATAACTAAATAAGTAAATAGGCTACACTATTTAGACATTTGGACATTGTCAGTAGACCTAAATCTGAAACAATAAGTGAAAACATAATTTCAATTTCTTGAAAAGGCCAGCTACACTTATTTGTTTTGCCAAATTGCCAAATTAGCTCCAGGACCCATACTTTGTACACCTTTAAGGACCTGTAGGCCTACATTTTACAATAATAATTTAGAAAGCTACAACATTTTGGGGGGAAAGCTTTAAGTTTTGGCTTTAGCAGTTGATTTTGTTGCTCTTCTGTTTATTCTGTTGCAAATGCCAGGGCGTTTCACATGGATGGAGGGTGGCACAGTGTAGCCTACTTTTGAAGATAAAATGTCTAGTTCACCAACTGTGAATCACACCATAGCATGTGAGGGGGAAACATTATGAGCTGTTACATATTACATTTAGCAATAAACCAACCTAGGTAACAGCTCCTGCCTCACTGCCGCGTTTTGTGCTGATAATCAAACACTCACAGACAAGAAGGAAAGTAGGCAAGGGGGCGGGTTGCTTGCAAACATGACAGTATCGAGTAAACCAACGAAACCACTTCTGAGACTCATTCTTGTGCGTGATAGTATTCTCAAACACTTCAGCTACGGTTGTGCAAGGTGTTTCAAATAAAGTCAATTTGTGAGTGCGGAAGCACTCCGAGAAACCATCCCCAGTCAATCGTCCTGTTCCACGTTGATCTCGATTCTCGACTCGCACACCGCGCACTTCAAAAGAACGCAGCTGCACTTGCTAACAGGCTCCACACAACTACGCATTGCGTAGTCATCATCATAATAAATTAGGGAAATGGAGTCATGTCGTACGCTCAAAAAACAATCTCGCGTCCATAATAACACACACACGGTCTATTCATGTCCACCACCGCACAACCAATCTTCAATGTCAACACCCTGACAAACGGTGACAACAAAAGGCACCACGAAAAAACTTGAGCATGTTCATGTTAAAAGGCTACCCGCAGCATAATAATTAGATGAATCTTACCTTAAAGCAGAATCACAAGTAGGCTGTGTTTTTCATGCAAGCTAGTTCCATTAAAAGCCCGGGGTGGTTGACATGATGAAGACATTTTGTCCCAGTGCAAACTACTTGAAGCTGCTACCCATCTGATGTTGAATATTTCCACAATGCAGCGATTGCAAACGGCTCAGCTGTCTGTCACTTGAACCGTCTTTCTTGCTACTTCTCGGCATTTTTTAAAATAATAAAGACAAAAAGCCAAAGACTGCCATGTTTTCTTTCCGATACGGCTAGAGATTTGAACAAGCCTTGCCTTGCTAGTTGTTGCTATCATAGCTGCCTGTAGGGCAGAAATTGGCTACTACCTGAATTGTAACAATTTTTCATTTTGGGCGCTGTGATTGGCTCACATACTCCCGCCACAGAGTAAAGGCTCTGCTTTTAGTCCCATTGACAAGCTATGTGACAACTTAATACGCATGCGCAAACTTTTACATTGACAGCATTGAAGGCAGGGTAGGCAGAGGAAAAGCGAGCCTTACCGGGCTGCCTGGCTGGCATTCGAAAGCTCTGCTTTCAGCCTGTCTCTGCTACCAGCCGGGACTGCGCGTTGCCACGGCAACCTGCCCAAGCCTGAGCGCTTTGCTTCGTGCGATTACTTAGGTTTTTGATCGTTGTCCTGTGTATACTGTACTTTAAACAGCTCATAATTTATGCTGAATCAATGTTATTGTTGTGTAGGCCTATGTGAACTCTGAAGAATATTTTTTTAAACACGTGTTAGTTTTTATTTTTAAGACATTTATCCCAGGGTAGGCACTGCCTACCCTGCCTACCCTGACCGCACGTCTCTGACTAGTACTGATACATCCAGTCCTCACAAACCTTGTTGGTGCTGGCAGTAACGACAGCAGGAAACAGACATTAGCCTACTGAAATCAAGGAATCAGGTCACAGAACAGACATAGGCACTTGCTCATGGTTTGTACACTATGTGTAGGCTAGGCTTGAACATGGCAAACACTATCATCGAGCTATGGTCAAAGAAGCTCATAAAGTCAACCAGCTTTGGAACAAGGACTCTATTTATGTAGTTGACAGTGCCACGCTGTGCACTTCTGCCCCACCACCACTAGTGCGGATGAATGAATCGAATCACGTGGTATCTATCAACCATGGGGGGCGGGGCCGTGAGGATTATACTTCAGAAGAATGTGGACTGGAAGGGGGAGAAATAATACGAATAAAAGAATAATGCAGATTTTCGCAGAATATTTTGTAAGAAGAGACAGGAGAAGGAGGAGTCTGTCCTGGAATTAGTGGAGGCCAGAAACAGGTGGTAAGCTTATATGTGAGCCCCTGGGCTGGGGGCAGAGAGAGAGAGAGGGATGGGATGGGAGGGGAGGGGGGTGGAAGGGTGTAATGATGAGAGAACTGAAAAGGTAGTTGGATATGTAAGAAGGACTTGAATGCGTTAAGTGCACAAAACCATTTGGACATTTTGTTTATCGTTTGTTTTGTTATTTTTGATTTGCTTGATTCAGTTGCATAATCCACACTGCACATCTAACATCTCATTCATTAAACACATCTCTGTGTGTTAGGCGGCCTACTATTCACTTGCAAAACGCATGCAAAAGAAGCGAATTACTCATGCACACTCATGTCGTCGTCCAAGGACAATTTGTGTTGGCCTTTTCTAGAGTAGAGTTACTTTATTCATCCCCAAGGGAAATGCAGATGTCTAAGGTGCCTGACACATATTACACACAAGATAGATCAAACGTATAAGCTTACCTATACACACAATAAATATGGGTAGTCATGGGTAAGCAGCTAGGGCGTCAGACTTGTACCCCAAAGGTTGCCGGTTCGACTCCCGACCTGCCAGGTTGGTGGCGGGAGTAATTAAACGCACATTACACACATCGCAAGACGGATCAAACGTATACCTCTATACACACAATAACACTGAGACGGATTAAAGCATGTTACACAGTTCTATATAAATCAGCAATAACCAAATCTAACCATGGCGAATAGTTATATATATATATAGGTAACTTGATCAAAATGGATTGTGACCAAAAGGGGTTGTAACTTACAGTACTAAAGTGAAGTTTTTTGTTAGTCAATATTTGTATGTAGGTCACTTGACAGGCCCCCCTGTGAAGGGTCATCATAGTACAGTACAGTGCAGTACAGTACAGTAGGATTATATCACCTTCCCCACCTGCTCTACCTGTTCTGCCTCTCACCCCCTCTCCATTGTTGTCACCACTTAACACCGGTGGCAACTTCTTGTCTTGCCTGTAAGTGTCACTTTCCTAGTAGCCTATAGCGCAAGGCTACGCCGGGTGAGAGGGTTGAAGAATAGTGTAAAGGAGGTGGAAATTGTAGACCTAAATGCCCAACTGTATTTCATCGTGCATTTGAAGTATGGAGTCATGTTTTAATTTATGTCTGAGGACGGGTGATGGAACACCTGAAGCAATCTTGGCGCTGTGAATAATTGCACAAGATTTGACTGACATGGGTTGATGCATATTGCACACACCTTGACCTCTCAAACAAGTTTGGCATCATTCATTTGCCATCATGTGATCGTGTGTGTGTGTGGCAGTTGTATTTTATGTGCTTGCTTGATAAGTTATGCAAAACCATTTACAGGCCTGCAAAACATTACTGATCTAGGACAGAATGTAACTCAAACAAAAGATAGATATCACTGACCCAACATGATTAACTGACAATGTTTGTGAAGGTTACTGATAGGCCTATGCATCCCCCCCCAAAAAAAAAATAAAGTAAAAAGAGTAGCAATCAAATCATGCGAATTGGACTGAGTAAATGTTATTCCAAGCTGATTGTAAATACTGCCACACATTGCTAAAGTTACAAGCCATCAAAACTTCCACAAGATCCCTATACAGTAACTCACCATACAAAATGGTTTTACTCCTTTAGACGTCTGGTTGAATCGGCGTAAGTACAATACACAGATAGTGTGTGTGTGTGTGTGTGTGTGTGTGTGTGTGTGTGTGTGTGTGTGTGTGTGTGTGTGTGTGTGTGTGTGTGTGTGTGTGTGTGTGTGTGTGTGTGTGTGTGTGTGTGTGTGTGTGTGTGTGTGTGTGTGTCGGCCCCTTTTGGCATTTGCCATCTCTAGGATCTCCAGCTCCATACTACAGGAACTGGCCATACAAAACCTTTGCACATCATTAAAGTATGACTGAATCTTAATGAGCACGCTACATACAACCTGGTTTGCCACCATTTACGCAGATGCTGTTTGGGTGGGATGTTATTACAACAGGTGTGTGACAGACCTTTCCTTTTTTCATCTGTCTTAAGGACCTCAAGATCTGTAATACAGGAACTTGGCCTACGAAATCTTTATACATCATTTAAGAAGTGAACATGCATAATTAAAATGAAAAGTATTCAGTATGATACAACCTTCAATGTTTTGCCACACTTTACGCAGATGCTGTTTGGGTGGGATGTTATTACAGGAGGCGTGTGACAGACCTCTCCTTTTGACATCTGTCTTCAGGACCTCAAGATGTAATACAGTCGCCCTACAAAATCTTTTTACATCATTAAAGTGAACATGCATAATTATGAGGAAAATTATTCAATACGATAGAACCTACAATGTTTTGCCACACTTCATGCAGATTAGCCTGGGAACTCCCATATTGCCTTTACACAATCGTTCCGATCTGAAAAACGTGCACACGTACGCGTGTGCATACACACAAGCACGCACGCGTGCGCATACACACACACACACACACACACACACACACACACACACACACACACACACACACACACACACACACACACACACACACACACAATGTTTTGCCACACGTCATGCAGATGCTGTTTGGGTGGGATTTTATTACAGTAGGAGGTGTGACTGACAGACAGACAGACCTCTCCTTTTGCATTCTGTCTTCAGGACCTCAAGATCTGTAATACAGGAACTTGCCTTACAAAATTCACATCATTTAATGTGAACATACATCATTAAAATCTAAATGATTCAGTACGATACAACCTACAATGTTTTGCCACACTTCAAGGCAAGGCAATTTCATTTCTAAAGCGGATTTCGTACACAGAATAATTCAATGTGCTCTACGGTGATACTAACCATGCAAAATCAAAAGCATAAAAGAATAACAACGCAAGAAGTGTGGTAAACGATAATAAAAGCACAAAGCTGTGTTGATATAAAAACCAGATACAAGAGGCAAGGATGCTTTTTGGGTAGGATTTTATCACAGTAGGAGGTGTGTGACAGACTGTCCTCTCCTTTTGCATTCTGTCTTCAGGACCTCAAGATCTGTAATACAAACACCTGCCTTACAAAATGATTCAGTACAATACAACCTACAATCTTTTACCACATGTCACGCAGATGCTGTTTGGGTGGGATTTTATGACAGTAGGAGGTGTGTGACTGACAGACAGACCTCTCTCTCTCCTTTTTTCCCTTGTGGTGTTGTCTCTTGCAGGACCTACAGAGGGCCACCAACGTGGTGTACCAGGCCCACCATGTGAGCCGCAGCAAGAGGGGCCAGGTGGTGGGCACCCGGAGGGGCTTCCGCGGCTGCACCGTCTGGCTGACAGGTGAGCTAGCACCCCTGGCTGGGTTGGTTTGTTTACATCAGGGGTGGGGAATCTGTGTGTCGAGGGCCATTTACGGCCCTTGAGGCCATCTTATCCGGCCCCTCATATAATTTTAATGTTATGCAGCTTCACATGAAATATGACGTGTTTTGTAAAGACATCTTACGTTAGCACCCCTGGCTGGGTTGGTATGTTGACATCAGGGGTGGCAGCTACACATGAAATCTGACATGTTTTGTCTGATCCAGTTTAATGTACTCAGCAATTGTGGCATATGTTTTATTAAAGGCAAGGAAGACCCGCACACCGATGTACTCCCTTTTAATCCTTCGTTGAAAATAAAAAAAGGATTCAAAGGGAGCTCATCGGTGTGCAGGTCTTCCTTGGCTTAGTATATGAACTTTAAATTTTGATGCTGCACCCAGAAAAAAGAAATTGGATGTGCGTTAGATCAGAGTAACATTTGCTTTATTTACCATGGCTGAGACACACTCTCACACACCTTATCTGTAACTAGGGGTGTAAATCACAGCTTCCATCACAATACGATTCGATATTGATATTTTCAATACTTAAAAATGCCCCACGATACGATATGATCCGATTCGAGTTTTTTTTTTTTTTCCAATTACTGATCCACTTCTACTATATTGCACAATTAACAGCCAGGGCATTGGGCAGGGGCCAGCATTTCAATTATTGTCGATAAATGCCCCACGATACGATGCGATTTGTTCGTCGGGCGTAGGATCGATGCATCGATACATAGCAATTATTATTTACATCCCTAACTGTAACCACAATGGTGTGCTGTTGTGTGTGTGTGTGTCTCATAGGGTTGTCGGGCGCCGAAAGAAAACTTACTCGCAACCTTTACTGGTAGTGAGTGTATGTTTTGGCTAGTAAGATTTATAATCTACTAGCTAATTTGTCTAGTGATGAAAAAAGTTAATTTAAAGTCCTGCCCTGACTACAACCAACCGTGTGCTGTTGTGTGTGTGTGTGTCTCATAGGGTTGTCGGGCGCCGGCAAGACCACCATCGGCTTCGCCCTGGAGGAGTACCTGGTGTCGAACGCCATCCCCTGCTACTCGCTGGACGGCGATAACATCCGGCAGGGCCTGAACAAGAACCTGGGCTTCAGCGCCGAGGACCGCGAGGAGAACATCCGACGCATCGCCGAGGTGGCCAAGCTCTTCGCCGACGCCGGCCTGGTCTGCATCACCAGCTTCATCTCGCCCTTCACCAAGGTCAGCTCACAAATCCACAAAAACATTTACGGTAGGGACACATAGACGCGAATTTGGCGAAGCGACTCAAACTTCGCCATTCATTCCTACGAGGGAGGCGAAGGCAAGCAAACAGGAGCGAAGCGAAGCCAACCAAGTTTAATATTATGCAAATGAGGAGCGAACTTCGCCTGTTGCGGCCAATCAAATCAGCAGCATAACTGTTCCATTCCATTTGATTCCCCGCAAGGACCTGATTACGTTTGAGCTGTCAGAATGGAACACTGAATTTTCGCCTCTCTTTGCTTCGCTCATTTCGCCCGCTATGTATCCCTAGCATCAGACTCGGGATATGTACAGGGTTCCCACTGGTGCTTGAATTCCTTGAAAATGCTTGAATTTCAATTAAGTGTTTTCAAGGTTGTGAAAATGCTTCAATGTTTGGTGAAGTGTTTGAAAATGCTTGTAATTTGTGTCAAGTCAAACTCAGTAAGCCAAATAATAGAAATTCATTGTTCAGGTACATCAAAAATCTAAGGGAGTGAGATGTCAGATGGGATTTGTCATTTGACACCCTAAAATTGATTAGAATGCAGGAAATTGCATCTTAAAAACACAAACATTTCTGGGGGAGGACCCCCACACCCCCTTCCCGCAACCTATTAAAAGGTGCTGAAATTTCTTGAAGGTGCTTGAAAAGTGCTTGAATTTGTTCATGAAAACGGTGTGGGAACCCTGTATGTAGTCGGAGACTTGTAATGGGGAGGCGACCGAGTAAGGGAACTGATTTGCACCCACTGACTGGCCTTGATCCTGGGGGATGGGGAGTGATCACAGATGGAGTGAGTAAAAGGGGATGATTGGGGTTTATTGACAGATGGATTGCTCTCTGCTCGCCAAGCGACTGTCCGAGGAGCCATCTGTTAACAACAGGGTTCTGTGTTTTCCACAGTTTTTAACAGGAACCACCTCTCTGTGCGACCCTACTGCAATGCCTCTCTAACCCACTTTAAAAAACACTGATTTAGAGAATGATGTGTATATATTGTGTTTATCAATTTACATGTTCCACGAAACGATTGCATAGTTTTTCATATTCTGTAGGCATGCATGAATAGAGTGTTTTATGTGCCATTGACAAGAATATGTCCTTTGCCAACAGCTGCTTTACATAATTTCAATATGGCTTCTTATCACACTTAATCACAGACGTTCAAATAGTCCCAATCTTAACAGACAGGGCGAGGTTATGCAAGAACCTTGAAAAGACAATAAATCAACGATACTGCTAGTGTCATCACAATCCCTGACTATTATGCAGTGGATAGACTGGGAACAGCCATTATAGTGATAAAAAGAAGTCATTATAGCATAAGAGGATGGAACGCCAAATAAAGTTGGCAGGAAAATATTGTTGGACCACGACATCCTCTGCATCAAGGCTGCAGACAGCCAAATGGACTTCATAAGACATAACATGAGTATTGTGTTCCAGATACTAAGCTTAAGCCTTTGGTGACTGACCTTTTGTTGCAGTTTTACCATGTCAATGACGGTCACTATTTAGTTTCTTTTGTTTTTTTTAAATATTTCACACTGGTCTAGCTGGGATAGGTTAAAGGGGTATGCCACTATTTTGGGGCTTAATACAGTTAAAATCGTTGGCTGGGTTTTATGAAGGTGGTTAAGTGTCTTATTTTTCATGTTAAGCGTTGTCTTGCTACATGCTACACGGATCCATTGACTTTCACTAGCTTAGCAACATGCTCCCTCTTTTAACTTGTCTTAAAACAAGACAACGGCTTACATGAAAAATAAGACACTTAACCACCTATATAAACCCTGGCCAACGATTTTAACTGTATTAAGCCCCAAAATAGTGGCGTAGCCCTTTAACACCCACCAAGCTCCTCTTTTTTCCTCATCATGACCATCTTCTCACCATCACATTACACTTAGCTGACTCTTTCATCCAAAGCGACTTACGGTAGGTATTATTTTACAGGGTATTGGTTACAGTCCCTGGAGCAATTTGGGGTTAGGTGCCTTGCTCAAGGGGACTTCATCCATGGCTGGAAGTATAATAGGGAGAAGTAAGGGTGGGATTTGAACGTGCAACCTTCTGATCTGAAGTCCACCACCCTAACCATTTGGCCACGACTGTACCATTGCATTCCACAGGACCGAGACGAGGCCAGGAAGATCCACCAGAACTCTGGGCTGCCCTTCTTTGAGGTGTTCCTCAACGCCCCTCTGGAGGTGTGCGAGAGCAGAGACGTCAAGGGCCTATACAAGAGGGCCCGAGCCGGAGAGATCAAAGGTATAACACACACACGCACACATGCACACCACACACACACACACGCACACACACACACACACACACACACACACACACACACACACACACACACACACACACACACACACACACACACACACACGTCAAGGGCTTCTACAAGAGGGCCAGAGCAGGAGAGATCAAAGGTGTACCACACACACAGCTGCTGCTGCTGCCTCTAATATGATTGGCTGGTTGGCTGACGGCAGCAGTGTGATTGATGAGATGTGTTGTCAGATAACAGAAAAGGGTGGGCCTATGAGGAAATGGATGGGTCTAGCCTAGTGCTTCTCAACGGCGGCGCTACAGCGTTGGGGAGCCCTAGGGAGGCGTTGAAAAGGATTCAGCTTAGTGGGGGCGGGGCTTTGGCAGGCTTATGATTATGTCAAGGGAGTGTTTGTTCAAAAAAGTAGCCCAAAACTTAGAGCAAGCAGCACCCAGTGCAAGGAGGACCCTGTTTTGGGAATGTATTGTTGCTAACCAATTAACAACTTAGCAGGTTGCTAGGGAAATGCATGGCAACCAACTAGGTTGCTAACTTGATTAGCAACGGTGCTGTCGAGAAACGCACCCCAGTGTGTGAGGAGAAGAGGCCCCGACTATCCAATCCAAAGTTATGGTTATGGTAAGTTATGGTTATGGTAACATATCGACATTATCGACTCCCGACCCGCCAGGTTGGTGGGGGGAGTAATCAACCAGTGCTCTCCCCCATCCTCCTCCATGACTGAGGTACCCTGAGAATGGTACCGTCCCACCGCACTGCTCCCCATGGGGCGCCACTGAGGGCTGCCCCCTTGCACGGGTGAGGCATAAATGCAATTTCGTTGTGTGCAGTGTGCAGTGTTCACTTGTGTGCTGTGGAGTGCTGTGTCACAATGACAATGGGAGTTGGAGTTTCCCAATGGGCTTTCACTTTCACATCTATATTTGGGGTCTAAGTAATCCACCACTTTCCAAGCCAAACCTACACCTTTGCATTCAGCTGTTGAACTTCTTCCAAACACAGTGCAAAAGCCAGTTAGGCAGTCAGCTGTCTGCACGGCCGTGATGTCACATGATTCTCACGCTGGAATTTGAAAAGTTTTGCAACTTCCTGTGAAGTGTTCCGTGCCTGTGTGAACATGTCCCCATTGGTTCATCAGAGTTCCATAGAACGCGTGCACCCACAAGACCATCCAATTCCAATTAAATATCAAACTTCTTTACTAAGTAGTCCACACAGTGATTTACACACGCTTCCGTATACCTATTTTGCGTTCCACAGAATACATTGCCTTTGGCCGAATATTGTTTGTATAAGTGTAGCAATCCAGACACACTTGTTCCCATCTAATTAAATTCATTATGTTTCGGACGTCTTTGGACAACCAGATCTTTCTTGTATTCAGTTACTTTCCTACATGACCCTGTGTTATGTCTTGTGTTTAATACATACCGGAATTTCATTTCAAGTTTTCTAGAGCCTTGTTTTCAGAAGATAGATGTGACGTAGAAGCCTAAGGAAAAGTCTTTAGCAGCCTGATGCTCAGCTTCTAGTCCACTCCTTGGTGTATAGCAGTGTTTCTCAAAGTGGGGCGCGGAGGCATCACAGGGGGGGCGTGTAACATCTGATTTTTGTTTTTTTTTTCCCCAAGGAAAAGATTTCCTGTCTCACCAATAAGCCAATATGTTTTAAGCATTATATACATAATTATAAACATTATATTATTAATTGTCATATAGGAAATGAACACACATCTGCATTCCACTGCAGTCCGTCTTTGATTCTGCACAGCGCAGCGATCGTAAAATCAGTCTGCGCGAGTACTGCTGTTGCTTGGGGGGGCCGGGGGGCTCGGAAGCATCTAGACCCTCCGAAGGGGGGAATGATGGGAAAAGTTTGAGAACCACTGGTGTAAAGAATTGAGTAATATACAGTAAACAGTATGGGCCAATGAAGAGAGCAGCTCAAAAACGTACATTTTAATTTAAAAGAAAAAAACAAAATTAATTGGGCAGGCATTTGGGCCAGTGGGCAGAAATTTCCTTTGTGTTATACAGTATTTATACATGGGTTCACCGTGTTTGTAAACATGATGTTATGAGGAGGGGCAAGACACTGGCAGCCAACCACATGAGCTAATTTTTTGACCGACAGCGGTTTCCAACAATCAAAGGTTGAGTTGTGCGGAGCTAGTTTCACGCAGTCGGGAGAAATTTAGAACCGATGTATAGATGATGGCTTTGTTTCCTAACCAATCCATGATATCTGCTCCAGGCTTCACAGGTATCGACTCGGGCTACGAGAAACCTGAGACCCCGGATCTGGTGCTGAAGACCGGGGAGCTCACCATCAACGAGTGCATTGAGCAAGTGGTGGAGTTGCTGAAGACCCATGTAAGTCGCCCACATATATTACATTTATTCATTTTAGGGGCTTTAATGCCGTTCTTTGAGAGAGAGAGAGAGAGAGAGAGAGAGAGAGAGACAGAGAGACAGAGAGAGAGAGAGACAGAGACAGAGAGAGAGAGAGAGAGAGACAGAGAGAGAGAGAGACAGAGAGAGAGAGAGACAGAGAGAGACAGAGAACCGGGTCCCGAGCGTAGCATTTCCTAGTTAAAATCATTGGTAGGCAAGGCGAAAGAGAGGTCAGATTGACTGAAGGGTTGACTAGTATAAAGTGGCATTTGATAAACACGGATTGAGTCCGCCTTCTGAGAAGTTTGTTTCTGTAGCCACTTAGTCAGGCCAAGCTCCCCGAAGCTTTGTACAGGTAGTTCAGATAGCCAGAGGGCTGGGGAGGTGACGGTCTACGAGTGCATTGACCAGGGGCCTGCCGTGTCCAGACCAAGAGCGAACTACGCTGCCTGGTAGCGTGGGTAGCAGAAGAAGTTTCGCCTTGAATTCGCTGTATTCCCTCGAGACGCTGCATTGACATGTTTGATTCAGCTAATCACATAACGGCTCTGGCTTGACAGCCTGGGACATTCGGAGATATGAACGTTCCGATTGGTTTTCGCCGAACAGCGTCAGAGCGAATTCGCTTGCGATTAGATTTAGTTTAATCGTCAAAATTCGCTCTGGTCGCGCAAGAAGCTTCGCTCCTGGCGAATTCGCTTTGGTAGCGCAGGTCGCGTGCCCTCCATAGAGAAATAATGACTTCCGCCGCTTCATTCGCTCCGTTCGCTCCTGGTCTGTACACGGCATAAGAAGCTGGTTCAGAAGTAAAGCAGGTTAAGTTAAGAGGTAAATAATCTAATGAAGAGCCTGGAGTCATCATTTTCTTAAAAAGCAGAGGACTCCGGGCTCTTCTATTAGATGATTTACCTCTTACTTTAACTTTACCAGGTTTACTCCTGAACTAGCTAGTTCAGGAGTAAACCAGGTAAAGTTAAAGTAAGAGGTAAATCATCTAATAGAAGAGCCTACACACACATCACTAGCTTCTCGCTTGCTCGCCTACTCGCCACTCTTTCATGAAACGTTCGCTGAAAGTTCCCACGGCTTTAACTGCCAATGTACAGGCTCGAAGTACCGAGCTCTGTTTTCCAATTGGTTACTCGCCTCGCTCGAAGTTAAAATATTTTCAATTCGGGATCCGCCCACATCGCATCGCTTGTACAGTGCTCGCCTGCTCGTCTCGCTGGAACACATTGACATTCTATTGAGTTCATTCGCTGAGCGAGTAACTAGCAGTGACGTGTGTGTGTACAGCCCTTTTAGTATATAGGCCCCTGGTGGTGAAACTGATGCAAGGGCTCTATCTCAGGGATAATCTAAACCCTCAGGGATTGAGGATACGTCTTTGCTGTGAAAATCTTTTCAGTATGCAAGTGCAGCACTGTTACTGTAATGCGCCAAAACAAAAGCCTTGGAAAGGGTGCACCTCCCCCATTTTTTTGTTTCTGTCCTTTTTAAAAGTATCAGCAAGATGGTACATTCAGACCTTTTGGCTAAATCCACACCCAGAGATGGCTTATCAGTGTGACCCAGAACCTTTAGCTCACTGACAGTAGACCAAAAAAAAAGCCAACGTGGCTACTGCTGCTCAGATCAGGTTCCTGGAGGTATCCAGTTACGCCTTTCCTAAGGGACTAAGGTTAAAGACATTGCTTTGTGTGGGGAAAGAGCTGAAGCACCCTACAGTGCAAACCTTTAACATTTACGTATTAGAGGCACCTAAAGTTTGCTGTAGCCCTTTCCTCATATAGCTCTATCCTGTGTCTACTACGCTGCATCTCTCTCTCTCTCTCTCTCTCTCTCTCTACATCTCTCTCTCTCTCTCTACATCTCTCTCTCTCTCTCTCTACATCTCTCTCTACATCTCTCTCTCTCTCTCTACATCTCTCTCTCTCTCTCTACATCTCTCTCTCTCTCTCTCTACATCTCTCTCTCTCTCTCTCTCTCTCTACATCTCTCTCTCTCTCTACATCTCTCTCTCTCTCTACGTCTCTCTCTCTCTCTACATCTCTCTCTCTCTCTCTCTCTCTCTCTCTCTCTCTCTCTCTCTCTCTCTCTCTCTCTCTCTCTCTCTCTCTCTCTCTCTCTCTCTCTCTCTCTCTCTCTCTCTCTCTCTCTCTCTCTCTCTCTCTCTCTCTCTCTCTCTCTCCCCGTGATTCACCTGCCAGCTAAGGAATGATAGTCACAGAGTCCCCTCTTCACCTGGAACATGGTTTTGTGCTCTGTGACATAAAAAAGAAATCCCCATTGGGGACAATAAAGTTTCTAACTAACGTGGTTTTGTTCTCTGTGTGCAATAGGACATTGTGCCCTCTGGCGTGACCGAGGATGTGATTGAGCTGTTCCTGGATGAGAACAAGCTGGACCTGGCAATCAGCGATGCCAACACGCTGCCCATCGTCAAAATCAACAAGGTAACCTGACCAGTAGCTCCATGTAGCTAGGGGATCGTGCATTTGAAATTGCAGCTCCACGCCTCTGGAACAGTTTACCTCCCGATATTAGATCTGCTCCCACAACGTCAGCTTTTAAATCTAGACTTAAAACCTATTTATATACATTGGCTTTTGATTCTTAGATGTTAGTTTCCTTCATTTTTTGTTGTTGTTGTTTTAAAAAAAGTGTCAGCTAAGTAATGTAATGTAATAATAATGTAATGTAATCATTGCTGTTAACATTAGCAATATGAATGGATGACCATGGTGATAAAGATACACTGGTTCATAAGAATAGAAGTGCCCTTGAGCAAGGTATCTAACTCCACATTGACTTGCTCCAGCATCTGTAACCAATACTGTGTATCTGTACTGTAGCTGTAATTAAATACCGTGTGAACCTATACCAGAGACGGTCTAAATGCCTATACTCCACCTGTAATTCTTACCTCTTCTGTACCAGTAACCCTTCACCTCTAACTGTAACCAATGTTGCGTGTGCGTTTGCGTGTGTGTGCGTGTACATGTGCGTGTGCCTGTGCCTGGGCGTGTGTGTATTTGTGCGTGTCTGTGTCTGTCTGTGTGCGTGCGTGCGTGCGCGCGTGTGTGTGTGTGTGTGTGCGTATGTGTGTGTGTGCGTGTGCGTGTGCTCACAGCTGGACCTCCAGTGGGTGCAGGTGCTGGGTGAGGGCTGGGCGACCCCCCTCAAAGGCTTCATGAGGGAGCACGAGTACCTGCAGGCCCTTCACTTCAGCACCCTGTTCGATGGTGAGTACCAATAGCCTGCTTTTACCAGAACACATTGGGTGCATCCCAATATGTGACCTTGCCTCCTCCACTTGTGCTTGTCTCCTCGTCCCGCCTCCTGGCCCCTCCTCCGTGGAGAAAACGATAAAGTTTCCCAGAATGCCAGGAATCTGGCAAACCAATTACAACGCAAAGATGTGTTTTGAATCAAAGCGGGCAGGGTTTTGAGGGAAGGTTGTTCTCATCAACAATCTTCGGATGTATTATGCATCGAGGCCAGACTAAATTAGACATCCACATTTAGTCTGGTTTATCAGGCTATGCTTTTACCAGAACACACGCATTACTTCCAGGGTTTCCCCCAGCACTTTATTGCTAAGGCGGCCACCTTACACCGTGTGTAAGATGTCCCTGATGAAGGCGTAAGCCAAAACGTTGGTCTTGTTAAATGTAACTGCATGAAGTTCCGAGTGTGCGACGACCATTCTTTGCAAGGCGGCCACCTTGACTAGATCCCCTGAAAAAGATAAGATTTCATGTTGTGGATGTAATTTCTAAAGTTAAAAAGCAAAAATATATACTTAACACCTCACCACCTTGACAAACATAATTCTGTGAGAAACACTGACTTCGTTATTCATTTTTGGTCTGGATCCTCCATTCCCTGGAGCACTTGGGTGGGAGGAGTAAGCTTGGCTCTGGTTTGAAATGAGTGGATCAATCGTTGACAGTTGACGTTCATGAAGTATGTTGTTATGTGCTAAGGTGCGTTTGCTTATTGGCCGGCCGTCTGGTGGACGACTAAAACCCTCCCCAGAGAAGCGTGATTGGACCATTCGCGAATTACCAAATATATAAATCAATAAATGAAGAGTTCAGATGCAAAACCCCCTAACTCCATTTCTGAAGACCTGCACTTCTATATTTTTAGAAAACCCAGTTGTTGGTTTGGTTTACATTTATGTACTTGATAATAATACATATAAATAGTTAGATTACATACATTAAAAAAAATGCAATTTTGATAGCTTTGTATTAAATAAAAATGACTTAAGATTATTTTCTAAAAAGGCACTTAGGGGGTTTTGCATCTGAACTCTTCAAATGTAAACTTGCTAATGAATGCATCAATAAAATCATCATTGTTGACAGGTGGCACGATCAACCTGTCTGTACCCATCGTTCTGCCTGTGTCCACGGAGGACAAGGAGCGTCTGGACGGCTGTGCTGCCTTCGCCCTGGAGTTCAGAGGTCGGCGGGTGGCCATCCTGCGCAACCCCGAGTTTTACGAGCACCGTAAGGAGGAACGCTGCGCCAGACAGTGGGGCACCACCTGTCCCCAGCACCCCTACATCAAGGTGAGCAGACGACCCAATTGACGATTGATGAGGGATGTTTATCATGCGTTACGAATGTGAATCATTTGCCATACTGTGCATAGCCATAGCCAATTGATCATTAATAATTCAGGAAAAATGATACCATAACACTCCAAGTATAAATTGAAAGTTTTGTTTTTGTTTCTTTGTCCACAGATGGTGATGGACAGTGGTGATTGGCTAGTTGGTGGTGATCTGGAGGTGCTGGAGCGAATCAAGTGGGACGATGGGCTGGACCAATACCGCCTGACCCCGAAAGAGCTGAGGCAGAGGTTCAAGGACATGAAAGCCGGTAAGATAGCAGACAAGAATAAGAACAACTCGCTTATTCATCTTGCTTTATAGTGTTGTACATTGTACAGCATAAGTGGCAAAATTGTTTTTTGAGGCATCAGGAGTCTGTCTGGTAGACCAGAGCGTCGAGAGAAGTTAATCTGGAGTTAACTTTATGCTTATGACGAAGTTTTGTGGCAACCTATCGGAATGTCGTATTTCAAACATGACTCAGCTTATTCCACTGATCATACAGTAAAATATGTGTTAGTCATTGCCTATTGCGCCACTTTTGATGCTGCTGGTCTGTGCAACCCAACAGGATTCTTAAGCTGTTTTAACTCATTTTAGCCTAAGGCACCTGCAAAAAGTGAAAAAAGTGCCCTCTGCCTATTAAGACTTAAATATACCATCATCCAAAGCACATAAAAACATGACATAAGTTGAAATGAAAAGCTAGGACCCTCATCTTGCATTAGAATGTGTTCATTCAGCTCTAACATGCCCACATTTTTAGTTAAAAACTACGCAGCATCAGCCTAAAATGGGTTAACACATCTTCACACTGCTGTTGTATGCGCGCACACAGATTCTCCTTCATAACTGCAGAGCAGTCCAGCATTCTCAAGGTGCCTTAGTGGCCAAGCTGTAGATTAGTAGGATCTCCTATCTGAATTTGAAACCTTCGACGACAAGGAAATAAAATGACCTTGCCTTACAAAAACACAAGAAGGTCAGAGAAGTATTTGTTCTCGTATCTTGATTCAGCAAGTAAACAGAAAGAGGACTGCAAGACACAGAAGTAGTCAGAATATTTGAGCAGAGATTTTGATAGGAAGGTGAGATGGGACAGCCATGTAATCGTACATAGAAATTAACGGTGAAGATTCGTAACGCAAATATGGCGTCTACCCGCACATCTCCTGCCTTTCTGGTAACAAGAGCCAATGTGCCTGCTGAGCTGCGGTGCCAGTGATCCAATCATCTGGCTGCATCGGCGCACACGAAATTATGTGCATGCTCAGTTCTAAAAAGCCGTTGCTCTCGTGCTGTTACGGAACTACTGCGCCTGCGCTCTGTTAAAAAAAAAAACGTGAGAAAAGTGGCTTAAAAAGCTTTGTTTTGACTCGTATAACACAACCAAGCAGTCTAGATTGATCAGTTTGTCACGGTGGTTTCAACCATATGGTTTTCACAACCGCTGGGTTCTTCCCCGTCCTATATTCAGTTTCCCCATTCATTATTCCTATTGACCCTCAGATCTGGTCTACTTAATCGCGAAATAGCACTCCGAAGGCGTCAACAAGATGGCCGCCATATGTCCTGTCTCGATCTAAACTGTCTCTGATTGGAGCGATTTAATTCCCAACATTGAGTGGATCTACAAGATGTAGTTATCGATGGACGCAAATCGGGCGTGGGTCAGTAACTACATTTAACATTTGTTACTAGATACTTGTAATATAATGTATATATTATATTTTGTTTACATTTTTCAAGTTGAAAAAGTGGATCGCACTCGGGTTCTTCTTTTCTTCTTTTTTATTTTTTTATTTACATAGCAGCAGAAGTGTAGACAAACGTTTCGGCTGTTGCCTTCGTCAGTGCCTTCACACTGACGAAGGCAACAGCCGAAACGTTTGTCTACACTTCTGCTGCAAAATGAAAAAGAAGAAAAGGAGAACCCGATTGCGATCCACTTTTTCACCTTCAAAGTTATTCAACTGGAGACGCACCGCACGGAAGAGCGCGGCGTTTACCACGTTTACATTTTTCAATCAATCCTCAGTTGCAGTGAATCAGTGATGGTGCTGCACTGTCTGCATGGCTGTGTTGACCTGTCACTGTCCTTCGCTGGACATGCAAAGATGTTTATTCACCTTTCATGTCCCCTGCTTGCCATATGTCATGTTTTCATCCAGCTGTGGAGTTGGCAGCCTTACTAGGTTGCTAGTCGTAGAAGAAAGGGGAAATGTTACTAATTTAAAGGGCTATGGTACACGTTAAAGCATACTCACACACATAAAAACTCACAAACAAAAATACTGAATCAGACCAAGGTATCGCAAAACACGCCCACTCAATGCAAAAGCGTGTGCTCAAGTTGGGTCTCCTAAGGGGGCGTCGTCCCCTACTTCTTCTCTTTTTGAGGTGTTTGCGCAAGACGTGCGCTACCGCCATCTACAGCGCTAAGGGGACTTCATTGATTCTCAACCTCAGGACTCCGAAGGTCTCCTAACCGAAGGTCTCCTAAAGGGGCGTTCACCCGACATAAAGTGGATACCGGAAAAGAAACAAAGTGACGCTTCTTGTTAGATCCACCTTCTTTGTCACAAACTTACAGCCCTGACCCCCCACCCCTTCACCATATGCCATCTTCTCCTTACACCAACGCAACCCGGTTCACACTCAAACTCAAATCGCTGAATCGCAGCTGCGCAACCCGGTGCACATTGAAACTTCGATCCCAGACTTATGTCTTATGACTTATGTTATGTACAATAAGTAAATGACCCAAAGAGCCCCCCCGATACACCACCCTGACTCTGCCATCTTTTTCCCTCCCGCCAGACGCCATCTTCGCCTTCCAGTTGCGCAACCCGGTGCACATTGAAAATTAGATCCCAGACTTATGTCTTATGACTTATGTTATGTACAATAAGTAAATGACCCAAAGAGCCCCCCGATACACCACCCTGACATCTGCCATCTTTTTCCCTCCCGCCAGACGCCATCTTCGCCTTCCAGCTGCGCAACCCGGTGCACAACGGCCACGCGCTGCTGATGCAGGACACGCGGCGGCGGCTGCTGGAGCGCGGCTACAAGCACCCGGTGCTGCTGCTGCACCCGCTGGGCGGCTGGACCAAGGAGGACGACGTGCCCCTGGACTGGCGCATGAAGCAGCACGCCGCCGTGCTGGAGGAGGGCATCCTGGACCCGGCGAGCACCCTGGTAGCCATCTTCCCCTCGCCCATGATGTACGCCGGGCCCACAGAGGTACGCAAGCTACCATCAAAACATTGTCTTATACACTGTTGCCAGATTGGGTGGAGGTCCTGTACGTTACATTACAGCTCAGATTAGCTTTAGCCAGTTAGCGCGCCGCCGTGCTGGAGGAGGGCGTGAAACCCTGTGCATTTCATGCACTACCACGCTAGAATACTTGACACTGGCCGTGTCTCAAATGCCTCACTTGTGCACTTCGGGCACTGTTTTTCAGTTGAGCCAGTGCACTGACAGTGCCAGGATGATCCCCTAACAATGGTGGAAAAATGCAGTGCTTGAATGATGGACACTGCACACACTAAATGACGGCCATGTTGACAATGACACGGAGGAAATGTGGCATTCAGTTCAGTAGAAGAGTTTGGTCAACAGTCTCCTAATTCTGTAAGTAACGTTGATGGGACACCAACCTTTTCATGCCAACCAAAGTATTGTATGTGTGATTGTTGTCCTTTGGGGTGAAGGAAATGGAAATACAAGCACCAGACGCTGTGCACAGCAGGCAACTCATATTTTGGCGAGCTAATGCCATGCTCAGCCGTCACTTCCAGCAAGGGCACAGTGCATAGTGCTCAAATTTTTCCACGACACTATGCACTAAAGACCTCAGTGCACTGTGTGCGCTGTGCAGTGACTGTCAGTGCACTGACAAAAGTGTGTCATTTGAGACATAGCCACTGTCTTGTACAGTGTTACCAGATTGGGCGGTTTCCCACCCAATTGGGCTTCTTAGAATAGGCGTCTGCGGTAAAAATGGCACTTAACGATAAGCAGGTTTTCTGACGATTTATGGGCATAGAAATCCATCAAATTTAGTTGAAATTGGGCGGGATTTAGTGCTTCCAGGTGGGTTTTAAGCAATTTTTTGGGCTGGAAATCATCAGTCTCATCTGGCAACCCTGGTCTTGTATACGTTACATTACAGCTCAGATTAGCGTTAGCCAGTTAGCGCTCCCCTGTGCTGGAGGATAGCATCCTGGATCTGGCTAGCACACTGGTAGCCATTCCCCTTGCCCATGACGTATGTATGCAGGACCCACAGAGGTTATGGAGATCACTGTGTCTCATATACATTACAACACAACCGTGTAAGCCTTACAACACCAACATTACAAGACTAGCTTCGCACTGCTGCCCTGGGGGACTTGTCCTCCACGGTTGTGGCCATCTTCCCCTCGCCTATGATGTAAGCCGGTACAGACTAGAGGTAGGAATGCACAGGGTCGGCACATTGTCTTGTAAGCTTTGAAGTACACTTGCCAGACTGCTGCTACCTTGTGGCCATGATGTGTACTACCGGGCCAATGGAGGTATGAAGGTGAAGCAGTCACATTGGGTATTTCTCAAAGTGAAGTATTCTAACCTTGCTAGTGTGAGTAACGCCCAGTTTCCCAAACTTGATATGAAAAATGGACTTGATTTAACAATGAGACATAACGCACGTTACTAGGGATGCAAACGATTAATCGATTAATCAACTTTAATTCAATTTTAATTAAATTTCTAGATTGAGTATTTTTTTTTCGAGAAACATTGAGATTTCAGGGGGAAAACGCCGGTTATCAATTAATCGTAAGTCGATCGATAAGGCTATCAACTAATGATTAATAAATTAATCGATAATTTGCCTCCCTACACGTTACACCTCTATGTAAATCCGACCGCGCCACTCTTCTCCTCTCCACCAGGTGCAGTGGCACTGCAGGGCGCGCATGATCGCCGGCGCCCACTTCTACATCGTGGGCCGCGACCCGGCCGGCATGCCGCACCCCGAGACCAAGCAGGACCTGTACGAGCCCTCGCATGGGGCCAAGGTGCTCAGCATGGCGCCCGGACTCACCTCCGTGGAGATCATCCCCTTCCGCGTGGCCGCCTACAACAAGGTCAAGAAGGCCATGGACTTCTACGAGAAGGACCGGTAAGGCCCTCTCCAGCACGCCCTCCTGCCTGGTTACCACCAGAGCTAATCACAAGTGAGATAAGGTCTGGAAACCTGCCTACTGTAAATCCCATAGGGCAGTGTTTCTCAACCTTTTTTTAGGCAAGGCACCCTTTCAATTCATGAAAAATTTCAAGGCACCCCAAACCAACAAGCCGTAACATGGCATCGCATCCGATACCACACAAGTTTAGAAAAGTAACACATTTGGAGACTACATTCGAAGTTGCAGCTGACTGGGGCGACCTATATTTACTTTATCGTGCGTAAATGGCAGATGAAAGATTCCACTGACTAACATTAACTTAACAATTTAGACAAATATGTATTATATTACATAATTTGTTTATCAGTCACGTTTCCGCGGCACCCCAGGGTGCCCTGGCACCCCTGTTGAGAAACACTGCCATAGGGGGTGTGTGGTTTTTGATTGACGACGGCTCTTCATTTGGCGTTATGAATGTGTATCATTTGGTCGTTCTTCATCTAAGATTGAATATTATTCAAAGAAGCATTAATTTCATCCATTCAGGGCATTTTATCCAAAGAGTTTGGTTGTAAACAAGGTTGAAAGCCGTTAAAAGGTTGAAGGGTTGAAAGCCTTATGTTATCATAGGAGCTTCAGATCAGTTGGCTGGCTGATGTAACAGTTGAAGAAGGTAGGTCTGCACACTGCAAATAACAAATGTTATTATTTAAAAACGTTTCGATCACCCTGGATCTTCAGCAGGCATATGGGTAACTGGGAGAAGTTGTGGCCCATGTGCCTGATGAAGATCCAGGGTGATCAAAACATTGCTTATTGGCAGTGTGCAAGACTTACCTTCTTAAACTGTCTGACACTTTTTTGTCTAGCACCTGCACCTGCTGTTTTTGGATGTGCGCCCACCCTGCCCAAAACTACTGGTTAATGTAACGGGAAACATTTTTTGTTCTGGTAACACTTTATAATAATGTCTGCTTAGTAAAGACTTAGTAAATGATTTACTAATGGTGAAAGAAACATTAACACATGTTTTTTTATCATTAACTAAGTTTTATTAATGTTTTATGAAATATCTACAAATAATATATACAAGATTTTACATACCTTATAACCGAGTATTTAATTCATTTACAAGCAATTTGTAAATTCGTGATACATGTAAGATATTAACATAACATTTCCTTGTCATTTACAAACATTTGTTAACGTTTCCTACTCATTTACAAACATTTGTTAATGTTTTGTTCATCAATAGTGAATTATTTATTAAGTCTTTATAAGGCTTTTTTGCATTCATTATTATAAAGTTTTACCTTTGTTCTCTCTCTCTCGTTCTGTTCTGTTCTCGGTTTTCCGCAGCCATGAGGAGTTTGAGTTCATCTCGGGGACCAAGATGCGGCGGCTGGCCAGGAGCGGAGAGAACCCTCCGGACGGCTTCATGGCCCCCAAGGCCTGGAAAGTCCTCACCGAATACTACGGTTCCCTCCAGAAGGACCAGTGAAGGGGGGGGCCCGCCTAGGGGCCCAGGACCCGGGACCTCCATGCATGTAGCTCTGGTCCCAAAAGCTATGTTCAGACAGACAGACAAACCGACCGAAAGACAAACCGACAGACAGGGTTTCTTGTGTGCAACACTTCCGAGATGTGGCTGCTTTTTTTTTGCATCCATTAACCCTCCCCTACTAGTATTTTTTCTTTAGCCTCCGCCTCCCGCCTTTCGGAAGAGGAATCGTACTGTTATCTTCAAGCACTCCATGTTAATTTAATTTCAACACCTCATTTGTCCCATTTTCTGAGCCTTTGAGGAATTCCTGTCCGGGGGCCTATACTAAGAAGCCGGTTCAGGAGTAAACCAGGTTAAGTTAGGTGGTAAATCATCTAATAGAAGAGCCAGGAGTCCTCGTTTTATCAGGCAAATGAGCACTCCATGCTCTTCTATTAGATGATTTACCTCTTCACTTAACCTGGTTTACTCCTGAACCAGCATCTTTGTATAGGTCACATCTGGTTTGAGTCTGAATGTGGAATGTACATAATACGGGCCGAGAGAGAAAGAGAGAGTGTGCGAAAGAGATCATATTTTATATTTTTAGTTTGATTTTAATACAAGCAATCAATGTTTAGGCTAGCTCATGTTACTTGCCTTAAAGTGTAGGGTGCTCAGTCTCATTCAGAAAGGTCACAACCCAGAAGTTGTCTTTGCGATTCAATACTGGGTGAGACTAGGTGCCCATACCTTTAACGAGATACAGAAAAAAATGTAATATTTTAACTACAAGTTTTAAACGTTCCTTAGTTTTATAAATTGTATCTGTAGGGTTTTATAAAAAATGGTATCGACTGGCTTCTTGTAACCAATGTACTAATCAAACAAAAAGAAATGTTGTGCCTTCTTCACCACAAAGCATGTGCGGTCAAAGTTGCCAATGTGAACATGGTACGTCAACGCAAGATTTTAGAAAGGAGGTCACATGTGACTGCTCTGAATCCCCACACCTCACCAATGCTCTTCTTCACCAGTGTTTTTATTTTTATGTGGTGTAATCTGCACCATCACTGCAATTGTGGACAGGTATTGATGTATGAAAACATCATGACCGCAGTCTTAAAATGTCCAAAAAAATAAGTCAGTTGGACTCATATGTTACATGTCAAATGAAATGCAAACGTAAGCTGTGAAGCTATCTAGCCGTTACTGTCTTCTTGGGGGTGGTCTTTTCGATAAGTCAAGAAAAAAAATGGTAATTTTTTTGTCTCCAAGAATGTAATACTGCACAAGAATTTACTGTACTTACCATGGTATAAAAATATGCAAAAAAAGAATGCGTGTATCGACGAGCATCAACTGTGTAAAAGCTACTGATGGTTTTATTAAAATGTATATACTTATATGTGAGCACAGTTTCATTGTAACAGATTTTATTGGCTTTTTCTCCTATCGTCATCTTGTCGGAAAGGATTAAAAAAAAACACAACGTATTTATTGATTTCCAGTATGGTTACTGAAGTTACTGTATTTCTTCTCATTTCCGAAGTATATTGTAGCATTAATGATAATTTCTTAACTCTTTAGCACGAACATCCTACATTCCATAGTCATTACGGCGAAGGTGCAAAGTACAAGGTGGATGATCAGAATCCTGTGTCAAAAGATTTTCATTGTGTGTGAAAATTTATCATATTTATCCTTTGTGTCTGAATAAAAAACAACCAAAAGTTATGTTTTTCATCACTTATTTATTTATCATTAATTTCAGTTTTAAACTTGACTTAACTTAAATTTCATTTCTTTTTTTTTTACTTAAATGGTGTCTCACATCGATAACATACACAAACTTAAGTCAACCAATAAACAACAAATTCTTGTGTTGTCATTTGTCAGCTGGATGTGCCCCGTATACACTTAATTATTTACACACTAGCTTGTATACCCAGAAAAGGGGAACAGCAGAAAAATAAAGTGATCAAGAAATTGCACACTGCTTCTCTTGACACTTTGTCCTCATCAGTGCAATTACCTAATAAAAAGTATACAAAAAGAGGAACGGGTAAAACAAAACCTCACATCACATACAGCAGAAGAATGCGCACGACACCCCTGACCTGTCCAATAGCAGACGGTGAGTGGTTTGACTAAAATGTGTCAAAATCTGTGCCGCCGCCAGCCCAATCCATTCGCGTGCATTGTTCCATTTCAAAAGGTCAATGGACCCGTCTTAAAAAAAGAAACCTATAACATTATTGTGTGTGCATGAGCAGAACAGGGACATATTCCAAAAAAAGGTGGTTTAGTTACCAACTCAGCGAAGTTGACCCTGAATGAGTTGTAAAACACCTAAGAGAAGAGCCTTGCAGGTTTAACCTAACATCAAACTAAAGCCAGAGGCCTCTTATATCACCAGTTACTGCTTATTTAACATTCCCCGGAAAGTGACTGATGCTGCCTCCTGGAATATCCCACAGGTTGTACAGGTGGTAATAATTTGATACTGACAGTGTGTTGTGTGATATGCCAAAGTTTAGAAGAAGAAAAAAACAAACAAAAAAACCCACCTTTTTTTAAGACAGGAAATGAAACGTTGTGAATCACTGCCCCCTAGTGGACACACTGATAGCTTTCAGAAATAAATATGGGACTACCAGTGGACTACAACTGTTACGTCTTCAACTGCGTATCCTTAGCCTTACGGACATGCTTGCCTTTTCTACGGACAAAGTGGCAATAAACAATGTAAACTTGTACAAAGCACTTCAAGTAAGATCGTTTTATCTTCTCAAATGCAAGAGGGATTTCCACTGATGTAAGGACGCATAGCACTTGTACTTCTTGCTGCTAGACAAAATAAAATCTCTGCCATCTAAGCAATTAACTTAACTCATTATGGATTCAAATAACTGCTTTTAAAAACTTCATTGGGAAAAGGCTGCTTAAATGCATGCATGGTAAAAGCGGTAAAGTTTGAACATAAACACACACGCACACACTGGTATAATTGACCAATCAAAACAGTCACACCTTTCTGCCGGCATGATTCAACGGTTTCCACCCAGTCACAGCATTTCCAGATTTCTGCAAAGTGCCACCTTGAACAGTTTCCCCCTTCTTAACCAAAATGTTGCGTTAAAAAATATGCTTGTTTGACGGTACAGTATCAAAAGAGCAATATTTAATGGCTGCATGGCAAAATTAAAAAAAAAAAAAAAAAAACTGTAATAGAGGAGGAAATAAAATAAAAAAAAGGCATTGAGCCAAACACCTTCTCCAGGCTCCTAATGTAAGCAAACAAAAAAAGCAAGGTCCAGTGACTAACGACCCAAACCCCCAATAATGATATGAAATGAAAGAAACAAGAGTATGTATTTACAAAGAGAGACCGTAATGTGAGAGTGGAGGAGGGATTTTGTTTTGTTGTTTGTTTGTGTTCTCCCCACAGCGACAGGATAGAGGTGATTGGTGGTGGGGGGGAGGGAGGGTGAGAGTCTGTCGTGTCCCAGGTAGAGGGCTGTTAGCATGGGGATGGAAGGGATGGGGATGGTAGGTGGGTCTCTGTGTGTTTGTCGTGCCCCACGGTAGAAGGTTGTTCGGGTGGGGATGGAGGGGATGGAGAAGATGGGGATGGTAGGTGGGTGTCTGTCTGTTTGTCGTGCCCCACGGTAGAGGGTTGTTAGCGGGGCGATGGTGGCGGGTGGTGATGGTGGTGGGAGGGAGGATGTCCCAGGTAGAGAGTTGTTAGGGTGAGGAGGGTGGTGGGTGGGGATGGGGATGATGGTGGGTGGGTGGGAGGGAGGGTGTCTGTCTGTCCTGCCCAAGGTAGAAGGTTGTTAGCGTGGGGATGGAAGGGATGGGGAATGTGGGTAGGTGGGTGGGTGTTTGTCTGTGTCCCACGGTTAAGGGTCGTTAGTCCAGGGCGGCGTGCAATAGCATGGGCTGGCCCCCGGCCGATTTGGACTTCTTCATCTTGACGACGGCCCTCTGCAGATCCTGCTGCTGAATGGGACGCATGAAGTCTTCGTCCATGCTGCAGAGAGAAACGGGAAGAAACACATTACATTACATTACACTTAGCTGACGCTTTTGTATCCTAAGTGACTTACTACTGTACAGGGTATTGGTTACAGTCCCTGAAGCAATGTGAGGTTAGGTGCCTTGCTCAAGGGCACCTTAGCCATGGATGAAGGTGCTGGTGGTAAGGGTGGGCTCTGAACCGGCAACCTTCTGATCTTAAGGCCAGCGCTCTAACCACTGAGCCATGGCTGCCCCGGCACAAAGACAAGTCAAGTCAAGTTCATGTGTTGAGTCTGATGGCTTGTGCAAAGAAGCTGTTTGTGCAGTCTGCTTGTGCGACACTGCTAGCTGCGGTAGCGCTTCCCTGATGGCAGTTGGGAGAGCAGTGAGCAGTTTGTGTTCTGGGCGAGTGGGGCAGAGAGAGACCGAGTGAGTGACATAAAAGGAGAGAGTGACAAGGGCCCAATTCGAAACAGGGAAGGCAGCTGTCCTTCCAGTGAGCTAACTGGACATCGAGTCATGAAGTGTGGATCGAAACGAAAAATTGCTTTATTTCCTCTCTCGGCAGTTGACTGCATTTGTGGGCGTAACGAGGATATTTCGAGGATACATCAGATGTTGACTTCGCTGCCTTGGTACCCAACATGCTGTGCGCCACCTCCCTCTCAACCGGAAACCTGAAAAACAAACATGGCTACTACCCAAGCTACTACCTTATCATACTCTTTATTCTGACACTTATGTATGTAGTTATTGAAAATCGAATGCATAAATCAGCATTGTAGTATCTAAATATGCTGTCGCTAGATCTATTTACAGCCTATTTTACGACTTCGCCGTCTGACGATCATTCACCGTTCAAATAGCATGCGTAAGCTAAGCGCTAACGTGATGAACGTAACACCAGGCATAGAATCGCCGTAACATCAAATGCGCAAGGCAGCGCACTCGTTAGTGCCGTTCGTAACGGCTGCCTCATCAGCTAACTTCACCTATCTGATCAGTGACATGTTTATGTAGGAGGAGAGTCATCGAGTCACTGCCTCCCGTTTCGAATTGGGCCAAAGTCTTCATCAATGCTGCAGTAGATAGATGTCACACAGTCATATACTAGTATTCTGCTTAGTGCAGCTTAAACTTTTTCTTTTTTTTATTTGGGGCAAGCAAGTGACTACTGACAGCGGGGGTGATATATTAAAAGTTCCCACTGCAGAATCAAAAACGAATTAAAGTATATAAAGACAACAGTGTTCTGCATTCCGAAGAGAATTGTAAAGAAAAAGGGTTCAAAACATCACTGTCATGAAAAAATAATAATGGGAGCCGTTCTGTGTGTGGATCACACACCTCACTTCATAGAAAGACAAAGAAAGACAAGACAGAGAGAATGACAAAGTCAAGTAGACAGAGACAGAGAGAGAGAGGAGAGAGGAGAGAGAGAGAGAGCGAGAGAGGAGAGAGAGAGAGAGCAAGAGAGGCAGAGAAAGAAAGACAAAGGAGAAGAGCAGTGAGGAAATTGCGTTCAGCAGAACTGTTACTATTTGCCCCATTTCCTATGGATTTCCCAATACACATGCTTAACAAACTTCCTTAAACAAAACCAGGTCACTAATAACTTCTATTCTATAGCTTCTATTATGTTACATGTGTTCCATTTGTGTTCATCTAACGTTACGAAAGACATTTCAATGTTCAACTTCTTGTGGCCACGGCCAGAACATCGACTTCCCATGAGCAAACAAAGAACTACGTACGTAAGAGTATATCAAAGACTTTCTGAAGTGGAGGAGACAGAGCACTTGAGAAATCGTATGGCATAGAAATTTACTGTACAGCCCAGGGTTTCTTACCAAGTGTACTCAACTCCAGATAGGGAACTTCAAGTCTTAGGGGTGCCAGCAACTAAATTAGTACATAGAAAATCTACGCTCTCAACTAGAGTCCTTATATGGTGCAGAAGATGCCTCAATGTAGGAACTATACAGACCATGGTAAAAGGAGAAAACACAGGGGAAGCTATTGACAGCTGCTTTTACTTTGAGCATATCTGTATAGAAGAGCAAGCGTGATAAGCAGCAAAAGCAGATTTGGCATCGGAGGCATCAAGGAGTCTAAAGATGAGCTGAATTTCAGTTCCAACTATGGTAATGAGCAAGGATACCTGTCGGAGGCGTTGACGGCTGCGCTGCTTCGCATGCAGTCCCGGACGCAGAGGAGCGCGGCGTCGCGACACATCTCTCTGAGGTCACTTCCTGAGAAGCCGTCCGTCTCGCTGGCCACCGCATTCAGGTCCACCAGCGCCTCCACCTGTTACCACGACAACAGCCAAGAGATGTTCAAATTATGTAGAGTCATGTGATGTCACAGATACTCTAGGAAGACCAGATACGCCACTGGTTGATTTCACGGTGTATTTCCGGTTGCCGAAACGAGGCAGGTTTGTATTAGTTCTATGGCAGATTTAGAACTGAAGGGGCAGTTCCACCCTTATCCACGTGGTGGCCCGGAGACCAGAATGAATGGAGCCCTATGGAGCAAAACCCCTCATGGTGCCTTTATCTCAGTATATGATTTTTTCTCGTGTAATTCGGATGTTGCTTTCGAAAGACTATATATAGAAAATACCCACGGCTGAGTTTTAGATGTTTTGAGCCACGCATATGCTTAAAATTAAGATTTTTAGCATCTAGCTCCATTGGGTCCCATTCATTCTGGTCTCCGAACCATAGAACTAATACAAACAACTGGTACAAAGGGGCTTAATAGCGAGTGGCAAGGCTCTTCTATAAGGGCTCTGGTAATGTCCTGATCAGGGCTGGGTATCGCAGCCATGTTCCTGTATCCATTTGATTTCAATTCTTAGGGCTTTGAATCGATTCATCACGATTCAATTCGATTCGATTCGATTCATTCCGAATCGAGTCAATCCATTCCCTTCTTGGTGCCAGGATTTCCCCCAAAAGATGCTGTTGTTTGACGGTACAAACCATAAACATAGATTGATTCTTAAAGGCGACAAATAAACGGCCAATTATTTATGCTGTTCCCACTGCTCAAGTAGAATGTGTTGAAAATAACGTGTTTGCTAAATAACAATAGTATAAGCTTGTTGTTATCAAAATGGTGATATCTGCATGGAAGAGTGAACAAACCTAGTTTAAATATCGTAAATCTGAAAAATATTGTCATAATATCGACAATATGTTCAGCCTTATGGTCAGGGTACTTTTTTTGCTTGCTGAACAAAACCCAGTATTGTAAAAGACTGCTGTAGCTGGTGGATTCGACATCCAGGACCGCCACAAGCCATAAGCACAGTATGCAGGGTGCTTGGGGCATTAACCACTTTGCATCCAAAATTGGGGCCTCCTAAATTGAGATGACGTCAAAAACGTCATGGAAAAAAAATATTCAATTACATTACAAAACCTTAGCAGCGGCCTTGATGACATTGCTGCAATGGTTCTCAACAGTGAACGCATCAATGGCATAACTTACATTCTCATTCTCCAGGATCAGCTTCAGGATCTGCTCTCTCTGCCTGACATTCTGGGAGACACAAGAGAAAAATAATGTTATTGTACAGGGTGGAGGCGAGGCATTCAGTAGACCTCCACAAAGACATACAGTATGTTTAGATACGAGCTATCTACATGAAAAGTGCACACGGCTTTACTTTACAAGGAACAAGAAATCAGTGGAGGACAGTTTTGGGTAGCTTTATGTGCCACTCAGCTAAGGCACATGTGACACTGTGGACACTTTATAATTTGGTGAGTGTGTGTGTGTGTGACTGTGCGTGCGAGCGAGTGAGTGAGTGAGTGAGTGAGTGAGTGAGTGAGTGAGTGAGTGAGTGAGTGAGTGAGTGAGTGAGTGAGTGAGTGAGTGAGTGAGTGAGTGAGTGAGTGAGTGAGTGAGAGAGAGAGAGAGAGAGAGAGAGAGAGATGCCTGGGCTAAATGTATGTAACAGTGAGCTATATAGGTTATTTTATGTGTAAGCATATGTGTAATGTCTCGTGGGCAATGTATTTTTGTGTATGCTACTTGACACTTTAATTTCCCCCTGGGATCAATAAATGATACTCTACTCTCCTCTCCTCTTATACGGACCAAGGCATCTATTCAGTACAATCAAAAGCAGACTATACCCATAGAGCATCTATGGAGGACACGGGAAGGATAACCAATAGGGAAAATATGGGCTCACTCACATGCAGGTTTGTAGGACATGAAGTATGTTAAGTACAGTACAGGTCAGACAGGTTTATATGAAATGGGGCCTGACCCAGTATGTGAAATACAAGGCAGGCAGATTTATTCATGTAGTGTCACTGCAATGCATACACTCACTCACTAGCAGGTTTATGTGAGCTTTACTGTATATGGAATAATGCATCTAAGACATACACATGGAACACCTATGGCGGACATTCAGTCAGGTTTCTATGTAATAAGGTATCTACGAAGGATACTGACTGGTAGGTTTATGTGGGATAAGGTATCTACCAGAGCTGTAGTACTGGAGTCCGGACTCTGCCCGTTTTCAACGGACTTGGACGGGTAACCACCAAAATGTTATCACTTGACTCTCATTTTGTAATTTCCATCAACTCCACAACATTCAGTCATAACTTTTTGAGTTATCCGACTGACAGACAGACAGACAAACAAACAAACAGAGACAAACTCACCGGCAGGTTTATATGGAAGCGCGTGGGCATCCTCCTCAAGATGGCTGAGTCCAGGTCCTGAGGCCTGTTGGTGGCCCCCATGATGATCACCTGCACCAGAGAGAGTAGAGAGAGAGAGAGAGAGAGAGAGAGAGAGAGAGGTTCCATTGGCCCATTGTTTCCGGGTTCTATTATTGCAAGGGGGAGGGGGGGGGGTCCCCCTTTAGGCAGACCTAGGCAGACCTAAGGACTGTTCTATTCAATGCTAGGAGCATTATGACACGCCCCTTTAGGCAGACCGGAACCTGGTCATGTTAGGTGCCCATAGCAACCTATTACATTGGCATATCTCTATATACTTAAAGAATCTCTGCCTGCACACAGGACAGGACACAGACTAAGGTGCCGTTTCCACGTAGCTGGATAGTTTTATATGTGGATATTTTTTTCCTCCTGGTTGCATTGGTTTTGGCCTTCCGTTTCCACTTAGCAGATATTTCAAATCCAGGTATAAAAAGCAGGAGAAAACAAATATCCTGCTTAGGGGGCTGAAACGCATTAGTTACAATGGGGGATTTATTTTTATCCACATGTTGCGCTTACACCTCAACAGGGCAGTCATGGGTGAGCGGTTAGGGCGTCAGACTTGCATCCCAGAGGTTGCCGGTTCGACTCCCGACCCGCCAGGTTGGTGGGGGGAGTAATCAACCAGTGCTCTCCCCCATCCTCCTCCATGACTGAGGTACCCTGAGCATGGTACCGTCCCACCGCACTGCTCCCCATGGGGCGCCACTGAGGGCTGCCCCCTTGCACGGGTGAGGCATAAATGCAATTCCGTTGTGTGCAGTGTGCAGTGTTCACTTGTGTGCTGTGGAGTGCTGTGTCACAATGACAATGGGAGTTGGAGTTTCCCAATGGGCTTTCACTTTCACGCTTTCAGGAGAAAAAAAATACCCTGCTAAAAAAATATCATGCTACGTGGAAACAGCACCTAAGAACAAGGCACAGGGTTTGAAATTGAGTACAGGTCCAAAACGCACGCCAGAAAGAGAGGTGCTGGCAACCAGTTGAACACTTGCAGGAGGAGAGAAGTGCCGCACACTCCCGAGTTGCATAAACAAGTTTTTAATGTGACAATGTTTCGGCATGTGACCTGAGGAAGGCGACAGACCGAAACGTTGTCAAATTAAAAACTTGTTTATGCAACTCGGGAGTGTGCAGCACTTCCCTCCTCCTGCACAGGGCTCTAAATTAACACCAGCCACCCGGCCAAATGCTGGTGAAATGTCATTTTGACTGGTAGAAAAGTTACAAGCTAGCCACTTTGGCCCATTAGTGAGTCTGCGTTTGGCTAGTAAGATTTCATCTACTAGCCATTTTGGCTGGTGGCGAAAAATGTTAATTTAGGGCCCTGAAAAGGCAAGACAAATACCCTTGAGTTTTAATACAACTAGAGAAAACTGAGCATTTTAAAAGCAGAGAAAAATACTCTCTGGTTTTAATCAAGCCAAGTTCCATGCAAGTGGAAATGTGAGCTCGGCCTCTGATGCTATTCAAAACTGGTTCTGCTAGCAGACAAGCAGACAACGGAGGTCTATTTTCAAGCAAATGATATGTAAATCAGCCAACGTATAACTGCTGTTCATAGCAAAAAAAACACTACAAGCAGAGAGAATAAAATGCCCTCCCAGTAAATAAAACAAGTGCACACGCAGCCGTGCACACATAAGCTGGAATTGAACCCGGGTCAGCCGCATAGCAGCCCAGTGCCCTACCGTTAGAGCCACGGCAGGGCTATAAACTTCACACACTTGAATGAACACTGGTCACGTCCCCAAGAGCAGGGTTATCAGCTCACTCCTTAGATGACTCAGGACTGCCGTGAGTCAGGGGACACGTCATCACATGACTAAATGCCACCACGTAATAATCCTCAACCTCAAAATGGCTTTCAACACTCTCTAGGAATCTTCTACTCAACACCACTAAATACTTTTCTAAGAGACCTAATGTATAATGCATTCATTCATGTGATGTTAGTAACTATTACAAAGGCATGACTCTACCCCAGTATGGAATTATTATTATAATACTATTATTGCCATAAGCTATAAGCTAAACATTACACATTCAAGAGATTTAGCAAAGTCTAGACGTCTACAAGTATTATCATGTGTCAGTAGTTATGACGAACACTTACAACCATTGTGGAGCTTTGTCAAGGCGTCATTACAGCCCTTGTGAAACTGTTCATGGAGTCTGATAGCAAGTTTCATAGAAAGAGTTGCCGAAGTATTTATCCAAAACGGCAGTGCAGCATGCTTCATTTCTATTTCGATTTTACTGCGTTCAAGAGCAGGAATAAAACCGGACATTAACAGGGGGTTTACAATATGAAGCAAGCAAGGGAAACTCGCACACCGCAATGCCAAATGCAATACTAGTAATGTAGAGTAATGTAATGTCCTGATGGTACCTGGCAGTTGAAGTCGGTGTCCAGTCCGTCCCAGAGGCTCATGAACTGGGCCTTCATCATGGCGGTGGCCTCGTGGTCCGAGCTGGATCGGCTCCTCAGGAACGAGTCTGGGGAATGAACACACACGTGCACACACAGACACACACACACACACACAGACACACACAGACACACAGACACACACAGACACACACACACTTATAAGTAGTAGCCTTAGGTCAGCCATATCAGTTAGTCTTTTTCCCTACATTCACACTGGCAGTTCCAACGGGTGCGGTGGCTGGATGTTCATGGGTGGGTGCAGGTAACCCTGACGCGCTCCACCGTGGCCATGCTGCGTGTGGCCATCTTGCGACACGCACACACACACACACACACACACACACACACACACACACACACACACACACACACACACACACACACACACACACACACACACACACACACACACACGCGCACACACCCACGAATGAACATTGGTCATGTCTTCCACAGCCGTGTGATTAGCTCAGACCTTTTAGTAGATGACTCAGACGCATGGTCATGAGTTAGGAGTTGACCTGATTATCAGACAAGCCACGCAATCTACACAGAACTCATTGCAAGCACATGCAGCACATTTACGCAGTCGCAGACCCGTTAGCATTTGTAGCATCAGAGTATTGCTGGGGACTAGTTTTTTCCAACTCATATTCCGATTTTTCTACCCTGGGCTGTGCAAGCTATCCATCAATGGTAATCATAATTAGTGATATTTTGTAAACATTTATTAGTATACAATTCCTGGCCAAAAACAAGTTGCCAGCAAAAACATGGTCATACACTCTAATATGTTGTTGGAACGACGTTATCTTAAATTGTGGCCTACTTTCGCCGTTGTTTCGATAAGCATCTGCCATTGACACACCACACCAGGAGGTGTGAGGTACAGGAGTATGGAGGATAAATACTATTTTGTCTACAGCAGGGGTGGGGAACCTTTCGTTTCAGAGGCCACTTCAAATTCATCCGAGGACCGTAAAAGTCCTCCAAGGGCCATACTATGAACACATTCCAGGATTTCCCCCTGCACCTCAGGCCTATATTGTAGATTGCCTTTAAAACTGACCCCACCTTCTCTAGGTCCACTAAATACAGTATAACTTAATTGTATTGCAAATGTATTTTCTAAGATTCCTTTACAAAATATCATATTTCATGTGAAGCTGCTTAACATTATATTACACACATTAGATCACAAATGATATCGGGGGCCGGATAAAACGGCCACAAGGGCCGCAAAAACGGCCCTCGAGACATAGGTGCAGTAGCTGTGCTCACCAGGGCTTGACACTGGCACCTACCAAATGCTGGTAAAACTTGGCTTTGGCTAGTATTACTTTCAGTGTTACTAGCCAATTTGGCTGGCAGCTTGTTCCTTGGTATGACATACACATCTTGCACTATAGTCTGTTGTTTGCCCCTTGTGTATTAATTGTTTATATTTAAGTTCAAGAAAAGTTGAGCTTGATTTCTATTTGCTTGATATACTTCCTTGCAGAAATCAGCTTGCTTTGGCACCACATCTTCTGAAGTTAGACGTACATCATCATGATAAAGAAAAAAAAGCAATATAAAATCTGTGGCTAGTGGAATATCTGAATGGCTAGTGACTCGGGAAAACCACTAGCCACCGTTGGTGGGTGAAAGAGTTAATGTCAAGCCCTGGTGCTCACCGATCTCGTCGATGAAGATGATGGAGGGCTGCAGCTTGATGGCCAGGGTGAAGACGGCGGCCGCCAGCTTCTGGGACTCGCCGTACCACTTGTCCGTCAGCGTGGAGGGCTGCAGGTTGATGAAGCGGAAGCCCGCCTCCTTGGCCGTCGCCTTGGCGATCAGGGTCTTGCCGCAGCCCGGCGGCCCGTACAGGAGCACACCTGCACACATTCAAGACATTCAGGAGTAGGGCTGGGATTCGATCCAAATTTCCTGGATCGATTCGAATCCGATCCAGCGGGTCATGATCTAATTCGATCCACAATCCGATCCGTTTCGATTCGATATCGATCGTCTGTATTGCTGGGTTGTCATTTCAGCCCATTTATCCCTTCAGCCCATTTATCCCATATTTAAGACCGGCTATATAAACCTAAATATCTCAGCCCTATCTCAGCCCCACACAAACATGAAATAGCATGGTAGCCTACATGAATGTGGAAGAGAGCTACAGGATGTGCTTGAGACAATAGCTCCTATAATCGTCTGCAAAAGATCGACCCACAAAGTTGTGAATAGATATCACACTTTTTGAACATGAATCGATATTGGATCGCGATTCAGTCTTTTGAACCCAGCCCTATTCAGGACTTCTTTCATTATGTTACTTCTTTGTTTCTGTTCTTTTTTCTCTCCTTTTTACAGGACTATCAGAGATTAAACTATTTGACAAAAGTTACCTTTAATAACTGTGACATTCAAAGCAACATGTCAGCACACTTTGATCCTGGTTCACTGAAATGGCTAAGGCAAAAAATGTGGTAGGGTTTTCACTTTCTGCACCTATCCCCCCCCGCTTTCTGAACATATCCATGCCCTTGGCTTTTCATGAGATGGTGTCCTAGGTAGGTAGGCTATATCACCATGCCCAGTAACCTGACACTACCACACCGGCAAAAACTGGCACACAGATATATATAGATCTATTCGTACCGTCTCAGACATATGGCTTCTATAGACGCACCCAGAACATGAGTATGACTCGATGATGATGATCATGACACTATACGACACATGAAATAAGAGAACCAAAATAATGATTTAACACTCTACACTTGTGAAGTTGTAAACCACTTCTAGCATGTGTTAATTCCCAAAGAGATGGTAATGGTTTTAGTGGAATGCAGCTTGTGCGAGACAACCAATTCCTATTCATTTAGTGGGGACAATCAACAGAGTATATTAGCAAATAAACAGTACAGCCTGAGGGTCTGGTCATCCAAATGGGCGGTCAGTCAGAAACCTGAGCAGATATGAAGGCAGATTTTGTGGAAAAGATTTCAAAATGCACTTTATCTTCAACTCTCCTTAAGGGCCGTACACACACGTCGCTGCTAGTTACTCGCTCAGCGGATGAAGTCAATAGAATGTCTACGTGTTCCTACGAGTCTCGCTGGCGAGTAGGCGAGGAGAGTACAAGCGATGCGATGTGGGCGGGTTCCGAGATAAACTTATTTTATCTTCGAGCGACGCGAGTTAAGCGAGTAACCAATTGGAATGCAGAATACAGATTATTGACAGGTGAGGTTGCCCCTGTGGTGTTCTGACCACCCAACTTCTGCACGCCATCACACTTTGTTTAAAAGTGTTGAGGAAAATACATACAGTGTACACCATCAAAAGGTTCATATGCATGGTTGTGCACAGCACACGATCAACGTTAAACAGCGTAGCACTACATTTTGTTTCGTACGGACGGAATTGGCGCGGACAGCAGGAACCATGACAACCAGTAAACAAAATCACCCAGAGCGAGTGGCAAGTAGGCGAGTGAGCAAGTAGCGAGTAAATAGCAGCGACGTGTGTGTACGGCCCTTTACTCTACACTTCTACACAACCACATTCCATTACGGTACTTACCAGCATAGACACTACACCCCCCCCCACCCCCCCCCACCCCTGAAAACACACACCCTTTTTAGATGCGTCCAGCATCTCTATAAGAGGGTCTGTCTGTCCGTCCGTCCGTCCGTCCGTCTGAAACGCTTTCATTACATTTCCGTCCGTCTGAAACGCTTTCATTCAATTGTTGTCCGTCTGAAACGCTTTCTTTAAATTGTTCCTTCCTGTGGCCACAAGGCGGCAGACTACGGAGCGAATGCGTGCAAGCATAGCCTTTCTATACTAAACCGGATGCTAACGTTGGCGAAAAGTAGCCTAGCCACAGGCTAACTGACAAACGTGAGGCCAACAACTCAGCCGATCGTGATGTACGCCACAAATAGACCAATCGACCTCATATTTAGACACTACAATGTTGATTTCTGCCTTCGATTTTCATCAGTTAAGAAATCTAGCGTCGGATTAACACATTATTAAGGTAGTAAATATTTCTGGTAAAGCGAGTTGCCGCCATGTTTGTTTTGCAGAATCGGTAGAGAGCTCACGTGCAGCATTCTGGGTAATTGAGTTTCACGTTATTAATGCACAAAATGCGTGTTTTTAAAAAAATGCAGTGAGTTTAAAAAATCAAACCTTTGGGCAATGGCAACGGTGCTTTTCGTTGTGCTCAGAGAGAGTACAGGAGAGAACGCGTCTTTCGTAATTGCTTTGCAGTCGTGTGCATTTGATAAACTCTGGCACGGAAGTTCACTGCTTTGTGCCTTGACGGTGAAGCTGGTATTGAAAAAAAGTCCATAATTCACCTAAAGGGTCAACCCATAAGCGCATGATTCACCCAAACGGTTTTATTTATTTATTATTTGTCGATGTTTAGATTCTTTCCCACATGCACATAATGCTGAAATGGCGTGATACTAAAGGTTGTTAGGCCTAATAAATGTCTGGTAATTTGTAATGTAGCCTACTTCATCTAGGCTATGTGAAATTTCAAATCATAGCCTATGGTTCTTTTCCAAATCCAAGAATGATGATAAGCTTATTATACCCTAAACTGCAAAAAATAAAGCCATGTCTCGCCATTTTGCTGCCTTGCTGCCTGCCACAATATTTGGAGTGTCCATGATGACCAATAAACAAAAAGTACATCCTCGGGGGGCGTTGACAGGCTAGGAGGAGGCCAGGGGGGCGTTATGGGGGGAAAATGGCATAGTTGGAACTGGCATAGAGGGACGCATCTGTTGTCCGCCTGTCGGCCTTGTTTGTGAAGTGACTCTTTGTATGACTACATATGATCAATAATTTGGCACCAATAAGCCCCTGTATTCTTCCTCTACTTCTACTCTATTCATACTAAGAAAATGGAGAAAGAGGACACCACATTTCCCATGATAACAACCAATTGCTGCTGCTAACCTTTAGGGGGCTGCAGGAGGCGAGAGCCCTCAAACAGGTGCCTCTTCTGGATGGGCAGGATGACCGTGTCCTTCAGCTCCGTAATCACCTCATCCAGACCGGCAATGTCATTCCACGTGATCTGGTCCAAACCACAGACAGACAGACAGACAGACAGACAGACAGACAGACAGACAGACAGACAGACAGACAGACAGACAGACAGACAGACAGACATTCATTCCATTGTTCTAAGTCAGTGGTTTTCAAAGTGTGGGCTGGGGACCCCTGGGGGGGGCGCCACGAGGGGGTGCAGCAGGTTGGCAGGAAAAGCAATGCAACACAAAATAAATATTTCAATAAAGTAAATAATTAAAGCACACCAAAACAAACCAAAAATAAGCTTAACAATATTCCCACTTGTTAAAATACTGCATTATTGTCATTTATTGCATCTCTGAACTAAGTCATTATTTTACATGTCCATGTAAGGCTGGTATCTACTGGTATATGGGGGCCTTGTCATGGGGAAGTTTGGGCACCCCTGTTCTAAGCCACATACTCTTCACTGTGGCTTAAAGTAGCACCACTTTAAATGTGTTGTACAGTGATAAACCTGACAGGGATTTCCCCAAGTATGTGGTGTACTGACTGACTGGCTGACTGACTAACTGACCCATATATGTTCACAGAAAATGTGGTTAAAAGTGGTGAAACTGGTTATCGAAGAGCCTCATCTTTGTTTTACTAAGAGATTGACGCCCAAGCCCATGAAGCCCAATTACTTCTTTCTGGAATACCAAACCCCAAAAGAGGTCACCCACCAAACTTAGGCCGTCACGGGTAAGCGGTTAGGGCGTCAGACTTGTAGCCCAAATGTTGCTGGTTCGACTCCCAACTCGCCAAGTTGGTGGGTTGAGTAATTAACCAGTGCTGAGGTACCAGGGTATTAATCCATGACTGAGGTACCCTGAGCATCGTACCGCCCCGCCGCACTGCTCCCTTTTGTTGTGTGCAGTGTGCACTTGTGTGCTGTGGAGTGCTGTGTGTAACAATGACAACTGGGGTTGGAGTTTCCCAGTTGGGCTTTCTTTCGCTTTCAACTTGCTTTGATTTTACCTGCAGAGGGATCACCATGAATCTCTTACCTAGGCCCTTATTGCTTACTTAAAGTACATGAGCTTTGTTTTCCAGGATAATATTGTTTACACCAGGGGTCATCGTGACTCAGGGGTCCGTTTCTCGATTCTTGTCGTTGCTAACCGTCTTAAGACCATCTCAAGACGTAACACCATTCCCTTGGATTTAGTGGTGAGCGTCGCTGTCGAGAGAGAGTTGAGTCACTCTTACAAAGGACGTTGCTACCGTAGTTAGCAAAGACGCTTTCGAGATACGGACTCCTGTATCCTGACAAATTATTTCTGTAAGGATACAGCAACAGACTTTGGCCCACGCATCACAAACCGCAGAAAAGCCCCTCGTTTCATTGGTTAGTCCTTTGGCAGGCAATGTTCAGTTTGCCTCACTGCATACACTCCTGACATACCTTTACAAAATGAGGGCTGAGCACCTGGTAATCTTACCTGCATACTGAGGGGATCCACCAAGTGAGCAGCAATACTCATTTCATACTCGGACAGCTTCACATTCTGTACTCCAATCTGTCGCATCAACTTCTCTGCCTGTACAAACGAACAACGACAAAACAAAACCAAAAAAACCTCTTTGAGACTGCTGCCAACACAATTCACATCTACTAATTAATTGACATATTTGTATGGTTTGAAACCTACGTACATGATCTCACAGAATTCCGTGGAATGGACAGGAACCTTTGGGACACGAAATCGGTGTAGATTTTGCCAAAGTTCTGTGCTATGGTCACATAAGTGTTCTCAGACTCACGGAAGTGTTTTCTCTATATTCCCACAGCTCTATGATCCCACGGTCTTGTGTTCTCGCAGGATTTTTCTGATTTCAAAGATTTTTCAAAGGATAACTTGTCTGTACTGACAGTCTTAAATTACTATAGCATTTTTCTGTTTAGCATTAGAATTTGTTATCAATTTTCTAATGACAGACTTA
>NC_085873.1:40226381-40236381 GCF_034702125.1 Engraulis encrasicolus | reverse complement strand
CACCCAGCTCTGCTCAACGGGGGAAACTATTTTCTACGAAGTGCAAAAACGTATGTGGCGCAACACTTTAGCAACACTATCCAGGAATGTTTAATCCTTCCTCCTGAAATTAATATTCTTAGCCTCACAAGTAGAGCAGTAGAGCAAAATCAGCGCGCCATTAAGAGTTGGCGCACTGACTTACTTTTTTCTGCTCGCGTAAGCACTTCTCTAGTTTCCTGGCTCCACTGCAGGTTGGTCAAATGAAGCATTTGAAATAGCAGTCTCAGATTTTTCGTTTTAATCTTCTCTCTTCACAAGTAATGCGTGTATTGTTGTGGAGTTATTTGGCCTCAATACTCGAACGAAGACACAAAAGGGGGTACCAAAACCACTACAATGACAAGGCACACGCTAGATCCAGCAAATAAAGCGTTACGGTAAATGTGTGAAAATCAGATAAAATATTGGAAACTTCCCCAGTTACGGACACGTGACTCTGGGAGAGAAATGAGATCGCGTGTATTGCGTACATGTCCCTCCGCCATCAATGAGAAATCTCATTAATGTAGCATTGCGCATTTTTATCTAGTCAAAGCTTCAAATATTTTATTGCAACGCCTTTTCTGGATTTTTGAATAACAAATAAATTTGAGATACATCCTTTTCACAACTACGCCCGAAAACGTCATGGTTAGAGGCACTACTTTTGGTGGAGGAATACACAGACCGAACATAACCTTTTTCTATGGGAAGCCATGATGGAAGTTGGAGAGTTAGCAGCCAGGGGAGAAACAAGAAAAGGAAAGGGGTGCCTCGAAATGCAGAGAATGATATCCGAGTAGAAAACCGAGTAGATTTCATCATCAAGGTGGAGGCTGTCACATCATCCCCGAGGATTTTGGATTTTTCAACACGTGGATATTCCAAGCGGCAATATTTTAATGTTGATTATTTGTATTTAAAGAAGATCCTTGCTAGCCAAACCATGGAGCTAGCCAGCTAACCAGCCGCTATCCAGAGCCCACAGTACGTGTGTGCAAGATAGCAAGTCGTCTGTCAGTTCTGGTTGAGGACCGTCGGAGAGGATTCTCTCTCCGCCTTTGCAGCTCAATCACGGCGGCTGCGGCGGTCCCAGAGACTTGGCGTGGATTCAGATTATTGCGGTGCGAGACTTGGAGGATTGTCTACCTTTTCACTTGGAGGATTGCAAGCCAGTTTGCGGGATCTTGGAAGCCGGGCCTGCGGTGGCCCTCCTTTATGAGCAACCAGCAGCCGAAGCCATTCTAGCTAGCACTAATAGCCCTGACCGTCAGTTAGCTAACAAGAGCTAACATAACCATTGGCTCCAAGGGGACTGCGAAATCAAGCAACCAAAAGGGAGCAACGGTATTTTAAATATATTTAAAACACTTCGTTGTAAACTGGCAAACCCAAGGACATCGGTCGCAGCCATGACTGGGATACTAAAGGAGTTTGTTAGTAGAAACAAGAGAAGATACCAGGAAGATGGATTTGACTTGGACTTGACCTGTATCCTCTACTCAAATGCCCACTAATTTTTATTTTTCCCTACAGGAAGCTCATTCAGCTCTAACATGGGATGTGCTTTAACATTGCAATGCCCAAGCTCTCGGATCTATGGGCTTTTCTTCAAATGGTAACAGGATGCAGCCCAACTAGTTTGAGCTGTCAGCCAGCGTCCCCCACTGTTTCTTGGTTTGATTATGTTGCCAGCAAGGTGATGTATATTCATTTCGCTAGCTTGTTCACTATATAGATATTGACTTGACTGACTAGTCTTGGCTTTAGACACAATATTACTGCCCACCAGTCTTGACTTATCTGGAGGTTTAAAATCTGGATTCGTTTGACACTGTGGTCTACTTGTGGTGAGGTAGCTACGAATTGCACAGGCCAGTTTTATGTGACAGCTCGCTGTGACAGAATGGTTACTTCGCAGATGTTACCGATACAGTTTTCTACAGCGTCTGTTTGCTCTGAAATCCTACACTACTTTCTATACACCACCGTATACAAGTCCTTGTTATGCCCGATGTGTCATTTCCCCACCAAATTTTATGATACGTTTTTTTTTTATTATACAAGCAAGATGGTTATATTATTATTTTAGTTAAAATGGTTTTACTTGGTGCATTTGATTGTCTACTTTTAAGGATATCAGTTGAGCTAGTGGTGTATGTTTTACGAGCCGCACAAATCTGGTGGCCTACATAATACACTGGATTAGGATGAAATTGACAATCATGGCCAGCTACACAAAGAACCATTGCATCATCAGCTCGGAGAAAATAGCATCCCCACTTGCAGGAGGGGGGAGAGCTATCAACCTTGCGAGATGGGTAATGTAGCACTTGGATTACATATTGCATCGACTTTTGGGTATTCGCCCGGAGAAAATATAGATATCATGTGTGGTAGTCGATTTTTTTCTTTTTCTTTTTTTGCTCCCCTCTATGTCGATGATGTAATGTTCGCGCCTGAGATATACGCGGTCAGTAAAACAGCGATGAAGTAGCCCATCTCACCATGTACAGCCAATACTTAATCCATGCATTGACAAGCAAGACCGGGGCAATTATACAGTTGAGGTTGAACAACATTAGTCGTACCCTGAGATTGTCTTTTTTATGTTCTAAAATGAGACATGCGTGTGGCCACATATGACACGTATCGTGTCTGTGTAGTATTAGGGATGTTTGTGTTAAATGTGGTTACGTGAAAACAGGTTTATATTATTCTGATGCCTCCCTATTCTTTTTCACCGTCAAGGTGGACTGGAAGGAATATGTTGTCAATTTTCTGTGGCAACGCTGATGTCACTACTTTTCTGGACATGCACGACTGCGCGTGCTGCTGGCGCGAGAAGCCACCAAACTGTACACATTAGATGCCACAATAATACAGTCTCATCGTTGTGGTATCAAGTGAAAACCCGTTTTGTTTGCATTAAACATCTCATGATGTCGTGCCATTTGACATTGTGTACAATACTTAACGTGCAGTGCATGGATAGTATTAATGTCCAAGTAAGAGGGCTTTGTGTTCAGTCCGGTCATTATTGAGGAGAAGCTTGTTTTGAAGCATGTTTTGCGTTTGCAGTAAACGTGCCATCAGGTGCCTATAGCCATTGTGTAAGTTACAATACAATACAAGGTCTACAAGACTCTAAATGGACTGTGTGATCAGTCAGTATTGAGTAGCCTGTGGCAGTGATACCCCTTGCCCTGTGCTGTGTTGCACTGTGCAGCTCAGATGATTTTTGCCATGTCCACTCCAGTCAGTGTTAACAGCCCTCTGCTATGGTTTGATATGGTTCCAATGGAAGGCCAGCGATTCTCAATCGGAGGTGGTGAGGGAAATGTCCGAACATCTGTGGCTTGTGACGTAGCTTGTGCTTTTTAAGCCCCCCATGTCCCCCCTCTCTCTCTCTCTCTCTCTCTCTCTCTCTCTCTCTCTCTCTCTCTCTCTCTCTCTCTCTCTCTCTCTCTCTCTCTCTCTGTTGTGATTGCCTCAGATGTAATAACCCACATTAGAGTGCTGGAGGTCATCCCACACAAAGGATTCCTCACCCGGATTGCAATTGTGTGTGTGTGTGCACGCGCTCAGGTCATGGCACAGATATGATGAACATCAAGATTTCTATGGTGCATTATTGTTATTATTTTAACATTTTTATTTAGTTATTTTTTGGTAGTTTGATCTTGGGTGCAGTTCCATTATGCAAAGATGCTGCGCTCATTTACACAGGATATAACTTTTTAACTTTAAGCATTCAAGATCTTGAATGTGTAACTGCACCATTGTGGTTATAGCTGCCCAGGTAACCCATTTCTCCCCTCACCTCTTTGTGTAAACCTGCTGTGATGTTCAACTCGTTGTGCCAGGCAGTGCTTTTTCTTAAGTTTTTTTGTAAATACTTTTGACAGGACAGTGAAGGTAGTGACAGGAAGCGAGTGGGGATGGAGAGAGACGGGGAAGGGTTGGCAAAAGACCCGGGCCGGGAATCGAACCCGGGTCGGCCGCATAGCAAATGAGTGCCCTACCATTTGCGTCACTGTAGGGCCAGACAGTGCTCTTTCAAGGTTGAAAGCTATGAAAGTACGAAAAATTGGACCTGAAAAATTCTGTAATGCTTGCTTCCTAAGGAGTGACACATATTTGCTTATTCATGCATTTCTTACAAGTTGCTGGCTGATATTCGCCGGTGTGCTGTCAAAGTCAGTTGGAGTTTTAAAAGTGAAGTGAGTGGTAGCATATTAGTTCCTATATCTTCTGGGCAGCCCAAAGGTTGCTGGTTCGACTCCCGACCTGCCAGGTTGAGTACTTAACGAGTGCTCTCCCCCATCCTCCTCCATGACTGAGGTATGGTGAGCATGGTACTCTCCCGCTGCACTTAGGGGCGCCATTGGAGGCTGCCCCTTTGCACGTGTGCAAAAATGCAATTTCGTTGGTTATTTGCAGTGCAGTGCAGTGTGCACTTGTGTGCTGTGTCACTCACAATGACGATGGGAGTTGGGAGTTTCCCAGGGGAGCTTTCACTTTTCACGTTTGCTTTATGTGGTGGGCCCATTGGTCAGGGCAGGGGAAGGCTATTGTAGACCGAACCAAGGCCGTTGGCCGACGAGGGAGGGAGTCTATTCAGTCGTTTACCGTCCCTAGGTTATAACCTTTAAGAGTGTACCGTCACACCGGTGTGACGGGAATGTTCGGGCAGTGGAAGTTCTATAGAATTCTGTGTGTCATTCAATACAATATGGAATTGTAGAATCTTGCATTGTTCTAGAACGCATTCTTTTTATAGAATGCTCAAAAACCCACTCTCTTAAAAGACGTACATGATGCGAGATCTGTGAAATGTCTGGTGGACCCCCTGTCATGGGCCTTGTAAGACCAGACCTGTGGAGATGGGAAGGAAGATGTAACTTAGTGAAAGAATGCACAAGCCCTGTGAGACCCGTATAGATTCTCGTGCTCACATCGTTTAGTTCCTGTCATTATCATTCTTTTTTTCTTCTCCCCTCTTGCAAGTGGTGAGTGTACGTTTTTCTTCTGATGGACATTCAAAAGCAATATGACACAGTTGAACCAGAGTTGTCATGGTCAACCTTTTACGTGCACAAATTGAATTTGCTTAATATGAAATAGTGGTTGTGTAAGTACACCCCACACCACCAGGGCCCTGCAACCTAGCTGGCTTTGTAAATGCGAAGTAGGTGTCACAATTGATGCCGTTTTTAGTGTTGTACATTACCGTTACATTTAAGTACAGGGTATTCCTTACAGTCTCTGGAGCAGAGTGTGGTTACAGTAGGTGTCTTGCTCAAGGAGTAACATAGGGAGTGGAAGGGTGGGATTTTTAATATTTCATTAATAAAGCGTACGCCCTGTTGCCTAGCTGGCTTTGAAATGTGGCATGATGGAAGGTCACTCTTAATAACTTCTGGTGTTTGTGTGTGTCTGCAGGGGTGTCGTCTGCAGGGGGGTAACTTAAAGTGTGAGTCACCAGGACCCAATGTATATAGGGGGGGCCCACACACAGTCCGATTTATTTAGAAGAATGGCTGAGGGGGTCCTTTGGAGCAGATTGTACATAGGGCCCACACACCCCTGTGTGTCTGTGTGATGTATAACGACTGTGGGATGATTGTGGGCTTACAGAAATTATTATTTTTAAATGCATCACTCGTGCGCGCGCACACACACACACACACGTAATGAATATGCATTTCTTGTGGTAATTTCTGCATAGCCGCCCCATACACACACACACACACACACACACACACACACACACACACACACACACACACACACACACACACACGGTGTGTGTTCAGTTTCATTTCTGTTGTTTGGTGCTTTGCATATAGGCTAAATTCATCAAGAGGAAGGAAGCCAGGCAGAATTTTTGTGTGATTCCGTTCAGTGGCGGAACAATTGCATGCAAGGCCACAGTGCAAAACACTGTGCTGACGCTTGTATCCAAAGCGAATTACACTTTTTTAGGTTCAGGGTATTGGTTACAGGCCCTGGAGCAATGTGGGGTTAGGTGCCTTGCTCAAGGGCACTTCAGCCATTGATGAAGGTGCTGGTAAAGGTGGGATTTGAACCTGCAACCCTCTGATCTAAAGGCCAGCACTCTAACCAATAAGCCATGGCTACCCCAATATGGTAGCGCCCTGGACCCAGGGGCAAATGCCCTGCTCGCCCTACCTATAGTTTCGCCCCTGGTTCCCTTCTCTCTCTCTGCAGTCTCCACAGCCCAGGACGATCCTCGGCTGACATCCATCCATGCTGCACATCACCTAGAATTCATTTCTGTGGCTCAGGTTTTTTTTCTACGTAGTTGTACACCAATCCAGAGTGTCCTAGTTTTTTTTTTTCTCTAATGGGCATAATGCGACCTTATAATGTGGTGCGCCCTATAATCACCCTCTAATACTGCTGGTGTGTGTGTGTGTGTGTGTGTGTGTGTGTGTGTGTGTGTGTGTGTGTGTGTGTGTGTGTGTGTGTGTGTGTACAGTGAAGCTCTGCTTAATAAGTATGTCAGTTTGAGTTAGGCAGTCATCGGGCTCTGCGGGGGTTTGGAACAGTGGAAGGTTCCGGTAGTCATGACGCTGTCTGTCAGAGAGTGGGCATGATTTGGCTGCAGATGTACATCATTCTCAATTGTTGACCTGCTGTGAATTATGATGTGTAACAAAATCATCCATTTAATTTGAAGCATTTTAATTAATTTTGTCAACTGTCTACACACGGATGTATTAGGAGGTGTAGTGTATACTTTTGTAGTCTGAGTCAGGCGTTTGGGCGTTGAGGCTCTTTTGTAGAGCAGCAGGTAGTTTTATGAATATTAATTGTATGCACAATAACATGTTAAGTGTATACTTGCGAGGCTATATGTTTTTAGTTTTGAGTCAAGTATTTTGGGCATGGAGGATATTTTTTTGGAGAGGTAGCTAGATTTGCGGAAACATGTACTGTACATGGTGTATACTTGTCAAGGCTATATGTTTTTTAGTTTGAGTTGGGCTTCATTTTGGACATGGAGGGTCTGTTGTAGAGCGGTTGGTAGGTAGGGATGTACGTAGTCAGTAGGGGTGTAAATCACAATCTCCATGACGATACGCTTCAATATCGATTCCTTAATGCAGTGTATGACTCACGTCACGATATGATTCGATTTGATAGTCGGCTGTAGGATTGATGCATATCAATTATTTTTTACACCCTATACTCAGTGTTGGGGGTGTAAATCGCAGCCTCCATGACGATATAATACGATTAATTCACTAATCGTTAGTTGATTGCCTTATCGATCAACTTAAGATTAATTGATTAGCGACGTAATTTCAGTTTCTCAGGAAAAAAAACCTAAAAACTAAATTTTAATACGAAATTGATATAAAATCCTAAATTTAAATTAATTCTATTTAAATTCTTTAATCCAAAGGTGATTTAAATATTCCCACTATTCACACCCCTCTTCACACACACACTTCACATGTCCATTTCACCTGGGTCTCTTGTCATTTGAATTGTCGATTAATTGCGATTAAGGCATTGATCAATTAAAATCGATTAACCATTTAGCAGTTATTTTTTTTACAGTAGTCGGTGTTTGTGCTGTCCAGAGTAGGAGGAGACTTGCTGAGGTGAGACGTGGGTGGAAGGACTGGTGCAGAGCTGCTATAATTTTGTTTTGTTCCCATCCTTTCTCGTTTTTGGCTATTTTTGGGTGCGTGTTGGCGTAATGACGACAACCTGACATTCTACTGCTCACTAATATGTTGTTACATGCTGCAGTTTTCGTGAAGAAGAAAAAGAATTTACCACTGTACATTGTCAAAAAGCACATTGAATGCACTTGGGTTCGTTCTTTCTTTCTTTCTTTCTTTTTTTTTTCTTCATGTGCCTCTGTTTTTAGTCCACCCCCGTAACGAATGCTGATGTGATCCAGCCACAGTTTAACCCGCTGCAAGGCCGTTAATGCTGGTTGTGGGTTAACCTTAGAAACAGAAGCTTATGCAAACACCTACAGAGAGAGAGAGCCTGCTTTGTGTGCCAAGCCTGACATTTCAACTATGGTGGGTTGTACAGTACATGTCGTGGGCTGGCATGCACAGCAGCACGAAGGTGATAGACGTTTGGGATCCTGGGTGTCAAGTGAGAGACGTTTTAGTATTGCCTTGTCTAGTAAAGACTGGCTGATATCTAGACGGATGCCTTGCAATGAAAGGACCAATGTCTTTAGTTTTTTTATTTTATTAAAATGACTGCACAGTGCCACTTGAGATGCAAGGAGACGTGTTATTTGTTAAGGCATGTGTATGCAGAACTGAAGCTGCTTTGTGCTGTACGATTTAATCATGCAAAATTCAAAACTTAGAACTGTGAAAAATGTATACTTCTTGGAATTCATTTGAATTCTTCTTATCTGTTTTCTGCTGCCACAGTAAAAACTAGAACTCCACCAGTAGAAAGTCAGTGGAGAATCTATCAATCTCTACGGAGTGCTAAATTTGGAACATCCCTATTCAGATTACATTGCAAGGCATACATTCATACATTGATATCAGCCTGATTTGGGCCCAAGTCTTGACTTTCATAGCCCAGCAATACATAGGTTCTAATTTATTGTTTTCCCCTGACTGCGCACAACTCAACCTCTGATGGTTGGAAACTGCTGTTGGTCAATTAAAGATTAGCTCACGTGGTTGGCTGCCAGTGCCTTGCCCCTCCTCACAACACTGTCTTTATAACAAAGAAAACCCATGTATAGAGATGGGTTTTCATGGAATGAATCGTGTGGAGGAATATGGCTTGGTCATGATTTCTCATGGCCTCCTATGTTGGTTCACTAGGTGACATTCAGCAAGATATTTTGGTGGTGATGAGGTTATGTAGAGAAATCATGAATGGCTTTTGATTTGGCTTGCTTTTTATTTCAATCTTCGTTGACGAGATGATGTTCAGCAAGTCGTTTTGGTGAGGTCAGACGAGTCTTGAATGGCTTTTGTGTGAGTGAGGAAAATGTTAAGCAGGCAGATTGTGTTTTTACTATTTATAGTTTATTCATACACTGAACGGGAGGGTGGAGAAGAGGCTGAATGAATTGCATTTTCGATGAGCAGGACAGGGAGACGGACAGAGTGGCTGACTTAAGAATTTGCAAATTATGGGAGTCAATGGGCAAAGCCAGATGGTTGGTTTTCTCTCTCTCTCTCTCTCTCTCTGAAGCAGGCACAGGTTAGTCATTGTCAATGTTAATTTCCCTCGGAATCAGCTGCCTGTTGCGTGGGGGGGGGGTATTGCCACTAACTCAGGCTTGGGCAAAGTCCTGGGGGAAAAAGTGGGCTTGGCATTCGTGTGAACGGTCTGTTCTCAATGAAGTTGTAGTGTGTGTGGTTGCACTGTGTGTGTGTGTGTATGTGTGTACGCGTGTGTGTTTTCAAGATCACACTCTGGAAAACTTTAGAGTGAATATGAAACCGTGCGTGTGTGGGTGTTATCATCACATTCAGCTTGATCACCTTCAGCTTGAACACAAACCACAGGGGCGAAGCGCCGCCGGTGCCCTTCCTGCTTTAGTTTTTATTCTTGTGCTGCATTTCATTCATACACGCCGTCCTATAAAAGATTCACAGTCGTCTCTGTCTGTCTCCAGTAATGTGTTGCGTTGCGTGTTGCGAGTTGAGCTCGTGCTATGAAAGCCTTGTGCTGTGCAGTGCTGTTCTGTGCGAGGAGAGAGAGAGAAATGGGCGAATGATGAAATCTAAACCCTGAGGCATGTGCTCGCCTGGCCTTGCCTCGCTCGCTCACTCAGCGTCTGAAGTCTGACAGTAAGGAGGAGAGACAACGATAAGACGGGGAAAGAGGCGGCATGTCCAAGGCGAGATTGAGGAGAGCGGGAACTTTTAAAGATTGAATGGATTAACAAAAAAAAAGCAGGGAGACGACATGAAGATGATGTCCCTGTATGGGATGGTGATGAGGA
>NC_085873.1:40216381-40223881 GCF_034702125.1 Engraulis encrasicolus | reverse complement strand
CCTGGTCTCCTCTCCTCTCAACCCAGGGCCCAGGACTTGAGGGAGGAAGGGAGAGCTTGGTGGGAGAGGGGTAGAGAGAGAGGCTCTGCTAGGTTGGGCTCCGCTCCTCTCCTCTTCGCTCCACTCCACTCCCCTCGTCTCCACTGCACTCCTCTCCTCTTGGCCCCTCTCCTCTCCTCTCCTCTCCTCTCCTCTCCTCTTTCCTCTCCTCTCCGCTCCACTCGTCTCCACTCCACTCCGCTCCCCTCGGCCCAGGGCCCAGCCCAGGCCTCCTGGCAGCAGCTGATTTATAAGGTGGCTCTGTGTGGGCTGCCAGGGCGTGAGGTCTGCCCCAGAGGTCTCCGCAGCCCCGACCATCTGGTCGCCATTAGAGAGAGAGAGGGGGTGGGGGGGTGTAGGGAGAGCGAGAGAGGGCAAGAGAAATGGAGAGCAGGGGATGGAGAGAGGGAGAGCTAGCGAGAGAGATTGGGGGGGGGTGTAGGGAGAGCGAGAGAGAGCAAGAGAAATGGAGAGCGGGGGATGGAGAGAGGGAGAGCTAGCGAGAGAGAGTGATGGTGGTGAGCAGGGGGGAGTGATGAAGCCGGCCGGCCGGCTCTGGTTCTCACCCTCTCCCTCAACCTCTCACCCTCCCTCTCTTCCTCCCTCGTTCAAGCCCCAAGTGCAGGTTGAGATAGCATGGGATGGATGGATGGATGATGTTGAGCCAGCATGGGATGGATGGATGGATGATGTTGAGCCAGCATGGGATGGATAGATGATGGGGTGGCCAGCTAGGGGATTGGTGGAAGGAGGTAGACTAGAGGGTTTGGAGGTGGGTAATTGGGACTGTGTCTCCGAGCCAGGGCCCTGCTGTATGGATGGTGCATTTATCACATTACGGGGGTGTTGGGTTGGGGTTCAGAAGGGGGTGAGGCATGGCTTGACTGTCCATACGGCATACAGGGCATTTGCCCGGTCAGCTGTTGATGATTTTGGCCTGGTCTCTCTTCCCCACAATGTTGTTGTGTCATCAGTCCTCATGCTGCCACAGCTGACCTCTCCGAGTCAGATTTAAATATTCATTTTGGCTGTTGTGGTCAAAATAGCTCGTCATAGATGACTAAAAATGTTGTTCTTGTCACAGGCTTCATTGTCTCTCTTAAAGGGGTATGCCACTATTTTGGGGCTTAATACAGTTAACCACCTTTATAAACCCCAGCCAACGATTTTAAGTGTCTTATTTTTCATGTTAATCGTTGTCTTGCTTTAAGACAAGTTAAAAGAGGGAGCATGTCGCTAAGCTAGTGAAAGTCAATGCATCCATGTAGCATGCTACATGGATGGGGCCCAGGACCACCGTGGGGCGAGATGAGCAGCCGTGCCCTGCAAGCTGGTGAGGATAGAGGCAGGCTGCATTGAGGAGGAGGCAGGCTGCGTTGAGGAGGAGGAGGCAGGGGTTGTGAATGAAATTGAGTGCTGCTTGCTCAGTGCACCGCAGTTATTTCTTCGCAATGATTTTCTGCCCCAAACAAAGGAGCGTTCCTCCTGTAGCCAGTAACCTGTTTTGGACCTCTGACTGCAGCTGTAACGACGATTGTGTCTTTTTTTGCAAAAAGCTGGCCCTCATGATTTAGACGTGACACTTATGTCCTGCACTCTCAACACATTAAGCAGATGATTTACTCTATTACATAATGCATTGGCTCGCCAAAGTTAAACCCTTACCTCAACTTGCAATAAATATTTAGCAAAGGTCAGAAAGAATGGGTTTTGCCCGTGACCAGTGTTTTTGTTTGGGGATGTGATGTGACGTGTGTGAGTGAGAATGGGCACAGTAAAAGATACAAACTTAACATGTCTGAAACAAAAGATTTTATATAACTTAGGCATAAGGATTTACCCACCAGCCCGGTTAGAACAGAACTAGCCCTGTTAGAACGGGGGGGTTGGGTGCCGCCACCCACCCCCACACACACACACACACACACACACACACACACACACACACACACACACACACATTTGGGCTTGCATGCCCGCCACAGGGACCCCGGTTTGAGTCCGGCTGAGGTCATTTCCGCGCCCTGCCCCATCTCTCTCTCCCAAAATCATTTCCTGTCTACTCTCATACTAAAGGTCAGAATGGCTTTTGCCTCTGACCAGTGTTTTTGTTTGCCGATGTGTGTGAGTGAGAATGGGCCATCATGTCTTTTTATCGGGTGTTCTGGGCTGGCAGTGCAATTGTTGGTGTGAAGACTTCTTGTTCTAGTCTAATGAACCCATAAATAGCCTGATGATGACTCGTATATGTTTGACCTTTGGTGCCTGGAGCCACATATGCTGCATTCAGGCTCTCGAGATTTTAGCTTTTTTAAATTAAAATTTGTTTAAATTAAAAATGCAATGCAAGATTAGGGTCTTAGCCTCTGATGCACATAAAAACATAAAATACGTTGCATTTAAACCCTGAGATATTTAGGTTTTTATAGGCTGAGGGCAACTTTCCCAACAAGGGCTTGGGCATTCAGCAGGCATTTTTTGCAGGTGCTTCAGTGAAATGCATCGATGGGTTAAAGCTATTTTTGTGTGTATGAAGTAGGGCTGGGCGGTTCTGGAAAAAATGTGCATCACCTTTTTCTTGATGAAAATTAATATCACGGTTCTCTGTACGATTTTTTTTCACAAGTGGCAATTTTCCCCCAGATCTCAATGTTTCTGAAGAAAAGGCTGAAATTAAATTTAAAAATGAGAAAATCTCATTAAAATCTAATTGATCTCCATTTGTATTTTAATCACTTTTTTGGAATGAAAACAAAAAAAACCCTTCTCATCAAAAAGTGAACCTTGTGTAGGTGAAAACCGTTATCACTTTTTTTAACGGTATACCGCCCAGCCCTAGTATGAAGCTTGCCATATGCAGCCAGGTGATGCCACTTGCATCTATCTTTGCAGAAGTGAATGAACACACATGTACACAATGCTCACATGTCCTAGATTACGCAGCCTGGTTGCGCTTGACCTTGTGAACTTGTTTCTGCTTGGAGGAAGTGTATTTGGCAAAGGCAGGGTGGTTGCCAAACTCACCACTGAAGCACACCATGAACTTGCCGTGCACTTGTGCGCTTGCCATGTTGGATTGTGGTTTTTCACAAGCAGCGTGGGTGTGTGTCAGTGTGTTGTATACTGTATGTCTATCTGTGTGTGTTGAAGACGAGCATTTAGATCCAGATGACTGTTTGAGTGTCTGCTCGATGGCTGATAAAATGACACATTTCTGCAAAGCTTGTAAGCTGCGCAAACAAGGAGCTTGCACACCTCAGGTATGCATGAAGAGAGGTGGATGCATTTTGACCAAGATGCCTGTCCAGTCGTTTTTTTGTGTGTGTGCTTTGTAGCGCTGAATGATTAAACCTCTATGATCTGACCCTACTAATGGACTCCAGAGAACAGGAAATCAAGGAATTCCTCCTTTCTTTTTTTAAAAATACTTTTTTTTGCCTTTATTTAGATAGGGCAGTGAGGTAATAGTAGGCAAAGGGTCAGCCGTGGCGCAGCAGACGAATGCCCTACCATTTAAGCCACGGTAGGGCCCATTCCTCCGTTTTTTTATGTTGGAGCTTCACACAGTTGAGGACGGGAGTAGTCTGCTTGTCAGGTTTTTTTCAGTGCTGCTGCCAGGGCCTTATCTGTGGTGTACATCAGCACTGCTCTGAGCACATCGCGCTGAGGTTTTAACGAGCTTTAATTTGCATCGATAAGATCTAGTCGTCTGTCTGCGCTGTCTCCAGTGTCAAGAACCGGGCATATTCTGACGTGGCATGGGTGTGACCCACCACCACTAACACCACCACCCCTGCAAGCCCACTTAACCCATTTTAGCCTGGAGCGACATATACGTTGCATTCAGTCTCTTGAGATTTTAGGGTTTTTTTTTTGAATTAAGAATGTAGTTATGTTATAGCTGAATGAACACATTCCAATGCAAAATGAGGGCACTAGCTTTTAAATGCAACTGATTTCATATTTGTATGTGCTTTGGAGGCTAAGATATTGAGGTTTTAATAGGCAGAGAGGGCACCTTTTCCCAAAAATGACTTAAAAATGGGTTAATACAGTCCTTGTCGTCAGTGCAAGGAACAGTCCACCATTTTTTGGAAATATGCTCATTTTAAACCTTTACATACATACTTTTACACAGTTACATTCACTTCCCCTGCAGTGAAATGGTTTCACCTTCCTTCTGTTCTTCTTCCAGCCATTCTTTGATTCTGGTGACTATTACCTCTTAACATGTATCAAGGACAGTAGAAAAACACTGTTATTTGAATGGAGGGAGACCAGGGGGGTATACCAAGAACATGGTTATGTAGTAAACAAGGATTAGTTAACCTACAGGAAGTGGTAAACCTGCTAATAAATGTACCTGCAGCCATCATTTAGTTACGAAAATGAAGACTCTAGGCTCTTCTATTAGATGATTTACCTCAACCACAAGGTTAACTTAACCTGGTCTACTACTGAATCAGCTTCTTAGTATACCCCACTGTAACATGTAAAACAAGAATGGCTCCAAAAATGGTACGTTCTTTTAAGATGAGCTACACGCTGTTGCCTTTAAAGAATTGGCTTCCAAGTCTGTTTCTTTTCTCGTTCTTGAGATGTCCCCTGTTGATTTGTGTCTTTTGACGTAATAGGGGTGGGGCAGCAGGAGACATCTAGTGCAGCAGTGGATCATATTGCCTCATGAGCGTCAAGACTTTATCAATATCACTGGCGCCGAATATTGATACTTTGGTGGAAAGCCACAGGCCTGCGAGCTGCGCTGATGTCATCTGGAATTTTGACTGGCTTCCCTACCCAGCCGAGTGCCCCGAACTTGTGGTGACACTTTAAAAAAGATTGATTATTCCAAACTCAGGGATGATGAAATGCCCAAGAGCCGAGGAATGACTTATCTGTGCTTTTACTATGAATAAGTGCAATTTCTTTCTTTTAAAAGCGCCGTTTTATTCTTGAGCTTGTTGGCTTGTGCAGTATCTTAATCTGTTGTAGGCGGGTTACTTGGAATCCTTGGAAGCATTTCTTGGTTATGTGCATTGGAGTTGGTGGTATTCTCTTTGGTAACACATTATGATGATGATACTTACTGTACAGTGAGTTACTCTGTGACTGACGACCCTGCATTCCTTCTGGAGAACCTTCTAACCCGGCCCTGGAGTCAATGTAGGGTTTGTGAGATATTGCATAATGCAGACTCGGTCCCTCCAAGATAAGGTTGCACTGTGTAATATTGTCAGCAGTTTCTTTCCATTATCCATGCTGCACATTCACAAATGTTAGCTTTTTCATGAATACTTACCACCACCACCATCAAATTTTTAAGTATTCGTTATGACTGGGAAAATTGCAGGTTTCATACATGAAAAACAGGATCTTCTCGAGAAATAGACATTTTTAGCTGCAAAACTTACTGTACTGTGGTCATACTAGTAAATCTTCGTTCATTATTTAGGAATATTCATGAAAAGTTCAAATTTGGCAGTAGACGGCACAGTTTTAATGAGCAGCATAGTTATAATGCCCACTCTTGCCACCATCCTAAACAGTGCACCTTTAAAATGTGTGTTCTGGAAGTTGCTAATGGCCGGCAGCAGTAGTAGTAGTAGCGGCAGCAGCAATCTGTGTCCAAAGTGCAACTGCTGTGTGACCAGCTTTAACCCAGTGTTTCTCAAAGTGGGACGCAAGCCCCCCTGGGGGGCTGCGGAGGCATCTCAGGGGGGGGCGTGTGACATCTGATTTTTTTTTTCCCCTCTTTGTTTAACCTCCACCAGTCACCTTTCCTTTGATTCTGCGCAGCGATCGCAAAATTAATCTGCGAGAGTAGCCCTACTGCAGTTGCTTGGGGGGGTGCTCGGAAGCATTCAGACCCTCTGAAGGGGGGAAATGATGTAAAAAGTCTGAGAACCACTGCTTTAACCTGAGCGATTAAAGGAGGGTGTCTGGTTGCTGTAATAATCTGTGCATAGTATCACTGTTAGGTGATACAGTATTGTACTGTACAACAAAAAAACAGCCCAGCCGGCCCTGCCTTCTGTGGCTCTAACGGTAGGACCCTGGGCTGCTAACGCCGGTGACCCGGGTTCAAGTCTGACCTGGGTCCTTTGTCGACCCAGGCTCAAGTCCGGCCCGGGTCCTTTGTCGACTCTGCCTTCATCTCTCTCCCCATTCCCTTTCCCTCCCTGTCTGCCTCTCCTACTGTCCTACTGTCATTTAAGTCCAAAAGACTAAAATTAATCTTTTAGAAATAAAATGGTCCAGCTGTTTCACATACTGTGCAGCAACAGCAGTATGTGTGCGAATGGATGTGCACGTGTCATCAAAGTGTTTGATAGGGCTGTTAAGACACTGAAGTAATGGAGTCCCCCATTCAGCGATCTGCCAGCTTGCCTATCACTGTCTGACTTATGTGAATGTTAAAACCAGGGTGTGTGCTTGAATGGCAATCATATGTGCTCTTGGCGGAGGAGGCGGGAGGCATAACTGATGTGTAATTGATAGGAAAAGAAGGCATTTAGAACATTTCCAGCACGTGTGTGTGTATATCTTCTAGATGAGTTCGCCGTTCGACTTCTGTGAATGTTTATGTGTGTGTTCTTGAATAGCAGTCGTATGTGCTCAATGGTGGGGGAGGGGGCATAATCGCTGTATAATTGATAAGAAAAGAAGGCATTTAGGACATTTACAGCGTTCGTGCGTGTGTATTTCTTCTAGATGAGTTTAATGTTGGTTTCCATTTCAGTTGTTGCGTTATGGCCTGTGTCTTGAGTGGCCGTTTCGAGAGCATTGGCCGGCTACGCCGTCTTGTGTGTGTGTGATTGAGACTTGACATGTTTATTTGCCCAGTGTGTCTTCACCCGTCAAGCGGGTCATTTATGTTGCAGCTTTTTCCTTAACGGTCGGCTTTGCAGATATTTATCCCAACATAATCGCTATGGGCTTTCCGGCCCAGAGAATCGAGGGGGTCTACAGAAACAACATAGACGACGTTGTACGGTAAGTAAGCCCCTATCACAACACACTGCACTACACAACCTCCCTTCTCTCCAGTGGCGGAACCATTGTACACAGGGCCCTAGGTCAAAAACACTCATCTGGCCCCTTATATGACCTGACAAAATCATAATTGGGGCCCCCACCACCAATGCCAGAGTAACCTGGGCCCGGGGGCAAATGCCCTGCTCGCCCTCCCTATAGCTCCGGCCCTGCCTCTCCCACTCTCACCCATCTGATTCCCAAGAATAGACTGCAATGGATTCTCTAGAAAAAGTACATCGTACTACTGACCCCCTAGGGGTAAATGCCACATAGTTCCTCTCTTCCTCCGGCTTGTTATCTGAACCGCAGACTTTCGGCAGGAAGTTCGTCTAATTGTTTGTTTACTACCGAAACTGTCGTGGCAGGCAGACGTTAAAAAAAAAAAAAAGCACACACACAGACTGACACACACAAGTGGTTATCTCC
>NC_085873.1:40166381-40211381 GCF_034702125.1 Engraulis encrasicolus | reverse complement strand
TTGTTTTTCTTCCACAATATTGACCTATTCGCTGTGTCTTAAACGCTGGACGTTAATTTTATACGTCTGTGACTTGTTTGCAGACACAACTTGCCAGAGGCTTGAACTTCTACCAGTTGTGTATATATGGTATTATTTCTTGTGGTGGTGGAGCTCAATGTACCACGCATGCACGCACTCTCATGCCTGAGATTGTCACCTTACAAAAGTATTGCCAGGACAGAAGTGTCATGTTCGCCATCCCCAAAAGCAAGCTTTGCAAAAGTGGCATATGAACATCCAATTAATAACCGGTCTGCTTGTTGGAGCAATCTCTAAAGAGAATGTGTGATGGAGTGACCATCACTAGGGTTGTGGGTGTGTTCTGACTGTCATGCCAACGAGCCTGGCTCTTTGGTGTAGCGGTCAAAGCCCCAATTTAAAATCCCAGAAGGTCCGGATTCGAGTCCCGGCTGGGCAACTCTACTCCCCTTCTCTACAGAGACTGTATTTATTATTAACGTTGAGTTGAAATCCCTTTCTTCAGCTATTTTGTGCCAGCCCTCTGATGTCCCTAGGGCTCAATGGGGACTTGTATTGAGCTAATGCACTGGCATACTTATAGCCAAAGATTTTGTGGAAACGGCAGAAAAATGGACCAAAAATAGGGATGCTCTGCAAGTCAGAATCGTAAGGGGAGAGGGAGCTCTCCCGCTCCCTTTCGCCTCGTGAAGTGGTCCCGCGTGCGTGCGTGTGTGCGTGCGTGTGTGCGTGCGTGCGTGTGTGCGTGCGTGCGTGCGTGTGTGTGTGTGTGTGTGTGTGTGTGTGTGATGGCACAGCCCATTTCATTCCCCCAGAATCCATCTCTTCTCCCATCCCAACTGGGCGCACTGTCTCTTGGGGCGCCAGACATGGCTGCTCTCAGCCTTGTTCATTCGTCTCTGCTCTGCTCTCTCCCTCTAAGGGCAAAACTGGCTTTCATATGAAATGAAGAGCGAGCAGAGCAGATTCCCCACAGTTTTCCGGAAATAAAATGGGACACGGGGAAAGAAATCATGTTTTCTATTTTAAAAAATGCATTTAAGCAAGCTGAGTTTGAAATTTTAAAAAAGTAAGCAGAGAATTGTAGGCAGACTCCCATGGCGATAGAAGGCCCCTCACCAGCCTAAATTATTTTGGAAAAGGGCAATGTAGTTAAGTGTTCTTGTAATACTTACACTAGGCCTTGTATTCTTTGTTTTTATTGAGTATAGTCTTATAAACGGCATCATCATCTTACCCTTTACTGCAAGTCTGCTATGTAAAAACCCAGCACTCTCCAGGCAGAGGAACAGAGCTTGGATAGCGTTTTACCTGAATAAAACCATTCAAATGATCCCTCTCTTCATCCCTACAGAAAGGTTCCCTTCTGCAATTTAATGCATGTGGCAGCACTAACGTTCATACCAATCCCTCTTTTGGTAGGCTTATGATGAGGTCAAGGGGGCGTTGAGAGGCTTATGGGAAGCACTGGGTTAACATGTTATTTGTGTTGTCTCTGGCTGAATCTCAAATGGTGCACTTGTGCACTTCGGGCACTATGTTTCAGTGCGTAACTAATACGCCATACGCACTGAAACATGAACACTGAAGTGCACAAGTGCACCATTTGAGATTCAGCCTCTATCTTTATCTACATACCCCCTGTCCTCCTCCACCTCCACCCCTTCTTTTCTCCACCTCCTCCTCTCTTTTCCTCCTCCTCTCTCGTCCTCCTCTCTTCTCCACCAGATCCCCAGTTTCTGGTGTACCATCTGAAGGAGAGGAGATCTTGTCAGTTCCTGTTCTCAGAGAGTGCTTTAAATCATGTTTTGGTTTTATTTTAATCATGTTTTATTTGTGTTGTCTCTACCTACCCTCTCTTTTCCACCAGATCCCCAGTTCGTGGTGTACCAGCTGAAGGTGAAGATCCACACCTCCAACCCCATGCACACGCGGCGCGAGGACAAGTACATGATCTTCGAGTTCCCCCAGCCGCTGCCCGTCTGCGGGGACATCAAGGTGGAGTTCTTCCACAAGCAGAATAAGATGATGAAGAAGGTACGTAGCATACATCTGGTGGCTCCTTAGGCTTTGGTTTGGTAATGTGTGTGTGTGTGCGTGTGCGTGTGTGTGTGTGTGTCCTCTCCTTTTCTTCCCAAAACAAGAGACACTTCCCACTGTCCATGCATGGACATGTGAGGCATAAATGCAATTTAGTTATGTGCTGTGAACACTTGTGTGCTGTGGAGTGCTGTGTCACAGTGACAATGGGAGTTGGAGTTGGAGTTTCACCTTCACATTCGCTTCACTTCACTTTCTGTGTCTGTGTGTGTGTGTACATTGAACATGACTTCTAAAAATGTTGTTGCTCAAGTGAAGTCACATTTGTTTGTTCCCAAAGGAGAAATTAAGTATACCCAGGTGTTAAGTTAATGCACACAGTCGACGATACACCATCCCAGATTCAAACCATAGTGTTTCATGCGGTATTAATAACAGCAGTGATGGTATAGCTCAGTACTATTGACTCAAGCAAATCTCAATAGCAAGGCCCCCTGTCGCATGTCAGAGCACCTCTCTCATGTCTTCTCAAACTGACTGAACACGTGCAAGGATCCTGAACGCATATAATATAATATACTCTACTGTATGCATTTTCTATACGTGTGTTTTGTATGATATTTGTCATATTTTCTGTAACTTGTGAAGGATCAAGGGTGTGACTTGTGTGGCTGTCCTTTATAACGATCTGTTACCTAATCAGAGTTCAGCGGTCAGGTCAGAGGAAGTACTCAGATTAGACGTGGAGAAGTTTACACATTGCAGCATTGCATCAGCGGACAGCCTCTCCTGTTTATAGGTGAAGCTGGCAAATCAGTCAGTATGCCAATGTGAAATATTAAGCCCTTACGCAGCCTACACACCCCCTTTTGAGAAAAAAAAAACACGGGCCAGGTCCACATGGATGTAAGGCTGATTTCCTGAAGGGGTTGAAAAAATTATATATGCTGGTTTGTCTGTGCCATGATCAGTTATTTTACATATATTGGTTTGCACAGAGAATCATCCAGTCAATATTGGAAAGTGCTTTTTTTGTAGGATCTACAAGTGCATGTACAAGTCCACTTGTGGTTTTTGCGTATTTGTTATTGAGTTGTGCATTTTATTTGTTGTGTTATCTCTTAACTATTACAACAACAAACATTTGGCAACACGTTTGATTTCCCATGACTACTTCCTACTTATTTGTGTGGTGTATGAATCATGTGCTGAACGGCAGGAATATCCCCAGTAATTTAGCTTGTAATTTTATGACTTTTAAACTGCCAGTATATACAGAATGGAGAAGTGTGGCTTTCTCTGGCATTTAGATTTGGGTTTTCTCCCAAACTCACAACTGGTTTCATCAGATTAGTCATCCATTGTCCACATTCTGGGAAACTTCATTCTGGATTGGTAAAGGGTCTAGATCCTTTGGCTTTGAAAGTTTACCCACACCTTTACCGGAATATGTATGTACACTGACAAAGCATGTGCAGTTTCCCACTGTGTGTCATGTGCTGTAAATTCACACCTAAATTCACACCCAAGGGTGATTCTTCATGCCCGGACCACAGGGATGAAGTCGCCCACTAGTGTATCGCAAAGTAAACTTAGTGATTTTAATTTTAACTGAGAGGTCTTGTTTAATTGACTCGGCCATATCCTTCGTTTCCTTTATCCAGGAGAAAATGTTCCACTTCTGGGTGAAAAAGGATCCTTCACCCTCAGACCAGAGGGATGAAGGCACCCACAAGTGTAGCGCAAAGTAAACTTAGCAATTTTAACTGAGAGGGCTTAATTTCCTTTTCCATTTCCTTATTCCAGGAGAAGATGTTACACTTCTAGGTGAATATGTTCTTCATCCCCAGAGTGTATTGCAACGTAAACTTTGCGATTTTTAACTGAATTTCCTTTTCCATTTCCTTATTCCAGGAGAAGATGTTCCACTTCGGGGTGAATACGTTCTTCATCCCCGGAGTGTATCGCAACGTAAACTTTGCGATTTTTAACTGAATTTCCTTTTCCATTTCCTTATTCCAGGAGAAGATGTTCCACTTCGGGGTGAATACGTTCTTCATCCCCGGAGTGTATCGCAACGTAAACTTTGCGATTTTTAACTGAATTTCCTTTTCCATTTCCTTATTCCAGGAGAAGATGTTCCACTTCTGGGTGAATATGTTCTTCATCCCCGGGCCGTCCCTGGAGGAGAACTGCGACAAGCTGGTGGAGAACGGCGGGAGCCTCGTGAAGGAGCTGGACGGCCTGCAGCAGTCGCTACCGCCACTACCGCCACCGCTGCCACCGTCGGAGAGAACGCTGGAGAACGACAGGGATTACCTCATCTTGCCGCTGACCAAGAACGACCTTGACAAGGCCAACAAGGACAAGGCCAACCGATACTTCTCCCCGAACTTCAAGGTGGGTGTCAATATTTTATTTTTATTTTTTTTATTTTTTTTTATGTTTTAGGCCCGGCCGTGGCTCTACTGGCTGGACACTGGACTGCTACGCCGGCGACCCAGGTGACCACTGTGAAAGTATCGATGTGTTTTTTTTTCCTGTTTGTTTTGGTTTTGGTTGGTATGGACACATACTGAGTTTTTAACTTGTGACCACCTCAAATTAATGTTTTTGTGACCACATCAAGTCCAGAATTAATTTTGTTTGAGAGCGCATCATCAGGTAAACTGCAATCCTGAAATACAAAGCGGCTACAGTGTTAAAGCACCGCTTGGCTGTTTTGACAGACGCTTTAGCCCCATGGGTATGGCGACAGGAGGATGTGGACACTAGAGGTGTTTTCCCATGTTTATGTCTGCGTTGTCAAGTGGGGGGGAAGGTGTGTGTGTGTGGGGGGGGTGCTCGTTGCCTTCTCAGGAAAGGGGAATCAAAGCCCTTCGGTTTTGCCCTTGATGACTAATCGGTTGTTTCGCGTCCCTTTTTTGCCAGCTGAAACTTCACAGTCGAGGGCCAGACATTGGTGACAAAATGGGAAGTTCGGTCTGTTGCTTTTTTGCAGTTTTGGGAACACGTTCTTCAGAAGAATGCGTTTTGTTTACATCACAAGCAGAGGTCCGGGTTGAGTTCCCTTCCTCGTGAGTGAGGTCAGATGTGCTCATGGAAGTCTGTGGACTTTCCCCTGATATGACGAGGAGGAGCTGGCATTATTTCTCTGCGGGTCCTCCTAGGAAGTCAAGCCAGCCCTCCTCGTGATTGGCCCATATCATGTGAAGTGACGTGAAGTCGGGTGTTCTTTTCTTGTCTGGTGCCCAGATCTGCTGACTCACTTCACGCGTCCCCTCAGAAGTGGGGCGCCGCGGCAGAAAACACCTGAGACTCAGCTGCTGCCTGGAATTATTTTTTTCCCCGTTTCCTATTTATCGAGAACCGCTCGAAGTGCCATCTTGTGGTTTTCCCCCTTTGTAAACTAAACTAAAAATGGCTGGTTATCGTTTCACATGAGGCTTACAGGAAAGTGCGTGTGTGTGTGTGTGTGTGTGTGTGTGTGTGTGTGTGTGTGTGTGTGTGTGTGTGTGTGTGTGTGTGTGTGTGTGTGTGTGTGTGTGTGTGTGTGTGTGTGTGTGTGTGTGTGTGTGTGTGTGTGTGTGTGTGTGTGTGTGTGTGTGTGTGTGTGTGTGTGTGTGTGTGTGTGTGTGTGTGTGTGTGTGTGTGCGTGCGTGTGTGTTGTGCGTGTCCATTTCAATGTGAAGGAACGGAAATTTTCTGACGGATTGAATGTGTTTTTGGTTCTGCGTTCAAAAAATGTCTGGGAAGTAACTAAGTACACGATGAAGACATTTTTCTCATCCATATTTGCTCGTATAACAACTCGTATCTCCACATGGGTTAGTAACTTTAAAGTTTAAAGCCCAGTTTGAGTTGTAAACCTCTTAATGGAACAGACCTGTTGACTTATCCTAGTCAATCAAATAAAGCAAAAGGCATTACCAGAGTTTCCACTCGCCAGGTAAATGACCAAGCCTGTTTTCTGGAATAATACCACCCTGACGCACAGGATATGTTGAGACCATTGACCAATCTTGTGTCCACATTTGGGCCGTGGTGACCAATACTACCCTGCTGTAGTCTTGTTATCGTTTCTCAGACCTTGCCACACACTCGCTACAGTAAACATGATGAGGAAGTGATGTATGCCTGCCTGGCATGACCCTTCTCCCATGAACGGCCCTTTGTAGCTAGCTACCACAGAAAGGTTGGCACGCTTTTGCTCTTGGCAGCATGGCCGTAACTACCATTGAGGACACAGAGGTCATGTCCTCTGTATTTTTTTCCCCAGTAATGTAAAATGTATATATTGATGAAAACCGATAGGATCAACAATGATAAATTCTGTCTATATACCCCACCCCCATTTATCCTCAAGGCAGTAATTCATGAAAACAAAGTTAAGAGTTTGACTGAATTGTTTGAAGCTTTTTAAATGTACAGCATGCAGTATTTGACCTCACCTTTCGAAAATGTCTGGTTACGGCCCTGCTTGGCAGCAAAAGAGAAGTTTGTTCCTCCCTCTTGATGTGCCAACACGAGACTCGCAGAACAGCACTTCAGTCTTCTGAGAGAGTTTCTTTCCTGCTAGTACGTCCCGTCAGGGGAGATTTTTAGCTGAATGACGAGCGGGTTTTGGCTGCTTGTCATCTGCAGACAGACATGGATTTCAACATTTTAGTGTTAACCTGTCATTAGAGGGTTCGCTGACTTTTGAGATACTTCCTCCTTGCGTGTGTGTGTGCATGTGTGTGTGCGCGTGTGCGCGCGCCTTCCTGTGTGTTTCAGTGCACAAATATAGCATTGTAATCAACTGTATCGTCGTGGTTTTGGGTTTTTTTCTTCCATTATTTCCTGAAGGCCTCTGTGACTTCTTCAAATATGATGGTGGGGAAACCAATTAGCCTGTGACCTTGAAGTGACCTTGATCTGACAACCTCACAGAATCAGAGATCTCACAGGTCTGCTGTCTTCTGGGGGAGAGCTCTGTTTTGCTGTGAATCCAGTAGTCCACGTTGGTTTTGCTGTGATTTTCTTTTGTGTGTGTACAACATTTCAGTTTCATTATAGTCCGTTCCAGCCCTTAGTCACTCTGGCTGTGATATGCAAAATATGTTGCCTATTGAGCCCCGGAGCAACTGTCAAACAAGCCTTTTGGTTTCTGTAGCAACACTAATGACAGGATATGTTGACGCCACTGTGTTAAGTTAGTTATTATGCCATTTTATTAACAATGGGTTGTTTTTTCTCTTCCGCTTTGTGAAGCTGTACTTAAGTACTGGCTCAACTACAGGAGGAAAAATGTGAAACGTTAAAATGTTAATAACTAACTTGCCTTGGTTGACCATTTTAATTCTTTATCCTCCACAGGAAACTGCAGTAGTCATTATAAGGTTTTAGTAGCTCTAGTAATTGGCAGTTAATGTTTTGTTCGGCAGGTGAAACGTCAGTGTACTTCAGTTAGATGTTGTAACGCGATAGTGATTGTTCTTTCCTTCTGCAGGTGAAATCGTACATTAGTTGTTTATAATGTGTTATTAACGACTATTCGTTCTCTTCTCTCGCAGGTGAAGCTGTACTTCACAAAGACGGTGGAAGAGTCGTCCAACTCCGAGGCCAGCACCTCAACGTCGGTCACACCGGACGTTAGTGACAATGAGCCCGACCATTACCGCTACTCGGACACCACGGACTCTGACGCCGATAACGAACCGTTCGACGAGGAGCAGCAGATAACGAAAGTCTGAGGAAAAAACAAATATTTTTTATGTGGGGAAAATAACCGAAAAATGACAAAAAAAAATACAAACATACAAAGAGACATACACAAACACAAAACAAACCTGAACGTTTGAAAAAAAGGAGAAAACTTGAATATGAACTGAAAAAAGCAAGTACCTTTTTATTTTTATTTTTTTTCCCCTTTTCCAGACTGAGGTAGTTTGTCACAAAGGAAAAAAAATGGCCACTGGTTTGTAGGGACAATTATCACTTTCTTTCCTTCCTGCAACTTTTTTTTTTTCTTTTTGTTTTTATTATCTTTGACTTTGTTCTATTTTATTTTCTCTCATGCAACTATGGACACCGGCTGTCGGTCATTATGGTTCACTAGCTATTATGTACATAATTGTCACATGGATGAGGTAGGGGAGGGGGTTCAAAACGAAACACGCAATCAGGAGTCGAGAGACCAAGAGGGGGGGGATGGGGATATGGGGAGGGTGGGGTTGGGGTTGGGGGGTCGGGAGACAACTCAGTCGATAAAAAGCTAATAACACGCTGCTCCATCTCCTTTCCATACCAAGGCCAGTGCTCCGTCAGCTATCTCCATCTCTTTCTTTTTCTCTCTCTCTCTTTCTTTCTTTCTTTCTTTCTTTCTTTCTTTCTCTTCTTTGCCTTTTTTTCTCTCCGTACCTACCATTTATTATTTTTGTCCCATTGACCATGTACTAATCTCATCCAACCTGACTTGGGTATGGGTGCAACAATTAAATTCCGTTTTGTTTGTTACCCCCCGTGTTAAGTTTGCTTTATCTGCCATCATGAAGAACCTTTTGTCATGGATTTTAGATTCCCTTTTTTTTAAGCTTCTATTTCTGTGGTACAGGAGGACCCACTTCTCCTTTTCCACGGGACATCCTCAGAATTATTCTTGTTTGCTGTAATGCAGTACAACTGTCACATTGGGCCTGAGTCACATGTTTGTTTTTTACTCTCCTCTGGTCTTTTGTTAGCCTAGCTTTATTATTTTTAGCCGCTAGGTGTGTTCACCTAGTTTGCTACGCTAAATCTTTTTGTGCCAATTTGACAGCCATCATATTGAAATGCAGGCAAAATGATTGATCTTCATAAAACCACAGCCTTCCTTTTTACAAGCCAACTGTATTTAACAAACTAGGGGTGCATTTCTCGATTCCATAGTTGCTAACTATGGCTACTACCCAAGTTGCTAACTGACTAACAACTACGCTTTCGAGAAACGCAACCCAGATGAGGTAGATCGACACAACTTTCAATTCAGTTTTTTTTTTTCTCGCATGACTGCTCAACAGAAATGGGGCCTCCTGCAAAGCATATTGACTGGTTGTTTTTCATAACAGAAGTAGCCTTCGTGTAAAAGGATATGTAATCAATCAAAGCTGAATGACATGTTATTGTGACTTATTTCATTTTATTGATGACTGACTTCAATTGGGTCTGTAATTGTTTTTTTGCTTTATATCTGATGTTACAGCAAACAAATATTTCTAAGGTCCCAAATGCCACCCTTCACCCCCCCCCCATATTTGCCTGAAATAATACATCGGAGTTGCCACCTTACCAATTTGATAGTTGAGGTGACAAGTGATACTCCACAAAAAAATGAAGCTGTTGGCAAATGTCTAGCGTGCCAGAGATTTTCATAGCTCTGCACTGTTCATCGACAAATTCCTTAACAAAAGCAAACGCCCCATATTATATGTACAATCCATTTTATTTTTATTCTTATTTTTTGTGGTTGAGTGACACTTGTTGCCCTGACTACAGTTTTAAAGGGGGATATTTCAGCAGAGATCATTCACTTGATTAGCTTTAATTGTGAAAACTAAATATGATTTGCTAGAGAGAGATTTTAACCGCCTAGTCAAATTGGCTCGAAACTGAAAACAATGGTGGTTGATCCATTTTCAGTCTGTCATGGTTTTGTCTCTTGCTTCTCTCTCTCTCTCTCTCTCCCTCTCTCTCTCTCTCTCTCTCTCTCTCTCTCTCTCTCTCTCTCTCTCTCTCTCTCTCTCTCTCTCTCTCTCTCTCTCTCTCTCTCTCTCTCTCCCTCTCTCTCTCTCTCTCTCTCCTCTACGCCTACTGTGAAAGCCTTCTCATGCTGTCGGCTATTGGACTCATGCAAGTCTTAGGTCTGTTGAATCTGGTTGTCTCTTGGTCTGGTCATATATTGTGATATACTACGATTCATAGTATTATTATTGATATTATTATAATAATAATAACAATGATAATAGTGGTGACATCTATATATACATATAAATATATATATACAAAATGTATATAAATATATTTTTAAGCATCCATGACATATGACAAAATGTTCATTCCTTCAGCAGTGGTCTTTTTTTATTTTTCATTCTCTTCAGGGCAGAAAGAAAATCAATGTCCCATGTATGTCTTTTGTTTTGTTTTTTTAAGGTAATAACTATAATACACGAAAACAGCAGGGAAACCAGGTGTTGCAATAATGTTGACACTCCTAGTTAATTGAGGAAAGTGTGCATGTTATCGAAATTAGTACCCTTTTTGTCGTTTTAAATAAATGATATACATGGTCTCTTTTTCTCATGGAAAAAAAACAAAAGTGTCTTCGTTGTCACGTCAAAGAGTTTGATTGTGTTTTAGCAAAGAAAAGGCACATTCATTTGGCAGCAGCCTCCCTCTCCTCTCTGGCTCTTAAGGACTGACTCGTGCAGATATGACTATGCTTTCAACAGGTCGCTAAACCATAGGTGAACACTTTTTTTTATCTTAATGCTTATTGTTTGTAAGGTGCCGTTTCCATGCAGCTGGATATTTTATATGTGGATATTTTTTTCTCCTGTTTGTATTGGTTTTGCATTGGTTTTGGCCTTCCATTTCCACGTAGCAGATATTTAAAAATCCAGGTGCAGGAGAAAAAAATATCCTGTTTAGCGGTCTGAAACGCATTTGTTACAATGGAGGATTTTTTTTATCCACAAGTTGCGTTTCCACGTAGCAGGAGAAAAAAAATACCCTGCTAAAAAAATATCCTGCTATGTGGAAACAGCACCTAAGGCAGCCCCAACCGACACACCCCTCCCTCTCCCACCACCATTTGCATCACTCTATTATTTGTTTTTATTATGTGCGTGTCAGTGGTGTAGTCTACTTTTTTGTGGTGGGTATCCTGTATATTTGAGCATTTTTTTAAGTGGGCATACTGCATATATTAGTGCTACTCAAAATAATGGATCAATCAATTGTAAGTGGGTATACTGACATCCCTGAAATTTTGAGATGGGTATACATCGTATACCTGCGTTCTACGTAGACTCCACCACTGGTGTGTGTGCTTTTGGACATTCCTACCCCTTTTTCTAAAGTAACCATTGCAAAAAAAATCCATTATGATTGGATAACACTTTCTTTTAAGTGGTTGACATAAGGATGTCGTATAAGAGTCATAAGAGTGACGTGACCCATATCAGGAACAGTAATGACACATTACTGATGTTTATGACAGCTGTCATAATGTTGAAGGAGAAGATTATGCACATCCCAGGAGAAAGGTGCAGGACAAAGGATGACTAGTTTTTGGAGTGAGAGGTCCAAAATCCTTTTTGTTGTCTGTTGTTATTTCATGGCTGAATTACGTTTCGACTTCAACAGTGTGTTGAAGTCGAAACGTAATCCAGCCATGATATACGACAACAAAAAGGATTTGAAGTGTGTGGACCTCTCGCTCCAAAATCTGTTGTCATAATGTGTCATTTGGTTTTTGGAATGCCGTGGCACCCAAACAATGTCAACATTCCAAAAAACTGAATGACTCATTATCGCTACAGCCATGAGCATCAATAATGGGTCATTAATATTTCTGATATGTCATGTCATTCTAATGCCAGTTAAACGACACCCTTATGTTGACCCCTTCAAATCAAGTGTTTCCAAAGTTTTCCTTGATGGCCTTTTTTGCCTGTGCTAACAATTGTCCAAGGTTAACTGGTTTGTGTGCGCATGTCGGACACGTAAGCCCATAACCAGCTTGCATCTGAAAACTGGCATCAGTGTTAACGTGGTCTGTGAGTGGTATTGTAGGCATATCGCACACTGAGAAGGTGATGAGTTTTGAACTCTTAAACGAGAAACGCGTTTATTTTCAGTCACTGACTTAAAACATACTTGTGGTCATCTGTGTAAATGAATGTGCCTCCAGGATACACTTAACAAAATGGTGCCAATTGCAAACAGGCAGGTTACACGCGCACACTCATTCTCACACACACACACTCAGTTGTCCACGTTAATATCTGGCGCGTCTGGCGATATCTGTACACAGTCTACTAAGGGTTCTGCGTTCTACCGAGGCGAGGCTTCACTTTTTTTTAGTCTTTACCCCGCCCATCTTCAGTTCTAACAGGGCCCATTTTAGAATCGAGCCCTAGTTCCAACTGTGACATTTTGCCCTATCTGTATTTAGGCCTATTGTCATGTGCAAACATGTATCCCCACCCATTCACTTGAAAAAAAATCACCATGGTCCTCTATGGCCCCTGGAGGAGTGAGAAGTCCTTCTGTACACTTTAACCCATTTTGTCCTAAGCCCTTTTTGGGAAAGGGTGCCCTCTTCCTATTAAATCCTAAATATCTCAGCCTCCGAAGCACATACAAACATGAAATGAGTTACATTTAAAAGCCAAGACCCTCCCCTTGCATTGTAATGTGTTCATTCAGCTCTAACACACCCACATAGTTAATAAAACAGCTAAAATCCCAAAATTCTGAAAAAACTGTATATGTGTCTCCCAGACACAATGGGTTAAACAGGGGCGGTTCTTGACCAAACTTACCAGGGGGGTCGAGGTGGGGCCATTATTTTTTCAGTTGGGCACATAAATTGGCTAAAGAGATACATTTTTAATGTTATGAATCTATAATATACAAAAGTGTATATCATGTCACAGTCATTGAATGTTCAGCACAGGGGCCAGGAGGAAATCTACAGGGGCCCTGGCCCACCCTGTCCCCTGTCTAGAACTGCCCATGACTGTAAAAAAAATCACTGGGGAGTTCACTGGGGAACCTTCGTTTGACCACTGTGTGGGAACTGTTAAACTGTTCTCAACATGTGAGCCAGCCTGTTGGTTCTTGGATAAATCATAAGGTTTCCTTGAATGTTTCTCGAAGAACCTCAAGTTTGAACAAACCCCTAAAGGTTCTCTGAGAAAGGTTTGAGGCTCACCCCCCACAGTGCAAGTTGGGGTTCTTTTAAGTGTTTGTTGGGGCTTTTTGCCTTTATTTCGAGACAGGACAGTGAAGACTATGACAAGAAGCGAGTGGGGAGAGAGAGACGGGGAAGGCAGGATTGGCAAAAGACCCGAATCGGAATCGAAGCCCGGTCAGTCAGCCACATAGCAGACGAGTGCCCTACCGTTAGAGCCACGGTAGGGCCCAAGTGGAGGTTCTTTGAGGAACACTTGTAATTTATACAGTGTAGTAATTCGAAGGACAAAGAGTTCTCTGTGATTCTATATAGCTCTGAACGGATGACTAGTGTTGGTACTGGCTTTGAATGTAAAACGTAGAGGTTGAGGGTGTGAAGTGGACACTGACTGATGCCAGTTTCGATAAGGCACATAATAAAGGGCTGTCCACAGACAACGGTGCACAAACTTTTTTCCGCCTTTTTTCTTTTCTTTCTTCCTTTTTTTTTTGATGGACGTCAGATCTTTGGCTCCCTTCTTCAAGTTTTCTAGCCTTACTTGCACATGGGGCCTATACTAAGAAGCTGTTTCAGGAGTAAACCAGGTTACATTAAAGGATAGTTCCGGCGTAAAATGAAAGTTTCACCATCGCTTTCTCATGCCACATAATGTATCTAATGATGAACCATTCTGGGCAATGCCGCGTCGTTATGGAGTTAGCTAATTTTAAGCTTTTTGGCGAAAAACGCAGCCAATGCCTCACGGCGGGGTTCAATTATAGGTCTATTATTTTCTGATGTTTCCCCGCTATAAACAACTCCAAAAGCGACTCATCATTGGATGGCTCATCATTAGATACATTATGTGGCATGGGAAAGCGATGGTGAAACTTTCATTTTACGCCGGAACTATCCTTTAAGAGAGAAATGTAATAGGACTCCTGGCTCTTCTATTAGAGGATTTAAGACAATGAGGACGCCAGGCTCTTCTATTGGATGATATACCGGGTGATTTATCGTTTATCGGGTGATTTATCATTTACCGGGGGATTTATCACTTATTGATGATTTACCCTTAACTTAACCTGGTTTACTCCTGAAACGGCTTCTTAGTAATATACCCCTCTGGTCCTAACAAGAGCTGGATCATTTACAGGGGGTCCAACCCTGACTGCCCCCCCCCCCCTAAGGTGCTTTGCCAACTGCCAAAACTGTAAAACTTGCAACGTTTCTAAATAACGTTTGGAGCCAAGAATCTGTTGCTCTCTCTCTCATGGTGCAAGTAGACGCAGTCAAATGCACTGCTTCTGTTCTGTGTGTATGCCTGTGCGTGTGCGACTGTGTGTGTGGGTGTGTGTCTCAGAACTGTTAGATGCATAATGGTGCATAGTTCCTTTGGGCCTTTCTTTGCTTTTACTTTTCCCCTAATCAGCTAAGTTTTATTCTCTCTTGTTTTATTTTTTGGTCTTTTTCTGTTTTCTCCATTTTACTGTTTTCTGTTTTCAAAACAGGTTTCATTCCACAGGGAATGGAGGCTAGTGCAGCTAAAGATTTCGTCGTTAAAGTCTCGTGCTTGCTTCAGTAAAGCATTTAAACAAAGAAAAATAGCCCTATATTATGAACAATATTTAGTATGTATAATTTCTGGGGGGTTTTCGCATGCCTTTTTTATTTTCTTATCACACAGATGCATCTTGGTCGCTGTGGCCCACAGACCAAATACTCAAAAAAAAAAGATGACTAAGAAGAAAAATATGTCATTTATGGCAAGAATTCTCATAACAACCTGGTGTCAAGCCACCTCCGTATGGACTATGATGTTTTTGTTGTCTCACTCAAAATCTCATAATTATTACAAAATCATCCTGCCTTTTTAAGTTTCCGCTGAACAACTGTGTTTCATCTATGGACAAGAATGGTCCTTCCTTTTTTCTTTCTTTTTTTTATTTTTTACTTGTGAACTTTTTTTTGTTTTAAATCAATTCCTTGCTAACTTGTGTTCACACTCGAAGCCAATCCAGGAATGAAATGAAACAAATAATAAAAAAAAATACATGGATTCTATTCTCTTTTGTTTACATACACCTATACATCACTGAAAACCTGCCAAAATGAAGCTTAACTTGTAGTGATTTTTTTTTTGCTGGTATTGTTTTTGGTCACAATTAGCCTATGTCCATCTTCTCTCTGAATTCCTGCAAGCAGCAGTCCAAACCAATGGGGACGGGCTTTTTTTTAGCCTGACTTGAACTTGACCATGCTTTTTATTTTTTAGGAAAGAAAAAAACTACCATTCTACGCAGGCACTGACTTGATTGTATCAAGTATATTTAAAAAGCTGTTGTTATCATTATTATTATTATTATTACTACTATTATTATAGAAAACATATTGTTCTAGACTTGCACTGTTACAGGTTTCTGCAGGGTTATAGTCAGTGGTTCAAGTTTTGATTTTAAAATTTGTGGTCGTCAGCTACCCTTGATGAAGAAGAAACAACAACAAAAATCACTGAGGCCAGTTTGAGGACTACGTGAGAGGCATACGGAAATGGAGCAACCACACTGACGTTACAATTTCAATACTCTTCCCAACAACACACACACACACCATAGACACAAATGTAATGTGTTGACTGAAATTGTCCTGTTTTTTATTTTGTTTTGTTTTTTTTTGCTCTTTTTGTTTTTAATGTTTATCTGTTTTTAAATGGTTAAAATGAAATAATAAAAGTAACTATTTATGACAGTATTCCCAAACATCCAACTACTCTGCAGGTATTCTTTACAATTCACCAAACCGCCAACACCATCATTATCATCACGACCATCCTCATTCAGTCTGGCTATGTTCCAGATTACTGTCATAACCATAGTACAGTGAGTCCAATATGTATTTGATCCCTTGCTGATTTTGTTGGTTTGCCTACTAACAAAGACATGATCAGTCAAGCAATGTAATGATAATATTTATTCTTATATGGAGAGACAGAATATCAAAAAGAAAATCCAGAAATTAACTTCAGAGAATATACAGTGCCCTCCATAATTATTGGCACCCCTGGTTGAGATGTGTTAAAAGCCTTGAAATAAATTCAGTGTTTATTGCAGAAGAATACTGTCACACTGAAAATTGTAGGAAAATGTAGCCTTCAACTCAAATGAATTGTAAGAAAATAAAAAAATCATTAAATCACCTGTTCCACAATTATTGGCACCCTTAACAATTCCCAGGAAATAAATATAATTGAAGCATTTCTGTCATTTCTACAGTAGTTTACAAATTTTACCAGAGTATGTAGGAACATTTAATTAGTAATTCATCACTTCCTGTTTCCCTGGGGTATAAATATGACGTGACACCGAGGCCATTTCTCTTATCCACTCTTAAACATGGGAAAGACAAAGGAACACAGCATACAAGTGAGGCAGATGTGCGTCGACCTTCACAGGACAGGCAGAGGCTACAAGAAGATTGCCACTCAACTGCAGCTGCCCATATCCACTGTGAGAGGAATGATTAAGAAGTTCAAAACAACTGGAACAGTGGTAAACAAGCCTGGACGAGGACCCAAGTTTATTTTGCCACCACGCACAGTGAGGAGGATGGCAAGAGAAATCAAAAGATCTCCAAAGCTCACTGTTACAGAATTACAACAAATGGTAGCATCCTGGGGTCACAAAGTCTCCAAATCAACCATCAGGCGCTGTCTACACGCCAACAAGCTGTTTGGGAGGCATGCACGGAGAAAACCTTTCCTCACTCACAATCATAAACGCAAGCATCTGGAGTTAGCCAAGCGGTATTGGGGCTGCAACTGGGACTGTGTGCTTTGGTCAGATGAGACCAAGATTGAGCTTTTGGCAACAAACACTCTAAGTGGGTCTGGCGTACCACGAAAGATGCGCATGCTGAAAAGCACCTCATACCCACTGTGAAGTATGGGGGTGGGTCAGTGATGCTGTGGGGCTGTTTCGCTTCCAAAGGCCCTGGGAACCTTGTTAGGGTGCATGGCATCATGAATGCTTTGAAATACCAGGACATTTTAAATCAAAATCTGTTGCCCTCTGCCCGAAAGCTGAAGCTGGGTCGTCACTGGGTCTTTCAGCAAGACAATGACCCTAAACATATGGCCAAATCTACACAGAAATGGTTCACCAGACACAAAATCAAGCTCCTCCCATGGCCATCTCAGTCCCCTGACCTCAACCCCATTGAGAACCTGTGGGGTGAGCTGCAGAGGAGAGTACAGAGGAGAGGACCCAGGTCTCTGGATGATTTAGAGAGATTCTGCAAAGAGGAATGGCTGAAGATCCCTCTTTCTGTCTTTTCCCATCTTGTGAAACATTATAGAAGAAGATTAGGTGCTGTTTTGTTGGCAAAAGGGGGTTGTACAAAATATTAACACCAGGGGTGCTAATAATTGTGACACACATTATTTGATGTCAAAGAATTATTTCTTTATGTGGGATTTTTTCCCCACTGAATAAATGCACTTGTATTGAAGGTTGGATTTTTCTCTTTTTTTCCATTAAGGTCCCATATTATTTAGAAAAAAAAAAAATAATTGGAAGCTAAAAAACACATCTCAACCAGGGGTGCCAATAATTGTGGAGGGCACTGTATATTAATTTATTTCTATTTCATTGAGAAAAATAAGTATTTCATCCCCTGCCAACTATCAACAGTTCCGGTCCCACAGATCAGATAGACTCTTCCTATCAACTTGTCATCTGAATTAAAGACACCTGTACTAACATTTATAAAAGACATTGAAGCAGCAGAATCAGTCATGAGTGAATCAGTCAGCCTCCAACCTCACCAACATGGGAAAGACCAAAGAGCGGTTAAAGGATATCAGGGACAAGATTTTAGACCTGAACAAATGCTTTCTATGGCCATAAACTACAGTAAACCCGCCCAATGGCCGATGTTGACCATTTTTACCCGCAGATGGCTATCCCAAGCAGCCGAATTGGGCGGTACCGCCCAATCTAGCAACACAGGTTTTAACCCCTCTCCTTAAAATGGCGGTTGTCGTTGGTAGGTGGGAGCACTGTCAGGCGGCTCTACACATCTCTACTCCTCAATGACTCATCCATACAGGGCAGTCATGGGTAAGCAGGGTGTCAGACTTGTAGCCCAAAGGTTGCTAGTTCGGCTGGTGGGGGAAGTAATTAACCAGTGCTCTCCCCCATCCTGCTCCCTTGGGGCGCCATTGGGGGCGGTCCCCTTGCAGGGTGAGGCATAAATGCAATTTTATTGTGTGCAGTGAATACTTGTGTGCCTTTGAGTGCTGTGTCACAAGGACAATGGGAGTTGGAGTTGGAGTTGGAGTTTCCCAGTTGTGCTTTCTTTCTTCTTCTACAACAGCCCTGTTTTTGAACCGGAAGATGAAGAAAACGCCTTGACAAGAGTCAGACCACCTTGTCTTTCAAGCGATGTTCCCCCATCTGAGTTCCCCTCTTTCTTCCGTGGGTCGACCTGAAGAGATACCCCCCCCCCCCTCCAGCGCTCTGTCGCCAGCGATGTTTGGAAAATAACACTATTTACATGTTTTCAACGAGACTTGGAAATATTTACCTCTTTGTGTAAATACATCCCTCCCCTCTCGCTCGGCCCCCGTGATGAGTCTCTTCCTCTTTGAACCTCACGGCCTTCGTGTAGTTCATTCGTGGCCTAGAACTTTCCGTGATCCAGCTCCGCTGGATGACCTTGATGCTCCGATGAAGCCAGCCGTGCCCAGGGCCGGATTAAGATGGCCTGGGGCCCCTAGGCTATAGGTTTCTGTGAGCCCCCCCCTGGAAGGCAAATTTCGTGCCAAATTTATACTGACAATGTCATGATTACAAGCTAGAAATGAAGGATAACATGTCTACCAACTGTACTCAGCACGACAGATGAAATTTTCAACATTGCATCTTGTCACAATTCAGCAATTTTGTTCACTTCTGGCCAATCTGGGGTCCCTTGACAGGTGGGGGCCCCTAGGCTGCAGCCATATCTAGCCTGTGCATTAATCCGGCCCTGGCCGTGCCGTGTAGAGCCCGAGGAGGAAGGGAGAGACAGACCTGTGCTGTGCTGCGCTGCGCTGCGCTGCGCTGCGCTGCGCTGCATTGCGCTGTGCTGTGCTGTGCTGTGCTGTGCTGTGCTGTGCTGTGCTGTGCTGTGCTGTGCTGTGCTGTGCTGTGCTGTGCTGGGGCCCAGGAACCACCACAGGCAACCAAACGCACCTCCACTTCTACCACCAAACATCTCCATATGTGGATGACCTGTTGCTGTATACGTGTATGTTATGTTGTAGTGTTTCCATCCACGCAGGGCCGGGCCGCTGACAGCATCGGCCGGACTCAAGTCAAAGTCATCTGAATACCCCCACCCCCCACTCAATATACACAATGTAGAAGATCTCATTCCCCCCCCCTCCCCCCTTTTCCCTGAGCCCAGGACAGCTGACCCCTTTGCCCCCACCCCCACCCCTACTCTGGCTACTCTGCTTCCACATGTCAGTAAATAATGGAACAGTGGACAAAATGTGACAGAGGAGCTCCACTGAGGAGGAGGGCTGGACTGGCCATCTGGTATTGGGGGCATTTCCCGGTGGGTCCCTATTTTCAGAAATGTAAAAAATATATATTGAAATGTTTTTCTTTTTTACATTTCTGAAAATAGAGGCCCACGAAGGTGCGGGGCCCACCGATGAACTGGTAAGTCAGTTCTGCGCCGCTAATTAAGAGGGCCCCTTTAAAGTGATACTGTCCCATTTTTGGAAATACGCTTATTACACCTTCCCTTGAGTTAAATAATAGGGTTTTACCGTTCTCCTGTACTTTCAACCGTTTTCTAGTTATGCAAATTTTATGTCCAACCTAACAGTTAACATTGAGTCCTATGAGAACAGTTAGCCGCGAGCTGGTCTCATAGGACTCAATGTTAACTGCTAGCATGGAGGTAGAATTTGCATTGCCATACTCAGAGAACGATTCAAAGTACAGGAGAAAGGTAAAGCTCAACTATTTAACTCAAGGGGAGGTTTAATATGAGCTTATTTCCAAAAATGGGACAGTATCACTTTAAGCCAAAAGTGCCCTGGCCCTATTTCTCCCCCCAGTCCAGCCCTGACTGAGGAAGAGTTAACATGAACGCCTACACTTCTGAAATGGAGCGAGGCGAACGAGAGTTTTTGTTTTGTTTTTAATTCTTGTTTCCCTAGAACCAGCTCCAACAACACACAGGAAATGCGAGCTTGCGCCGTGCCAGAAGGAACCCCTCAACTGCCTCGCAGAATAGCTGAGAATGGAGCGACCTGTTCTTAATTTCCTCCCCTCACATCTTTCTTTGGTTTGCATTTGTTTGTTTGTTTGAGTTTTTTTTTTAACCTTTTTCGCTTTCTCTGCAAATTGACCATCTACAGGGGATGGGTAAAGGTCGCAAGTTCCACAAATTTCCAATTCCGCTTATAATAAGCGACTTTGGGCTTCTTTTTTTGATCAATCGCTTGAAATTTTGTGGAGCCGCGGGTGGCGTTCTTTTGGGCTTGTCCTTTTCAGGGCCGGGCTTGTTGTTTGCTTCTGCTCAGTCTGTGAGTCATTTGAATGTGATTAGATGTTTGTAACTGATGTTTCTCAATGACAACTCACTCATTCTTACAAGTAATAGCCCACAACAACATTGTTAAGTCCTACTCTCTGTGTCTGCCTCCGTCATTTGCGTGGATTTTAGCTACCACACAAGACACTCACAAAGAGCAAGGTCTTTTTTTGACAAGCGCCTGATGACCCACCCAGCATTTTTTTCCCTGGTCGTTTCTTTTGGGCTAGTTTTCAGGACGCCAGTCGCTTATTTCTCCTAGAAAATCTGGCAACAATGGTCCTCTTCCACTCCAACCCAACACCACCCTCCCAACACCACCCTCCAACCCAACACCACCCTCCAACCCAACACCACCCTCCAACCCAACACCACCCTCCAACCCAACACCACCCTCCAACCCAACACCACCCTCCCCAACCCAACACCACCCTCCAACCCAACACCACCCTCCATCCCAACCCAACACCACCCTCCCCAACCCAACACCACCCTCCCCAATCCAACCCAACACCACCCTCCCCAACCCAACACCACCCTCCACCCTCCACCCCAACCCAACACCACCCTCCCAACACCACCCCAACACCACCCTCCCCAACCCAACACCACCCTCCACCCCAACCCAACCCAACACCACCCTCCACCCCAACCCAACACCACCCTCCACCCTCCCCAACCCAACACCACCCTCCAACCCAACCCAACACCACCCTCCCAACACCACCCTCCACCCTCCCAAAACACACCACCCTCCCCAACCCAACACCACCCTCTCCAACCCAACACCACCCTCCAACCCAACCCAACACCACCCTCCACCCTCCACCCCCACCCAACCCAACCCAACACCACCCTCCACCCCAACCCAACACCACCCTCCACCCTCCCCAACACCACCCTCCACCCTCCACCCTCCTCCCCAACCCAACTCCACCCTCCACCCCACACCCAACACCACCCTCCAACCCAACCCAACACCACCCTCCAACCCAACACCACCCTCCACCCTCCACTCCAACCCAACCCAACACCACCCTCCCAACCCAACACCACCCTCCAACCCAACACCACCCTCCACCCCAACCCAACACCACCCTCCCAACACCACCCTCCCCAACCCAACACCACCCTCCACCCCAACACCACCCTCCACCCCAACACCACCCTCCAACCCAACACCACCCTCCACTCCAACCCAACACCACCCTCCACTCCAACCCAACACCACCCTCCACCCCAACCCAACACCACCCTCCAACCCAACCCAACACCACCCTCCACCCTCCAACCCAACACCACCCTCCACTCCAACCCAACACCACCCTCCACTCCAACCCAACACCACCCTCCACTCCAACCCAACACCACCCTCCCCAACCCAACACCACCCTCCAACCCAACACCACCCTCCCAACACCACCCTCCACCCAACACCACCCTCCACTCCAACCCAATCCAACCCAACACCACCCTCCAACCCAACACCACCCTCCCCAATCCAACCCAACACCACCCTCCACCCTCCCCAATCCAACCCAACACCACCCTCCCAACACCACCCTCCCCAACCCAACACCACCCTCCCCCCTCCCCAACCCAACACCACCCTCCAACCCAACACCACCCTCCAACCCAACCCAACACCACCCTCCAACCCAACACCACCCTCCAACCCAACCCAACACCACCCTCCAACCCAACCCAACCCAACCCAACCCAACACCACCCTCCAACCTCCAACCCAACCCAACACACTGTTGCGTTCACTGGGTATTTGCAAAGGGGAGGTGTTTATCCTGTACGTGGCTTGAGTGAGAGGGAGAGGACTTACCGGGGTGATCCAATGAAATCCCAGGCGTCAAAACGCATGCGTGCTTAAATGCAGCGGGAAGTCCAAAATCCTTAATGGCGTTTTCATCAAAACAAGCAGCTCGCCAATGGTAAGTCCGCTGTCTCTCACTTCTCTAAGCTGCGGTAGTTTAATGGTATTTTAAATGTGTAAATCAACGTGTGGTTAACTGTCTCTTTTGTAAGCTTGCCGCTCGTAACTCTAAACTGTTTGAGCTCGATACTCGCACTGTTGTTGCCGTCGCGAGTGGTGTTTGTAGCAACATTAGCCAGCTGATTCTTGGTGCAGCGAACGGAATTATGGGTAGTGTAGTTCGGCTCTCTTCCGGTTTTTGGTGATTCACTACTGATTGAATTAACTGTAGTACTGCAATGGACTGCTTTATATTGTTTGTTCTCTTGGCTTTGATTAGTGGGGAAGGTTAAGTCTGATTATTTATGGTCAAATACATGAGGGTTAATTTTAATATTGGAGCTGCACCAGCTCAGCTTTCTAATTTGTACTCTAATCTTTGGGTTAACTGGTAGCAATGCATTCTGGTAGCTGTAGTGTAGAACTGCTTATGTAATGTTGAATGTCATTTAAATATCTAAATTGGGTTATGCAGTGCTATGTTTATTGTGCAATGCTATGTACTTTAATCATAATGTATTGATGCTGTTTGATGTTGCATTAATGTTTCTGAATATGGCTACCTGGCTATCATGTTTGTGGGGTCTCATGACTCATGCTGCACACTTACTTATGAACTTTCTAGATGTTTAGATAATATTGCTGGTTTATATGTGCACAAAGTTGACTCGCTATTTTCTTGTACTCTTGTATTTGGGATCTGCAGGTTAATAACCTAAAGACTGTATGGGAACTAACCAAAAAACTATGGAAAAAATGAACTAAGAAATTAACACAAAGAAAATAAAGAACCCATAAGAGTTATTTCCGCCTGCTGCTGTTTGATGCCCTGTTCGGGGGGAATTCCGAAACAGTTATTAACCATTCGTGACAACCAGCCATCTGGTTATAGAAGGAAGAAGAGGAAAAAGAAAATATCCCCTTTTGATAACCCCTCTTGATTCAGTTGCAAAATACTTCTAAAATGGAGTCGCCTGAAATCGTTTCTCTGAAAGGGAAAAGGGCCAGTACACAGGCCACCTTCACCAGGAGGGCAAACAAAATGTCCCTGGGAGTGGACATATTCGAAAAAGGAGCACTCATAGAGGAAATGCGTGCAATAAGCGCTGACTTCGACAGAGCGCATGATGCTGCCTCAACACTCTTGGAGGCCTTGGCTGAGATCGATGGTGGCGAAGAGGAGGCAGGCAAGACCAATGACAGAATTGGACAGATGTTCACTGTTTTCAGAGAGGCTTTTCAGTTAGCCCGGGACACCCTATGGACCAAATTCGCCAGCTCCGAAATCCAGCAGCATGTTGATGGCACAGAGGAGAAATGCAAGGAAGTGGAGGCCATAAGTTTCGATGACATGACTGAGACTGACTTTGATTCCCACCGTGAAGGCCTCTGGGAAACCATCCACGACTTTGAGCAAAAGGTGCTAGCTTGGGAGCGTATTGTGTCAGACAAGGTCAACCCCCACAAACAGCTCCTCTACAAGTTCAGAAGCAGAGTGCGGGACTGGGAGCTCCGCTGGAAGAAATCAAGCCGCACGACTAAACCAGAGCCCAGTGCAGCTGGCATGCAGCAAACAAGCAACCAATCCAGTGTGCAGATATCCCTCGACCAACACAGCACCTCAGCGTCCAACCAGCCCAGTGCCCCAGCAGCCCCGCCATCTCAAAGTTTGCCTACCATCTTAAAGCCGCAGATCAGCCTAGAAAGAACACGCCTACCCATCTTCTCTGGCAACATGACTGACTACTATCAGTGGAAGGCAGAGTGGACTGAACTTGAAACGCTTGGGAATCCACTGAGGACTGCTGGGGTCACCCGCTTCCATCTGCTCGCAAGCCTAACTGAAAAGGTCAAGAGAGACCTCGTCCTGTCCAGTTGCGTGACTGTGGAGGAAATGGTCAAGCGCCTGGATCATCGTTTTGGCAACAAGGCAAAAATTGTCCTAAAAATAGCAGAGGAGGTGGAAAGTCTACCCGCTGTTAGGGGAAATAACCCTCGAAAGACGATTGAGCTGATCCAAGCAGTGGAGCGAGCCCTGAGCAATCTGGTCATCCTGGGAGAAGAGGACATCGTGAAGAACCGCCTCGTTGCTCAGTCTCTTGAAAGGAAGTTGCCAAGTTCACTAAAAGAAAAGTGGATCGAGTTTAAAGCTGAGCCACTAAATGAGGTCACTCCACAAAACCACTTTGACAGCCTCCTACTGTTCCTTCAAAAGCACGAGGCAATTCTGGAGGAGCTGGATCAACTGGACGAAGGCCTTGGTGAAAGCAACCCCCCGGCAAAGACTCCAGTGGACAAGGGAGCCAAAAAGGCATTTTCCAAGGCCACCTCTGGCCAAAGAGGATCCTCATCAAGGCCACAGTCAGACTCGTGCACAGCCTGCTCTGAGACGCAGCATGCTGGTAGGCTCTATGCATGCGCCACATTCAGAGGGATGAGCATCCAGGCAAAAAGGGCCCACCTCAATGCCCACAAACTGTGCTCTGAATGCCTCTGCTTTCATGCGCAGAGTGCCTGTAACAACAGGAAGTTTGTTTGCACTAAAGCAGACTGCCGTTCGGAGGAGCTCCACCACTACCTACTCTGTCCCAAAGCAATACCTGTGGAAGAGGCCAAAAGTAAGGCCAGCAGTAAAGTGTTGGGTCTCACCACCCATCAGGAAGAACTCCTAGCTAAGGTTGCTCCTGAGCTGAGGGATGAATTCCGGAAAGCGTTCTCAAACAAAGCCTCTGCCGTAACCTGCTCCGCTGGAAAAGCACCTGAGGAGTATCCAGTAGTGATGATGCTCCTCGACGTCACAACAAACGCTGGCCAGCTCATTGGCACGCTAATAGACCTTGCATCCGATACAAATTACATCACTCACTCTGCTGCTCGACGCTTAGGACTGAACGGTGAGAGTATCCAACTGATGGTGCATGGGGTCGGGGGGATGACCAAAAAGGTCAGTACCAAGAGGTACAGCCTCCGTTTGAGAGTCAAGACTGCCAAGGGGGAGATTGCTGAACACAAGGTGGTCTGCTACGGACTTGACAGCATCGCTGAAGTCTGCCACCCTGTCACGCCAGAGCAATTGCAAAAAATATTTCCTGGTGTCTCCTTAACCGACTTAACCCGCCCCAGCACGATTGACCTTCTAATCAGCCACCGAGAAGGTCGCCTGGTTCCCCAACCGTCAAAGAGGGAGGGCGATCTCGTCCTCTGGGATGGCCCGTTAGGGGTTACAGTTGCAGGGACCCACCCCAACCTTTTTGAATCAGTCGATCTAACACTGCTCCAGTCTGAAACTCATTTCGCCCGCACCATGAGAACGTCCTCAGAACTATACAAAGAGGTCATTTTGGGCACTGAAGACCTGGATGGAGATGTGGCCCAAGCAGTAACGCTCAGCAGCACAAATGAGGTTCTGGACTGGTTCAAATGGGACAGCATCGGAGCAGCGTGTGAGCCAAAGTGCGGGGGTTGTAGATGTGGCAGGTGCTCCCCTGGCGGCCAAGAAATGACTCTCGGAGAGGAGAGAGAATTGGAAAAGATTAAGAACTGTCTTTCATACGTCCTGGCTGACAAGCACAGCGTAAGCCCACACTGGGATGCTGCGTACCCTTGGAAGGTTAACCCAGAAATCTTGCCAGACAATCGCAAAGCAGTAGAAGCAACCTTCCGGAAGGCTGAAGAGCGGCTGGCAAAAGAGCCCCTGTGGAAGGCGGCCTACGCTGAGCAAATCCATGAAATGGTAACCAGGGGAGCAGCTGTCAAGTTCACCAGGCAGCAGATCAAGGACTGGAATGGACCAGTATGGTACATCAGTCACCTGGTCGCCCCCAATCCTCACTCCAGCTCCACGCCAGTACGAATAGTCTGGAACAGTAGCCAGGAATTCAAAGGCATGAGCCTAAACAACATGCTCCACAAAGGACCCGACGTTCTTAACCCTATCCGAGGTGTCCTCCTAAGGTTTAGAAGTGGATTGTATGCGGCCCTCGGAGATGTGAAAAAAATGTACAACTCTGTGTGGCTCAAGGACGAGGAAGTACATCTCCATCGGTTCCTCTGGAGGGATGACCCCAAGGAGGAAATCGGCGAGTATGCTGTCGTCAGAGTCAACATCGGAGACAAGCCTGCCGGCTGCATCGCTCAGGTGGCCCTGAGGGAAACTGCCAACCTGCCCCAGTTTGCAACCATGCTTGCAGAGCGTCGCATCTTGACCGAGGACTGCTACGTCGATGACATCTTAACATCCCATGATGACCTCCAAGCCTTGATCAAGATGACTAAAAGAGTGGAAGAAATCCTACAAGCAGGAGGCTTCTTACTCAAACCTTGGGTCCTGACTGGCCAAAGTGGGAGGGGAGAGGATCCCACCAGCTCCTGCGACCACAGGACGGCAGAGCCTAAAATGTTGATCCTCCCAAACCAAATGCAGGATGAGGAAAACAAGGCTCTTGGTGTAGGTTATGAGCCTGAGACGGACAACCTGCACTTACTCACATCTATCAACTTCTCAAAGCGACGAGGAAAAATGAGGACTGGGCTAGACCTGCAAGAAAAGGAGGTCAGGGAAGGCACCCCTGACCCTCTTACCCGACGAATGCTATTGAGTCAGATTGCAGGGTTTTATGATCCCATTGGCTTAGCCTCCCCCATCAAGCAACGGGGAGTCATGCTTGTAAGGCAGTCCTTTCAGGAGGCTGGAAAAGACCGTCCTGCCAAGGACACCTGGGATGAGCCTCTCCCTCAGCATCTCCGAGAAGCTGCAATAACACTGTTCGAGCAGTGTGTAAGACTCAGCCAGGTGAAATTTGCCAGGAGCCTTACACCCCATGGAGCCTTGGGCCGGCCCATGGGGATCACATTCTCTGACGGCAGTGAAGCTTCTTATGGAGCAGTGCTCTATCTTCGCTGGGAGACAGTAGAAGGCAAAGTTGTTGTAAAGCTGGTCGAGTCTAAAGCTAAACTCACCCCACTAGACCAAAAGGGTGATGTTATCAAGGCGGAGCTATGCGGCGCTGTGTTCGCTACACGCTTGAAGACCTACTTTGAAAAACATTGTCATATCCAGGTCGACAGATGGATCCATTTTGTCGACAGCCAGACGATTCTAGCAGCTATCCAAAAGGATAGCTATGGCTATCAGACATTCTTTGCCAATCGGATCGGAGAAATCCAAAAAGCAGGGTCTGTCGACAACTGGAGATGGGTCGAAGGAAAAGAAAACATTGCCGATCTCATCACAAGGGGGTCTACCCCTGAGGACCTTGCTGAAGGATCGGCCTGGCAAGAAGGCCCTGGATTTCTCAAGCTTCCCTTCGAAAGCTGGCCCGTGAAAACTGCCAGAGAAATCCTCCCCTCTGTCTCTGAAGAGATTGGAGGCCTCCAAAGGAAGGCTTTCTCTGCGGCGGTCATAGCAGCAGAAGATCAAACCTTCAAATGGTCAAGCCCATCCATCGTGGCCCTTGTGAAGCTGGTCAAGCCCGAAAGAATCAGCTCCCTGACTCGTTTGTGTGGCTCTATCGGCTGGCTGAAGAGGGCAGTGGACTTCTGGCTGCGTAGACCCTCCAGAACCCCTGGCTGCTCAAAGTGGGAGGAAAGTACTTACCTGTCAGCTGAAGAGAGAGCAGTTGCATTCAAATTCCTGGCTCTGGAGGCTCAAGATGGAATCAAGTTTCAAGACACAACTCTTGATCGTCTGGTCGTCCAGAGAGATGATGTAACTGGTCTCTTCATCTGCGGAGGAAGGGTCCAAAGCTGGGACGAGGACAAAATTGCTGTGCCATTGATCCCATACCAATCGTGGCTTGCAACCCTGCTAGTCAGAGAGGCCCATGAAGAAAATCATGAAGGTGTTGCCGCCACCCTCCTACGAACACGGAAGAAAGCTTGGATCACGCAGGGACGGAGGCTGGTTAAGAAAATACTTAACGATTGCATCACTTGTATCAAGCGAAGGGCTCAACTCTGCCAACAAGTGATGAGCGATCTACCTCCAGAACGCACCCAAAGAGCCAGCCCATTTGAGTTCACTACCCTTGATCTCTTTGGCCCCTTTGAAGTGAAGGACTCTGTTAAGCGAAGAACCACAAAGAAAGTCTGGGGTATTGTCTACTGCTGTATGGCCTCCCGAGCAGTCCATGCGGACCTCACGGATGACCAGTCTGCAGAAAGCTTTCTCCAGGCTTACTCCCGCTTCGTCGCCCTCAGGGGGCATCCCAGAAAACTATGGTCTGATCGAGGGACCAACTTCATTGGCGCTAAACCAGCCCTTCTGCAACTTTACAAGTACCTTGATTGTCTCCAAGCCTTGCCCATCGAGACTGTGGCCGCCAAAAATGGTACTGAGTGGAAGTGGGAGTTTCATCCTGCAGACGCACCCCATAGAAATGGAGCTGCAGAGGCAGCTGTTAAGCTCTTGAAGAGGGCGCTTATGAGCCTTGGCGGAACCACAGGTTCTCTCACATGGGGAGAACTCCAAACCCTTTTGTATCAGGCAGCCAACCTGACAAACGAACGTCCAATAGATGCTAGAGCCCAAGAGCAAGAAAACTCCATTGAGTATTTAACCCCGAACTCTCTCATCCTGGGCCGAGCGTCGCCTGGAGGTGACACCTCTAGCCTCGTCCTCGAGACTCATTCCTGGCGCCGGCTGCGAGCCATCCAAATTGGGGTGGATCGTTTCTGGGCTAAGTGGAGAGAGCTTGCCGGCCCAAACCTCTTCATCCGACAGAAGTGGCACAGGTCTGAGAGGAATGTTCAAGTCGGCGACCTAGTTTGGGTCGCTGACCCCAACGCCTTGAGGAGCCAGTTTCGCCTAGGCCGAATTCTGTCGGTCTACCCTGACAACAAAGGGGTTGTCCGAGATGCAGACATCACCACTTGCGCTGGCACTCCGGCTTCCCAGGCAGGTTACCGTAAGAAAAGCTGCTCTCCGATGCCCACGGTGGTCATCAGGAGAGATGTAAGAAGGCTGGTCGTCCTTCTTCCTGTGGAAGACTAAAATCCCCCAGCTGCCGCTGTTTGCACAATAAATACGCACACACGCACGGTGCACGCTGAACGCTGCCGCTGCCTGCCCATTGCACACACAAACATGCGGTGCACGCTGAACGCTGCCGCCTTTTCATAACGCCACATTGCACCACACAAAGAATCAAATGAGACACTTGGGTGCTATGAGAAAAAAAAAAAAAAAAACTTTGTGATGAAATATGATTGTGACCTCACTGTATCCAGGAACAATTCGGTCAAGTGGGAGGTGTTGCGTTCACTGGGTATTTGCAAAGGGGAGGTGTTTATCCTGTACGTGGCTTGAGTGAGAGGGAGAGGACTTACCGGGGTGATCCAATGAAATCCCAGGCGTCAAAACGCATGCGTGCTTAAATGCAGCGGGAAGTCCAAAATCCTTAATGGCGTTTTCATCAAAACAAGCAGCTCGCCAATGGTAAGTCCGCTGTCTCTCACTTCTCTAAGCTGCGGTAGTTTAATGGTATTTTAAATGTGTAAATCAACGTGTGGTTAACTGTCTCTTTTGTAAGCTTGCCGCTCGTAACTCTAAACTGTTTGAGCTCGATACTCGCACTGTTGTTGCCGTCGCGAGTGGTGTTTGTAGCAACATTAGCCAGCTGATTCTTGGTGCAGCGAACGGAATTATGGGTAGTGTAGTTCGGCTCTCTTCCGGTTTTTGGTGATTCACTACTGATTGAATTAACTGTAGTACTGCAATGGACTGCTTTATATTGTTTGTTCTCTTGGCTTTGATTAGTGGGGAAGGTTAAGTCTGATTATTTATGGTCAAATACATGAGGGTTAATTTTAATATTGGAGCTGCACCAGCTCAGCTTTCTAATTTGTACTCTAATCTTTGGGTTAACTGGTAGCAATGCATTCTGGTAGCTGTAGTGTAGAACTGCTTATGTAATGTTGAATGTCATTTAAATATCTAAATTGGGTTATGCAGTGCTATGTTTATTGTGCAATGCTATGTACTTTAATCATAATGTATTGATGCTGTTTGATGTTGCATTAATGTTTCTGAATATGGCTACCTGGCTATCATGTTTGTGGGGTCTCATGACTCATGCTGCACACTTACTTATGAACTTTCTAGATGTTTAGATAATATTGCTGGTTTATATGTGCACAAAGTTGACTCGCTATTTTCTTGTACTCTTGTATTTGGGATCTGCAGGTTAATAACCTAAAGACTGTATGGGAACTAACCAAAAAACTATGGAAAAAATGAACTAAGAAATTAACACAAAGAAAATAAAGAACCCATAAGAGTTATTTCCGCCTGCTGCTGTTTGATGCCCTGTTCGGGGGGAATTCCGAAACAATCACCCTCCACTCCAACCCAACCCAACACCACCCTCCACCCTCCACCCCAACCCAACACCACCCTCCACCCTCCCCAACCCAACACCACCCTCCACCCTCCACTCCAACCCAACCCAACTCCACCCTCCACCCTCCCCAACCCAACACCACCCTCCCCCCTCCCCAACCCAACACCACCCTCCAACCCCCAACCCAACACCACCCTCTCCAACCCAACACCACCCTCCAACCCCACCCAACACCCCCCTCCACCCTCCACCCCAACCCAACCCAACACCACCCTCCAACCCCACCCAACACCACCCTCCACCCTCCACCCCAACCCAACACCACCACCCTCCAACCCAACACCACCCTCCCAACACCACCCTCCCCAACCCAACACCACCCTCCCAACACCACCCTCCCAACACCACCCTCCAACCCAACACCACCCTCCCCAATCCAACCCAACACCACCCTCCACCCTCCCCGCAATCCAACCCAACACCACCCTCCCAACACCACCCTCCCCAACCCAACACCACCCTCCAACCCAACACCACCCTCCAACCCAACCCAACACCACCCTCCAACCCAACCCAACACCACCCTCCAACCCAACCCAACACCACCCTCCAACCCAGTGGTGTAGTCTACTTTTTAATGGTGGGTATACTGTATATTTGAGCATTTTTTGAAGTGGGTATACTGTATATATTTGTGCTATTCAAAACAATGGATCAATCAATTTTAAGTGGGTATACTGATATCCCTGAAATTTAGAAGTGGGTATACTCCCTATACCTGCGTTCTACGTAGACTACACCACTGCTCCACACCAACCCAACACCACCCTCCAACCCAACCAAACACCACCCTCCAACCCAACCCAACCCAACCCTCCACCCCAACCCAACACCACCCTCCAACCCAACCCAACACCACCCTCCAACCCAACCCCACCCTCCCCAACCCAACCCCACTCTCCCCAACCCAACACCACCCTCCACCCCAACCCAACCCAACACCACCCTCCAACCCAACACCACCCTCCATCCTCCATCCCAACCCAACACCACCCTCCAACCCAACACCACCCTCCAACCCAACTCCACCCTCCCCAACCCAACACCACCCTCCATCCCAACCCAACACCACCCTCCAACCCAACCCAACACCACCCTCCAACCCAACCCAACACCACCCTCCAACCCAACACCACCCTCCACCCTCCAACCCAACACCACCCTCCAACCCAACCCAACCCAACACCACCCTCCACCCCAACCCAACCCAACCCAACCCAACACCACCCTCCAACCCAACCCAACCCAACCCAACACCACCCTCCAACCCAACCCAACCCAACTCCACCCTCCACCCTCCCCAACCCAACACCACCCTCCACCCCAACCCAACACCACCCTCCACCCTCCACCCTCCACCCTCCCAAAACACATTGTGTGAGGTCAGCATCTTTCCAAGTTTACAGGTCACATCACATTACTGTCACAGCTTTGATAATCCAGCCCCATGTGAAGTTCTAATGAAAAATCGGGAAACTGTGCACTGCACTGATACATAACAGGTGACATGAGAAATAAACGTCATACTACTTTCCACAAATTCTCTGCGCGTTATTAAATACATCCCAACCAAAAGATACGATTGTGTATCTGCGCATTATTAAATAGAGCCCAACGTTACACACCCACCCTCTCTATCAACACCTTCACAATCCCCATCCAGACACCCACCACTTCCACCGTACATTTCCCATGCCATAGGCGCACGTCTTCGCCTGTCGTAAACTCATCAGCCCTTGATCATTTTAAAGATTTTTTGGGGTCTTTTTCGACTTTATTTGACAGGACAGTGTGAGAGGTGGACAGGAAGCGAATGGGGAGAGAGATGGGGAGGGGTCGGCAAAGGACCCGGGCCGGGAATCGAACCCGGGTCAGCCGCATGGCAGATGAGTGCCCTACCAGTTGGCCATGGCAGGGCCAGCCCTTGATCATTTTTTATTTACCTCGTCGTCTCTCCTCTCTCACTCGCTGGCTCCCCTCCGTCTGGTCTGCTCCCTCTCCCTCTCTCTCTCTCCCTCTCCCTCTCTCTCTCTCTCCCCCCCCCCTCTGTCTCTCTCTCTCTCTCTCTCTCTCTCTGCATGTGTGGCCCAGGTCCTCTCTAGACACAAGTGGCCATTTGGCGGCCGCCATTGAAGGCAGCTGTGTGTGTGTGTGTGTGTGTGTGTGTGTGTGTGTGTGTGTGTGTGTGTGTGTGTGTGTGTGTGTGTGTGTGTGTGTGTGTGTGTGTGTGTGCGTGTGCGTGTCTGTGTGTGTGTGTGTGTGTGTGTGTGTGTGTGCGGGGAGTGTCCCTCTGAGGCCCGGGAAAAACAAGTGATGCCGTTATATTGCGAAACCCCACGAGCAAATCAACAAAAACTCTAGAAGGGTCTAGAATGTTGAACTTGGTTTTTTGGGGGGGTGGGGGGCGGATATTTGTACGTGCACTTTAATGCCGCAAAGAAATAGACTGTCATTGAGAAGCACAAAGACCATTTGTTCATTTTTTTCTTTTTTTTTCTTCAGGATGACAGGGACGATTCTGGCTGTACCTTAAACCTACCCACAAATGTGTAGCAATTTGCAGTTATCATGAATTCCACTGTGAGTCCCATCCCTTCAAGTTAAAGCAGAACCCAAAGACATCCCGGGAAGTATCCTGAACCGTAGAATGCAGTGGAATGGACTCCTGCGCAGTGTTGCCAGATGTGTCTGACCAAATCCCGCCCAAAAGCTTCTCAAAAACCGCCAAAATGCGCTAAATTCCGCCCAAATTCAACAATTTACATTGACTTCTATGGGCCCAAAACGGCTGAGGAAAAAATGGCCAATTTCCCCCGTTTTTACCCGCAGACGCTCATCCCAAGTAGCCCAATTGGGTGGGCACCCACCCAATCTGGCAACACTACTTTTGTGTTTTTTGGGGCAGATGTTTGTTTGGACAGACAGACAGACAGACAGACAGACAGACAGACAGACACTGCTATAGTATGCCCTTGCCTAAAGAGATGCACACATGCAGGCACCACTGTCTTCTATTAGGACGAGATGATTGTGAAAATTGGGGATGTGCGTACCTTAAATGGGTCCCACCACCACAATATGCCTTAAGACAGTAAGAATCGAGCAAAACACAGGATGGCCCGCATTGCAAAAACCGGGGGTGATGAAGTGTAAACCATAGGCAAACCTAAGAGCCATACAGGATGAGGCCAAGCAGACATCAGAGATAACTGTTGTGAGTGCCATGCTATCCTTAACCCATTGACGTCTAAGGAACCTGCAAAAAAGGGTGCTGAATGCCTGAGCCCTTTTAAAGAAGAGCTGCCCTCAGCCTGTAACAACCTACAGTGAGGAGAATAAGTATTTGATCCCTTGCTGATTTCGTTGTTTTGCCCACTAATAAAGACATGATCAGTCTATAATATTAATGATAAAATGTATTCTTATATGGAGAGACAGAATATCAAAAAGAAAATCCAAAAAATAACTTTGAAGAATATATTTCAATTTATTTGTATTCCATTGAGGAAAATAAGTATTTGACCCCTCTAGTCAAAGAGGACAAAATACTTGGTGGCAAAGCCCTTATTTTCTTTTACAGATGTCAGATGTTTCCTTTAGTTAATGATGATGTTTGTGGATATATTAGAAGGGATTTTTGCCCACTTTTCTTTGCAGATCGTCTCTAAATCATGTAAGTTGTATGACTGTAGCTTGGCAAATGGGAGCTTCTGTTCCCTCCACAGGATTATTATAGGGTTAATGTTTGGTAACTGTCTAGGCCACTTCATGACCTTAATGTGCTTCTGCTTGAGCTACTCATGTGTTGCTTGGGCTGTATGGTATGGATTATTATCATATTGGGAGGCCAATCCATGACCCACCTTCAGTCTAGTGGTGGTGTGAAAGAGGTTGGCATGCAGCATTGTACGTTTACATGTCTCCCTCCATCCATTTCTTGAAGATATGAAGTTGTCCTGTGTCTTGGCCAGACAAACAACCTCAAAACATAATGTTACCACTTTCATGTATGATGTTGGAGAAGGTGTTGTTCTTGGGATCATAGGCAGCATTTCTCTTCGTCAAAACACATCAAGATGTGTTAATGCCAAACAGTTTGATTTTGGTGTCATCTGATTCCAGCACCTCCCAATCATATCCTAATCCAGTTTGATGTTCATTGGCAAACCTCAGGAGAGCCTGAACAGGTTCCTTCTGAAGCAGGGGTATCATACGTGCACTGCAGGATATTAATCCGCTGTGGTATTAAGTGTTTCCAATAGTTTTCTTAGGGATTGAGGTCCCAGCTGCCTTGAGATACTTTCCTAGCTCTTCCCATACAGTTTTAAGGTGCTTTATCTCTCTTTTTCTGGTTATTGAATTCCCAAAAGGTCAAATCTTGTATGGAACCACAGACAGGCCTAGGATTGATGATTGATGATCATTTTGTATGTCCAAAAATCTGGAAGAAATGCACCAACAGTTTGCTCCTTAATATCCAGGAATACTTCCGGCGGCGGCGCACGTAGGTTGCAGCAGCCCCTTGCTTTCCCAACTTTCAGTGTTTATTTGTGTTAAAATGTGTCTTTCGAAATGTCTATCGTCGGAAAATATGTCGGAACGCACGTACAGTCGGCAACAGCTGTTGCAGATAAGAATGGACAACTTAAGCAATGTATTGGATGTACCAATGAAGACTCTGGAAGAACTAGGAATTCTCCGGCGGCATAGGACTACATCGGACCCGTCTGCCTCGCTATGCCGACACCGAAAGCGATGCTCAAGAATTAGGAAAAGGGGCAAACGAGGTGGCGTCGAGACACGGCTTGCAGCCAACCCAACTCGTCCAGCAATACCATCAATTCTCTTGGCAAACGTCAAATCTCTGGACAATAAGATGGGTGACATACGGCTACTAAGATCAGCGAACAAAACCGTGAGGAACTGCTGCGTTACGGTGTTCACCGAATCATGGCTGAACGACGGCATACCCGATTCGGCTTTACAACTGGAACAACTAACGTGCCACCGAGCGGACAGAGCCCTTGCAGAGAAAAAACGAGGGGGAGGAATATGTGTCTACACACATGATGCTTGGTGCAATAATGCTACGGTAGTACAGAGGCACTGCTCTCCACGAGTGGAGTTCATGATCATCAAGTGCCGACCCTTCTATTTACCCAGAGAAATATCCGCTATCCTATTAGTCGCCGTCTACCTCCCACCCAGCAACAACAATGGCGTCAAAAGCGAGGCACTGAACGAGCTGCATCGGGGCATCAGTGAACAACAAGATGCACACCCAGATGCCTTCACAGTGGTACTGGGAGATTTCAACCACGGAAATCTCAAAACAGTACTTCCAAAATTTCATCAACATGTCAACTTCCCAACAAGAGAACAAAACGCCCTGGACCTCGTTTACACAAATCAGAAGAGAGCATACAAGGCAAAGCCCATCCCCCACATTGGATCATCAGACCACACAACAATTCTGCTACTGCCAGCTTACAGACAAAAGGCAAAACTCACCAAACCAGTTCAGAAGGAGGTGAGAAAATGGCCTGAGGGAGCCATCTCACGACTTCAGGACTGCTTTGAAACCACAGACTGGGACATTTTCAAAACAACTGCCACCCACAGCAATCACATTGACATTGAGGAGTACACAGACACCGTGACCTCCTACATCACAAAATGCATCGATGATGTTACAGAAATAAAACACATCACTACCAGGGCCAACCAGAAGCCATGGTTCACAGGAGACGTTCACCGACTGCTGAGGGCCAGAGACAAAGCCTTCAGAGCAGGAGACGTAGCTGGCCTAAAGACAGCAAGGGCTAACCTGTCCCAGGGCATCAGGAAAGAAAAAAAGGAATACTCAGACAAAATAACAACACACTTCAAAGACAGCAGAGATGCACAGAGCCTGTGGCAGGGCATACAGGCCATCACGGACTATAAGCCTGCACCACGAAGCTGTGACAACAACACCTCTCTGCTAAACGACCTGAACAGTTTCTTTGCCCGCTTTGAAGCACAAAATGACACTCACCCACAGAAAACTCCCCCTCCCCCCCATGATCAACCCCTTTACCTGTCCTCTGCCAGTGTTAAGAGGACACTGGCCACCATCAACCCACGCAAAGCAGCTGGCCCAGACAACATACCAGGCCGAGTGTTGAAGGATTGTGCAGAAGAGCTGAAGGATGTCTTCACAGACATCTTTAACATCTCTCTGGAGCAAGCAGTCATCCCATCACTTTTCAAAGCTGCTACCATCATACCTGTGCCGAAGAAATCATCACCATCATGCTTCAATGACTACCGTCCTGTAGCACTGACACCCATAATCATGAAGTGCTTCGAACGGCTAGTCCTGTCACACATCAAAGCCACCCTACCCCCCACCCTAGACCCCTACCAGTTCGCTGGCCAGATGGTGCAAAGACAACAACCTCCTGCTGAATGTCAACAAGACCAAGGAGATTGTTGTCAACTTCCAAAGGGTCCAAAAACAACTGCCACCACTGACCATCGACGGCGATGCTGTGGAGAGAGTGAGCAGCACCAAGTTCCTTGGAGTGCACATCAGCGACGACCTCTCTTGGACCACCAACACTACATCACTGGCGAAGAAGGCCCATCAGCGTCTCTACTTCCTGCGCAAACTAAAGAAGGCAAGTGCTACACCCTCCATCATGACAACATTCTACAGAGGAACCATAGAGAGCGTCGTGTCCAACTGCATCACAGTGTGGGGAGGAAGCTGCACGGAGAAAAACAGGAAGACACTCCAGCGTGTTGTGAACACAGCGAAGAAGATCATTGGAGTACCACTCCCCTCCCTGCAGGACATTTACACCACACGCCTCACCCGGAAAGCACTGATGATCATCAAAGACACAAGCCACCCTGCACACAAACTGTTCAGCCTCCTGCCCTCTGGAAAGAGGTACAGGCGCCTCCGTTCCCGTACCACCAGGCTGGCGAGCAGCACAATGCACCAAGCGATCAAGATGCTGAACACTCAATCCACTCTCCCTCCACTGTCAGCCTCTAGCCAGCAAGGCCACTGACAACCCCCCCCCCATCCCCCACCACCATATCTGAGACTGAACATTCCACCTGCACTACTATACTTGTGACTGAACTTTCAACCTGCACTAACTCAAAACATGCACACACACACACACACACACACAGACACACGAACACACACACAAGACGCACACCGCACCTTCTACCTGCACTAAACACATACACACACATACACACACACACACACACACACACACACACACACACACACACACACACACACACACACACACTGCTGCTGGTGTACTTGACAGACCTTTTTAATATTTATTTTTCTTCAAAATGCTACTATTACCATGTCAGAACGCTATAAAGGACTTTTTTTAGGAAAAGCACAAAAGCACAACAAATACCTCTTAATGTATGTCCTCTACAAGTCTTCTGTTGTCCAGTCTTGCACTTTAAATGTCTGTATGAGCACTGTCTATGTCCATACTGTCTTAAGTCCATGTATAAGTACTGTCTATGTCTATACTGTCTATGTCCTTACCTAGATTAGTCTATGTCTGTATGGGAAAGCAAGAAATGTAATTTCAAATTCTTTGTATGACCAGTGCATGTAAAGAAATTGACAATAAAACTACTTGACTTGACTTGAGGAGCCCATTTCAGCCTTGTTGAATTCTAAAATCTTGTCCCTGCCATCCTTTGACAGCTTTTTGGTCATTCCCATGTTGGCGAGTTTAGTTTGATTGATTGACTGCTACTATGGACTGATTCTGCAGATTCAATGTGTCTTTTGTGCAGGTTACTATTTACAGGTGTGTTCAATTCCGATAACAAGTTGATTGGAAGTGCCATTTGATCCGCGGGACCAGAACTCTTAATGGTTGGCAGGGGATCAAATACTTACAGTATTTCCCTCAATGAAATATAAATCAATTAATATATATTCTTTGGAGCTAATTTCTGGATTTTCTTTTTGATATTCTGTCTCTCAATATTAGAATACATTTTATCATTAACATTAAAGACTGATCATGTCTTTATTACTGGGCAAACCAACAAAATCAGCAGGGGATCAAATACTTATTCTCCTCACTGTAAATATCTCCGCTTCTGAAGCACATAAAAACATGCAATACGTTGCAGTTAAATGCTACAACCCTCATCTTTCATAAGAATGTGTTCATTCAACTCAAACAAACATAGATTATTAATAAAGTTGTCTCAAATCTCATGAGCCTGCCTGAATGTTGCGTTATGCAGCTCCAGGCGCCAGGGCCAATGTTGCGCAACGCAACATCAGGCATCAATGGGTTAATGCTGGGGGTGTGGCTGGGGGTGTGAGAGTTTGGGTGTCCTGGATTAGCCTGATTATCATCGACTTTCAAATCTCTTCGAGATTTGCTCTGACCAAAAGCATAATTCACATTTCCCAAATGTCATGGTTGACCCGCCTCCCTTGGTTTGCTAATAGGGTGTTTCCTTCCTGACAAAGTGGGAAGAGTTCCCGATTTTTCGGGAGCTCGGAAAGTACTTGCATTGCTTTTGACCTGACTACGTAGTAGCAGCGCTGATGGTGTCATGACCTGGCTACGAGCTCCCCTTGCTTGCTTCTAGTGTGACTTTTGTGAGTGCCATGCTATCCTTAGGGGTGGGGTGGGGATGGGGAGTTTTTGGGTGTCCTGGATCCTGTTTCTCCCAAAGCAATGTTGCTAACCAGTTAGCAACTTAGTAGGTTGCCTATGGGAAATTGCACTGCAACCAAGTAAGTTGCTAACTTAGCTAACAACGACACTGTCGAGAAACGCATCCCTGGATGGATGCAAACTGTGAGGCAAGGGGGGATAGCAGATCCTATAAGAAACATAAACTGGTAAATGATAGAGATAGAGTATACTGTAGACAGAGCTCTAAATTAACTTTTTTCATCACTAGCCAAAATAGCTAGTAGATGTTTATCTTACAAGCAAAAACAAATAGCCATTAATGGGTCAAAGTGGCTAAGTTGGTCTTTTCTACCAGCCAAACTGAAAATTCACCAGCATTTGACCGGTTAGCTGGTGTTAATTTAGAGCCCTGGTTATAGATAGATTTAGATCAGAGAGAGAGAGAGAGAGAGAGAGAGAGAGAGAGAGAGAGAGAGAGAGAGAGAGAGAGAGAGAGAGAGAGCAAACCAGATGCTGGGGAGCCAGTGAGTGAGAGAGAAGAGACAGGGAGAGAGAGAGACAGAGAGAGGATGAGAATGAGAATGAGCAAGAGAGGTGCAACGTGTGTGCAGGGTTATGGTCTGCTTCTAGTTAACACCCAGCCTCCACACTCTCTCTTGTTCTCTCCCTCTGTTGTTCTCTCTCTCTCTCTCTCTCTCTCTCTCTCTCTCTCTCTCTCTCTCTCTCAGTCTCTCTCTCTCTCTCCATTTGATCTGAATGGCCTCTCACCTCCACAGCCTCCGCATATGGAGAGCAGAGCGAAGCTGAGCTGCCCAGGCCCCGAGGTGTGTGTGTGTGTGTGTGTGTGTGTGTGTGTGTGTGTGTGTGTGTGTGTGTGTGTGTGTGTGTGTGTGTGTGTGTGTGTGTGTGTGTGTGTGTGTGTGTGTGTGTGTGCGTGTGTGTGTGTGTGTGTGTTGGTGCGCTTGCGTGTGTGCATGACATGTGTACTTGCGTGCGTACGTACGTCCGACCGTCCGTGTGTGTGTGTGTGTGTGTGATTGAGTGAGTGTGCGAGTGAGTCTTTAAATAATAATAACAGGTTTATATGTGAATCACACCTCTGCTTATAGTCCCCCCCCCCCTGCCTCCAGGTCTCCATGTGTTTTTACTGCCGCTCCAGCCAATGAAACACAGGATTCTTGGACTTGTCATTCAGCAGCTGTGTGTCAATTTTTGGATGATGTATTTTGTGCGAGAGGCTTAGGGAAAAACGGGGAGGTTGTGGGAGGGAGAAGGAGGGAGGGGGGGGCATTGTTGAATATTGCGCTGCACTCTAAAAAATGTTTTAAAGTTAACATGACCTCTGGGTGTGTGTAGCAAAGGGGAGTAGAGTTGCCCCACTAGCACTCAAACCCAGACCTTTTGGGGTATCGAAACCAGGGCTCTAAATTAACACCAGCCAACCGGCCAAATGCTGGTGAAAGTTCAGTTTAGCTGGAAGAAAAGACTAACTTACTAGCTACTTTGAGCCATTAGTGACTGTGTGTTTAACATCTACTAGCCATTTGGTGAGAAAAGTTAACCCTTTGAGGAGTACCATCACAATGTGTGATTAGAATTTTGCCAAAATTTTGAGTTCTCATTATGATGTCATAAGGACTGTGCAAGATTTTTAACACAGACTTCTATGGGAGCTGTAGCGTGTTTGAGTAAAATTCTAGAAGAACTGAGGAAAAATCCTTACTCCTCAAAGGGTAAAATGTATGGCCCTGACCGAAACCATGGCCATGACTGCTGCAACAAAGAGCCAGGGGTTATTGGCATGTCAGAGCACAACCCTATGTAGTGATGGTCACTTCATTACACTTAGTATACAGTAGTGTTTCTCAACTGGGGCGCTACAGCCCCCCAGGGGGTGTTAGGGAGCCCTGGGGGTGGGGTGGGGGGGGGGGGGGGGGGGTTGAGAAGGATACAGCTGAGTGGGGGCGGGGCCTAGTTCCCATTGGGTGGGCATTAGTCTATTTTATTTTTCAAAACTAATGGGGGCGTTGGAAGACTTATGATGAGGTCAAGGGGATGTTGGGAGGCTTATGATGAGAGCAAGGGGGGGGGGGGGGTTCTCAAAAAAGGTTGAGAACCACTGTGTCATTCTAACAGGGTGGGGGAAGGGAGGGAGGGTTGACGTGTTGGCTGGCTAGCTGCTTCGACAAAAGTCGAGAGTATTGACTTGGTGACATTGACTCTTCTGGCACAGTGAGTGACAGCGCAGCGCAGGGCTGGACTAGCCATTTGGCATAGGGGGCAATTCCCGGTGGGCCCAGCACCCTCGTAGGCCTCGATTTTCAGAAATGTAAAAAAGATATATATATATATGTTTTACATTTCTGAAAATGGGGACCAACGAGGGTGCAGGGCCCACCGGTGAGTCAGTTCTGCGCCGTTAATTACGAGGGAGCCCCTTTAAGCCAAAAGCACCCGGGCCCTATTTCTCCCCCAGCCCAGCCCTATACTGACAGCACACTGATACGTGACCCAGGGAGACGTGTCGAACAAGTCCCCCTCCCCCCCCCTCTCTCTCTCTCTCTCACAGCCGATGATGCTGATGACCTTGGGCCACTTTGAACAGCTTCATTATTGCCCTGGCGTCGATAGACCACTAACCCTTATCAATCAATCACCCCCACCAGCCCTGTATGTAAAACACACTCGGCCTAATAAATCATCGTTAGATTTTTGGGTTACACTTTATTTTAATGGTCCACTGTTACAGTGGATCTACTGTACCACATTAGGTACAGTGTAATAACCAGAGTAACAATATTTCATACTGTGTAATACCAGTGTAACACCATGTGCCAATTTTGTACTTACATCTAGGGTTAGGATTAGGGTTAGGGTTGGTACATGGTATTACACTGGTATTACATGGTATTAAATGTTGTTACATTGCTTATTACACTGTACCTAATGCGGTAGATCCACTGTAATTGTTAACCATTAAAATAAAGAGATACCGTTTTCTCACAACCCCCGTGCAGAGAAAATTTGGATAGAAAATGAATTACTGGACACTTCGGGATTCGGTTAAGTAGCTAAAACTGTAGGTACTTGGCTTTTGCACAAAACTTCTATTCATTAGTACTACCGAGGATACTTAATGTTCAAAACTTAGTCCATAATCTAAAAGCAGTTTATTTATTGCAATCTAGTCTACTGGTTACCTTTTGTTTCAACATCGATCAAATATTTAAAACTAAGACATTTGATCTGTATCTGTTTCCAAAAACAGTCTGGGTGGGAGACGGTGCAGCTGTGAAGGTTTACGCTTTTTTTCCCCCCCAACTCAAATACCAGCCTTAGATAATTAAATCACTTTCTTTGTATTTTCTATGTAACCCAACCTTACACCACTTCACTAGTGTATACCATTTTTCTTGTAGATGTTGTAGTTCTGAATGTTTATGTTTAAAATGAACTGATGACTGACTTAGACAAGCTTTTTGCGGTTGCTTCTCCTGATTAACCCCAACCAGACTTTCATTTATACAACTCTTTCTTCTAGTTGGCTTCTTGAGGTGTGATGATCTTACCCAGTGCATGAAGTGGAAACAAAGAAGTGCAGGAACCCTTTTATATCATCCAAAAAGAAGTGCAGGAACCCTATTATATCATCCAAAAAGAAGTGCAGGAACCCTATTATATCATCCAAAAAGAAGTGCAGGAACCCTATTATATCATCCAAAAAGAAGTGAAGGAACCCTATTATATCATCCAAAAAGAAGTGAAGGAACCCTCTCGCCACTTATAAAATGTGGCGCACAAGATTAGTGCAGGAACTCTGATGATGAGAGTTAAGAGGTGGGGGAACTGAGTTCCCTTGAGTCCCCCCCACTTCAAGCACTGATCTTACCACACATTTATCAATATCATCCTCTTTATCTCTCTGACTCTATTTCTTGCTCTCTCTTTCTTCTACTTCAGTGTTTCTCATTGTCTTTTTCAGACCACTTTGTTCCCCCCCAAAAAATCTTGTGCTAATTTGACACTGCTAATTTCCACAGGTATGCTAGTGTGTGATTAATTATGATAGATTATGCTGGATGATTGTTTGACTGACACACAGACAGGCAGTCATTTGGGCCGCTGGCTTACCCTCAAATGTTATTATTATTATTATTATTATCATCATCATTGTTATTATTATTATTTTATTTTTATTTGTATGTATATGTGTATTATTATTGTGTGTGTTTGTGTGTGTCACACTGTGTGTTTGTGTGTGTGTGTGTGTGTGTGTGTGTGTGTGTGTGTGTGTGTGTGTGTGTGTGTGTGTGTCTGTGTGTGTGTGTGTGTGTGTGTGTGTGTGTGTGTGTGTGTGTGTGTGTGTGTGTGTGTGTGTGTGTGTGTGTGTGTGTATGTGAGTGATTCTACGATTCCCCTACGCTTTTGGCAAAAGCAAAATGTCAATTATCAGTATTTTTTTCAACTAAATGACCTAGAAGTTTACATAGTGTATATATTTAAGTTTCCAAACAAACAAATTGCCAAGCTTAATCTTAAATCATTTGATAAATACTCTAATGAAAGCGAACATTTGCTTAATTATTTTGTCAACAGTGTTATGGACAAATACTATGTCATTTCAAACATATATAAAAAATACTACAGAGTTGAAACAATATATGTTTGAAAGTGCTTATGTCCCTTAGCAGTAATGTTGTCATTAATCTGTGCAACTGATATAGAAAATGTGATTGTTGAGCTTCATAAGTAGGATTTTATGAGTCACTGTGATACAGACTGACACATTTTTCATCATAAATCCCTGTAACGTCTGATTTGAATATAGTCACCCTCCTTACACAAGACTTCCTTCTCCAGAGATAATCCCTAGTGTATGTTCATAGGATTTTTCCGACACATAAGGGATCAATAGCGCAAAAACACTTTCAAAACAGTCAACCGTGTTACTCAACTGTGTTACGGTCAACAGTGCAGGGGAACAAGTCGGCACTTTTTTAGGAGAAAAAACAGAGCAGACAAACCCATCTCCCTAGAATACAAATTATTTTGTTTGTTTGTCTGTCAATATGGATATAAATTGGCAAAAACATACTCCTCCTCAACTGTCATCAGTGTTGCCAGATTGGGCTGGTTCCCGCCCTATTGGGCTGCTTAGGATGGCCGTGTGCGGGTAAAAATGGCATCTATCAGAAAAACCTTCCCACTGCCATATAAATCAATAGAATTGGGCGGGTTTTTAGGGCGGATTTTGATCATTTTTTGGGCTGGAAATCATCAGCCTCATCTGGCAACCCTGACTGTCATACTTAATTGTAACACCATTGACGGTAACACCGTTGACATTTCAGC
>NC_085873.1:40141381-40153881 GCF_034702125.1 Engraulis encrasicolus | reverse complement strand
CCCTCTCTCTCTCTCCCACTTCCCATGTCACCTCTTCAACTGTCCTATCGAAATAAAGGCTAAAAAGCCCCAAAATAGGCCTACAATTTTTTAAAAGGTGGTCCCATATCATCCACATTGTACTGTAGCATTGGTTTTGGGCAAGGCATTTGTCAAAAAAAGAAATTTCACAACATGGTAACTGGTAATTTATTCTTACCCATAACCGCAGAGATACACCAAGAGGGACGCGATTCAAGCGACAGAGTGCAGCAGCAAGCGATACGAGCGATTGAGGAGACAAAAGTATGTCCGTACAGGCAGAAGGCAAAGCATTACAGTTTTTCTCGATTGCCTCCACACAAGTTCTGGTACTTCACACACAATTCTCGGAACATCTCACCCATTTCCCAACTCCCCTAACCAATGTCACTGAACACTAAACACAATTCCTACTTAACACTCAAATTCCAGTTTAAAAACACACTCTTTTCACACCATTACACACAATTCTCTGGATTACACTCAATTTTCATAAAGAAAAACACTGGGTTTCTCATGGAACACACTGTCATTCACAACACTACAATCAACTGCAACTATGTTCACTTCCTCATCACATGGGCAAACTCTCTTCATACCGGTTTACAATCTGAAATCATCACCCCATAAGGACACACATTGCATGTCATATTGATGAAAAATGAGTGGATACAAGGAGAAAACCCATTTGTTTAGTTTTTGAACTCAAAAATAGGTTATACAAGACATAACTTTGTGGTTACCCAATATTTTACAATACATTAGTGCCATTTTTAAATATTTTACGTAAAAAAATATGTAAAATATATACACGTCTGTGTACTCCGAGTCTAAAAACAATATTTCAAGATTTTACTACAGAAAAATACCCTCTTTAGTAAGTAGAACACTGAAGAAAATAAGTTTCTACTGTGTTTCAAGTTGAGTATAGAGTTTTTTTTTTCATTGCAATAGGCTATACAGTAATGTAATGGGGTTTTTGTACTGCCACATAGGCAGTGGGGTTTATCTTTGTGTTATTTTTGTGAAAAAGACATAAAAAATCTGTTTCTGTTTGTGCATTGTGGGAATGATGTTTTTCCAACTTATGTCACAGTATCCATGCAATCCAGAACAAAAAAAGCCCAAGTTACTGGGAGAAATTAGTTTTACCCTGTGCCCAACAGTGTTTTAATGGGTCTGCAAATGTGTATTGTAGTGACTGTCTGTGTGTGTCATTTGACGACAAAATGAGGTTTTTAGAAGAGAGTACATTGTTTTGAGACAAGATGTGCATTTTTCAGAGGTAGTGAAGAGTTTGGCCCGTTGTGTGTGAGGTTTGGAGATTTGTGTGTAGAGTTTTGAGAATTCGAAGACCGATTCCGAAAATTGTGTGTAGGCAATCGAGAAAAACTGTAAAGCATTCCCATTGGCTGTGGTCACTGACCTCTATACAGTCATTGGCTTTTGCGGCTTGTCGCCGAACCACGTCATAGAAAGTTGAAAAGATTTCAACTTCAAATTGTCACGTCCGTCGCGCAAATCGCTCTAGTCTCCAGAATCGCTTTTGTCTCTCGACTCAATACAAAGTCAATTACTTCCGTCGCTCGACTCGCTCAGATCGCCGCTGGTGTATTTCTGCGGTTACTGTTACCTGTCCCATCCTGCACTTTGTCAGTCTGTAAAATGTCAGTCCTGTGTTATGTCTATGTCTTGGCATAGTATAGAGAGAGAAACATTATTTTATGTTCCTTGTATGACTTGTGCACATGGGTGCCGCGAGGGGGGGTTAGGTGTTACAGATTCTAAGGGCCCGGCAGCTCTTACAGGGCCTTGGAAGGATGCTGATAACATAATTTGTCATTTTGGGGGCCCAAAATTTGAATCTTTCATGGGGCCCAATTTTTTTTATCAGCGCCCCTGCTTGTGCATATGAAGAAAGTGACAATAAAAGCTGACTTGACTTGAACATTTCAGTTCTGTGGATTGTATTTGTTATTACAGTAATAAGGACTGTAACACGCTCAACTCAAACAAAGTAAACAACTGGGTGCTCATTCCTCGAGAATATATGAATTAAAGGAAAAGCAGGACAGCACTCCAAGTTTATGTGGTTTATTGCCCGTCAGACGTTTCGGGGTCAACCTTCTTCAGTGTCGGGCACAAGGTTTGCCCGACACTGAAGAAGGTTGACCCCGAAACGTCTGACGGGCAATAAACCACATAAACTTGGAGTGCTGTCCTTATTACAGTAATATAAATTAGAAATGCACTCATAGTGCAGGCCTTCGCCAGGGAAGCTGTGTGATAGAACATTTGACTATGTTACACTCTATTTTTTTTTTTTTAAGTCTTTCTCCCTTCTTTTTGTGGAGTTAAACAGTGGAATGTCAAAATTTCCCCTATCCCGCAATGGAGAAGAATGATTTTTTTTTAAAATCCTGGGTCTGGATTGTGATCCGGATCACCACCAAACTTTCATCACTTCTTCTTTTGTCATTTCCAACAACTTCACAAAGTTTCATCCAAATCCGTTCATAACTTATTGAGTTATCCTGCTGACAGACAGACAGACAGACAGACAGACAGACAGACAGACAGACAATCCAACGCGACCTTGGAGGAGATCATAAACGTTGCCATGGGGATAGAATCTCCGTCTTGTTCCGCTCGTTTCGTGTTTCTCTCTCACTATCGTGACTGGATAATAAAGTTGCAAAAGCAAAAAAAAAAATATTTTAAAAAAATCACAGCCACCCCCGAAAAATACAAATAAGAATTGAAGATAAAGATGCTTGTCTCTTCCTCCACCCGACCTTCTACTATCCCTCCAGCTCCACTCCCCTCTCCCTCCACACAGCTCTATAAACCCAAAGCAATAAACTTCGGTAATCAAACATCTGAGTTTAATGGGACACAACTAATCCCGATCTCACGCACGCACATATATTACACACGCAGATGCACGCACACGCACACACACACACACACACACACACACACACACACACACACACACACACACACACACACACACACACACACACACACACACACACACACACACACACACACACACATTATTGGAGCTGGGGGTCCCCTGATGCCTGCATATGGACGGTGAAAGTTCAATGATCAGCGGTCGGTCGGTCGGTGCCTTTGACTGTGGGAAGCACGGGCCTTGTGCTCAGCTGCATTATAGATCTGGCGGGGGTGGGGGGCGAGGGGAGGGGGGGCGAGGGGTTGGTGTGGAGGTCGCGGAGGGCCACTGTATTGACTGACCTGAGTGCAGCTCAACCGGGGGAGAAATAGGGCCCGGGCACTATTGGCTTAAAGGGGCCCCTCATGAGGGAGAAATAGGGCCCGGGCACTATTGGCTTAAAGGGGCCCCTCATAATTAGCGGCGCAGAACTGACTCACTGACTCGGTGGGACCCGCACCCTCGTGGGCCCCTATTTCATAAATGTTTAAAGGGACACTGTGCAGGAAATGGTCAAAAAAGGTACTGCAACTATGCTGCTCATTGAACATGTGTTGTCTAAGGCCAAATGTTATCTTTCCATGAAAGTTTACTAAGTAATAAATGAATATTTTATAGTATGGCCCAAGTACAGTCATTTTTGCAGCTAAAAATGGCTATTTCTGGAAATTCAAAATAGCGGACCATGGAGAAGATCCCCCTTTTCATGTATGAAAAATGTATTTTTTCCAGTCATAATGAATACTTAGAATTTGATGGTGGTGATAAGTATTAATGAAAAAGGTAACATTAGTGAATGGGCAGCATGAATTCTGGAAATAAACAACTAAAAATCTCACCCAGTGTCCCTTTTAAAAAGTATATACTGCACATGAAATAAGTAACATATAGAGCCGCTGCAAATGCATGTGAAACTGGGGTGGTCAAAACATTTCAAATGAACATAAAAATTAATATAAATATATTTTTTAACATTTCTTAAAGTAAGGGCCCACGACGGGTGCGGGGCCCACCGGGAAATGCCCGCTATGCCAGATGGGCAGTTCAGCCCTGCAACTCAATGTGCCACACGTCAATGCTCATCACAGTCCACTATCGCTATCGCTCTGGTTTGGCCCACGAGAGCGTGGCACAGAAATTAGGAGAGACCTAGCCTGTGGACACAATTTTGTGAGTGTGTGTGTGTGTGTGTGTGTTAATTATGTCTGTTGGTGTATCTGTGTATGTATCCCTCAGTCTGTGTGTGTGTGTGTGTGTGTGTGTGTGTGTGTGTGTGTGTGTGTGTGTGTGTGTGTGTGTGTGTGTGTGTGTGTGTGTGTGTGTGTGTGTGTGTGTGTGTGTGTGTGTGTGTGTGTGTGTGTGTGTGTGATATTGGTGTCCAATTGTGATGATTGGTCTCGTGTGTCCCCCCTCATAACCCCCCCCCGTGCCAAGGGAGCAGAGCAGGGGTGATGGTCAGAGTCAGTCTATCTGTCATTGACTTTGTTGATCTGTAAAGGCCTTTACATACAGTCCTCTGTAATCCATCATCCCTGGATCTATAGCTTTCCAAAAAAAGAACATGTATTTATCTGCCAAGTGTTTTTTTTTCTAACTGTATCATAGTTAGACTAAGATGGAGCATGTGTCTTGTTCACAAAAAATAAATAAATAAATAGAGCAGCAGTGATTGCAACTGGGGTGGTCACAACATTTCAAATGAACCAAAAAGTGAAGGAAAAAAACCCAACAAAATGTCTCAGGGGCACAGGCAATCACTGATCCGTTTCTCACATTGTTGTTAAAAGTGTTCAGCAGGCGTTCTGCTCATGCAAGTCAAGGCCCTGTCTGCTTGCCTTCTCTGGTGACCAACGCTTTTCCAAACGGTGTTTTGTACTGTAACTGGAACCAGAAAAGTGGTTCCGACTGGAGCCAAGTACCACTGTCTAGCCGCCGCTGTAGCAACAAATATTGCTTTAGGAAGACAGAAGGGAGCAATATTCTTCTTTGGGGGTGTTAACGTGTCTTCAGCCTTGAGGTCCAAAAGCCTTTAACCCATTGTGTCCTGGACCGACATATACGCTGCATTCAGGTTCTTGAGATTTGAGCTATTTTGTTATAAATGTGGGCATGTTGGAGCTGAATGAACACATTCTAGTGCCAAGTGAAGGGTCTAGCTTTTAAATGCAAATTATTTCATGTTTTTATGCGCTTCGGAGATATTTAGGTTTTAATAGGGAGAGGGCACCTTTCCCCAAAAATGGCTTAGGCTAAAATGGGTTAAACAATGGGAAACTAAAACAAAGTGGTTTGGATTCATGCAGCCATGCAAGCCAGTGCTTCCCAAACTGGGGGTCAGGGGGGGTTGCGAACATACTCAAGTCCAAAGGGGGGTCCCTGCTGAAAAAGTTTGGGAACCACTGAGCCGAACAGTAACAACATTGCTCGGGGAAGACTTGACGGTGTGATGTTTCTGTTGATGACGGGGCCGCTGACAGCTTTGGCTGGGCCCGGAACAAAAAACATCTGAAAGGACTCCAAACCCAATCAATACAATGTAATGAGGATCCAATTATTGGCCCCCTCTCTCCCCGGGCCCGGGACAAGTGACCCCTTCGTCCCCCTGTCGCCTTCCCTGGTTGATGAGCTCCACAGGTTTTACTGATGTCTTGCCAGAATCCTGGCCAGGCCTATTAACACACTAAGCCTAAGTCCTAAAAAAATATGTCCTTTTGCCAGTGTAAATGCTGTCGAAATTGAGGTGATCTGAAGTTGAACCCTGCGGGGGGCAAGCACTATTCAGACATACCACTATTCAGACATACCGCTATTCAGACACCAGATATGGCATAGGGTCAGGGTTAGGACCAGGGTCAGGGTTAGGGTAACGGTAGGGACACATAGGAGGCGAAGCAAGCTAAGCGAAGAGAGGCGAAATCCAACCGTCATCAGGTCGTCGCGGCGAATCAAATGGAATGGAACAGTTATGTTTTTGATTTGATTGGGCCGCGGCAGGCGAATTCGCTCCTCATTTGCATAACATTAAACTTGGTTTAATAATTTCGCTTCACTACGTTCTTGTAAGCTTGCTTTCGCTTGCCTTCGCCTTTCTCATAGGAATAAATGGTTAAGTTCGCAAATTCGCGTGTATGTGTCCCTACCGTTAGTGCATGCACGCTCTCTAAACTGAAAAAAAAACCTGAGCAACGTAGCACAAACCACAGAAATGGCAGATTTCTGTGGGAAACGTGCCAGTATTCAGACAATAGACATCAATGTCTGGATAGAGGCATGTCTGAATAGCGCCATGTAACTGAACCCTGCACTGTTGTGGCTTAGCACCAATGGTGCTTCTGGTCAGAGTAGACAGATGTTTCTGATTGGCTGGTAAGGTCATCCACCATCAAAGCAACGTATCGTAGTTGAGTAAGATACTTCAAGCCCGTGCATTTCCTGTATCCATGTGATGTCTGGTGTTTTCTAAGAACATGTTTGGACATGCCCATAGACCAGGGGTCAGGAACCTATGGCTCTAGAGTCACATGTGGCTCTTTTGGGAATTTTATCTGGCTCTTACTTACTTACAGTTGCCAACCGTCCTTTGAAATACAGAATCATCCCATATTTATCAATAAAAGTATGTGTTCCGTATTGAGCTGAAACTGGACACGGACATTAAAAAGCGTTAAAATGCAGAAAATTACATCAAAGAAATACAAACATTTCGGGGGAGGACCCCCAGAACCCCGCCATAATGAAGTTGACAGTTGGCTACCCTATACTTTTACCAGCTATCAATAAAAGTAATAACTTGACCGTAGCCTATGCTCTAAATTTGTTGTGCTTAATTGAAATACATGCTTTTCATTGTATTCCGTGTTTTTAAATGGTATGGCTCTCACAAAAAAATCTTTTTTTTAAATTGGCTTTTATGGCTCTATCCACCACAAAGGTTCCTGACCCCTGCCATAGATGGTCATTCTAAAGCTGTTTGAGACAAAATCCCAATTAGCCAAATAACAGAAACAGCAACAAACCTCAAATAAATGATGAGGGGGCACTCTAAAACATTGCAGAGAATAGTGCACTTGTATTTCAAAGGGACAGTCCACCTCATTTCAAGAAATTGCTCATAGTTAAGTCCCAGTAAAATATGACAATACATAGGCCTATGCTTTTTTGTCTATTTGTTTGCATTGCCTATTAACATTGTAGTGAAATTAATCATAGTCTATTAAGTCTATGCGAGTAAACAAAACATCATCAAATGTACTCTAAACTACTCTAAAATGAATGTCAAATTCACCAGCGTGCAAAACAGCTATTTAGTAGAGTATGTAGAGTAGAGTACTTGTATTAATTCTGAGGGAAATTACAGTAATTATTTAATCCCATCCTGTGATCACTTGTGGCTTGATGCTAATGCTCCCATTTACTTCCAGTGATTATGTTAAGCTATGCTAATCATTCTGATACCAATAAATCTAAGTAGCCTACTGAAAACACTGAGAAGAAAATGATATGCACATTCATGAATGATGCTGGGAAATACTGTAAATATGTGAAAATCAAAAAAGGGTGGACCGATCCTTTAAGGTTAGGCATGCAGGCTAGGCTTGTGTGTGTCATAACATGCAATATTGTGACATTGATCAAACTGGCATTGATCCCTATGATGTGTGGTAGATTTTAAGGGTTTATTGAAAGCAAACTCTGTCACAGAGAAAAATGTGTAACTGCCACAAAACATTGCCAGAGCAGCCCAGTCAAAACAATAGGCAACGGAGAGTTTGTCTTAAGGTAACTAGAGCGGAACATTAAACAGGCTTATACGAACTGGAAACACAACAAATATACAGTTACACTCACTGACCCAAACTTTAAGGACTCATTTGGTTTAATTCCCGAATCAAAACCCAAAACTGCAACTCAGCATGTTTCCCCACTTTGAAACGCAATGTTTTCCAGAATTGTTTGACAACGAAATGATGTAACAATGAGGCATGTAAACATTGGTATTATAAATAAATGTAAACACAATGTCACAAGTAATAAAGATAGGCCTACTGACCAATAACATTAAGGAGTCATTTAGAAGGACATGTTAACTACAAATGTCCTGGACTGCAATTCCTTCATTGGGAAAATGTACAGTATTTTCCCTTCCCACATTGAGCTACTACTCAGGGGTGTGGTACAGGAGGGTAAAGTGTGACTGAGTCACCAGGGCCCCATGTGTATGAGGGGCCCGCACACACAGTCCGATTTATGTGGATATATGGCATTGGAACAATATATTGTATGTTACTGTGATTGGAACTGATTGTACATAGGGCCCACAATTTGCTGCAACGTCCCTGCTACTACTTGGCTATTGAGTTCTACAAGGACAATGCATTAAAGGGACACTGTGTGAGATTTTTAGTTGTTTGTTTACGGAATTCATGCTGCCCATCCACTAATGTTACCGTTTTCATGAATACTTACCACCAGCATCAAATTCTAAGTATTCATTATGACTGGAAAAAATGCACTTTTCATACATGAAAAGGGGATCTTCTCCATGGTCCGCCATTTTGAATTTCCAAAAATAGCCATTTTTAGCTGCAAAAATGACTGTACTTGGACCATACTAGAAAATATTTGTTTATTACTTAGTAAACTTTCATGTAAAGATCAAATTTGGCAATAGGCAGCCCAGTTTCAATAAGCAGGATAGTTGCAGTACCTTTTTTGACCATTTCCTTCACAGTGCCCCTTTAAGTAGAAGTAAAAGAGCTCTTACAGATGTAACAGTTGTATGATATTACAAAGTTGAAAACATGTAATATCATACCACTAGTGTTGTAATTGCATATGTAAGAGTACTTTTACTTTACTTTACGCAACTCTGATGTCAATGCCTTGTATCTGTATTTGTTCTCTCAAAACAGTGTTGCCAGATTAGGCGGTTTCTCGCCAAATTGGGCTGCTTTGGCTGGCCGTCTGTGGGTAAAAATGGCATTTAGCAGAGAAAAAGCACCCATTTTTAGGCCATAGAAATCGATAGAATTGGGCGGGATTTAGTCCTTCCAGGCGGGTTTTGAGCATTTTTTTTGGGCTGGAAATCATCAGCCTCATCTGGCAACCCTGCTCTCAAAGTGCTTCAAGAAACTGGCAAGAAGACTAGCAAGCGTGTGTCAAGCATGTGTAGCATGTGTCCCCATACAAAAGGGCTCGGGTGCATTGGGGGCATCCTCCAATGTTATGCACCCCCGACGTGCCACATTTAGGCTATACAAAGGCTTGAGGCCCCTCATACAACTCTACAACCCACCAACCACTTCTCTCCACCCACCCAACAAAACCCTCATGCTATGCAACCTTGGCATAGAAACTCATACAAAGTCATGTACAATGTACAATGTTATGTGTAATCTTTGTGCTTTTTCTGTATTTATGTATGTATGTATGCTACTGGACACCTTAATTTCCCTCTGGATTAATGATTGACATTCTATTCTGTAGTCTCTCTACAATGCTGGAGCATAAACCTTTCCAACGTTACATAATATTATTATGAACAGATACACAAATTGGAAAACATGGCAAGAAACTACGAATGATCAGAAACATTTAGGATTTTTTTTTTTTACACATCCACACATACAGAATGTAGGTTCAACCCCTGTAATTAGGGCCCGAGCACTGAAGTGTAAGGGCCACTCTGTGACCCTTCGCCCCCTTGGTGTGGCCCTATTGTTTTCCGAAAGATTATTAGTAGTGTTCTTATTATTTTTCTTCTCCTTGTTCTTACTTATTTTCCTCCCAATCCTTCAGTGAAACTCAGGAGCAGCTCTGGAGGACTTGCACATTGTGGATGTCCTTTCCATAACACCACTAAATGCAGAGTTCAAACAAAAGCTTGACTACACACACACACACACACACACACACACACACACACACACACACACACACACACACACACACACACACACACACACACACACACACACACACACACACACACACACACACACACTGATACTACACTACACCACCCTACAGCCTGATTTAAATGACCTGTATAGCAAAATATGAAATATCAAATATTTCATTCAATGTAAACAGAGCTATATTATGGGATATATTATGACAAAGACAACAAATGCACACACTGTCTGAGAACTTTCAGGATTCAATCAAAATCTTGCTCCACCACCATTAGCCATCCCAACCTGGTCTTCTTTCTTTCTTTCTTTCTTTCTTTCTTTCTTTCTTTCTTTCTTTCTTTCTTTCTTTCTTTCTTTCTTTCTTTCTTTCTTTCTTTCTTTCTTTCTTTCTTTCTCCACCCAGCGCAAGCCACCACAGTCTGCTGCTCCATCCATCCATCCATCCATCCATCCATCCATCCATCCATCCATCCATCCATCCATCCATCCATCCATCCATCCATCCATCCATCCATCCATCCATCCATCCATCCAGCCAAACCCAGAACCAGTCCCATACCAATCCCAGACCCAAAGCAGACAGGCCAGAGCCAGACCCAGACCCAGAGCAGCCAGTCAGGCTAATGCGCCCCCCAATGTGAGCTAGTAAGTGCTGATTATCCTATTTGGCTGAAACTCCATCCAGCACCACAGCATCTGGCCCAGGAGCTGTCACACACACACACACACACACACACACACACACACACACACACACACACACACACACACACACACACACACACACAGACGCACGCACACATACTCACAGACTCACACACACACACACACACACACACACACACACACACACACACACACACACACACACACACACACACACACACACACACACACACACACACACACACACACACACACACACACACACACACACACACACACACACACACACACACACCCCTCTCTAGAAGCATGGGGAGGTGTGCTCTAGGAGGCAGAAGGCTGCTCTGGGGGAAGGGGAACACACTAGTGTGTGTGTGTGTGTGTGTGTGTGTGTGTGTGTGTGTGTGTGTGTGTGTGTGTGTGTGTGTGTGTGTGTGTGTGTGTGTGTGTGTGTGTGTGTGTGTGTGTGTGTGTGTGTGTGTGTGTGTGTGTGTGTGTATGTATATGTATGGCATCAGTGGGGAAAACATTACCTGAAAGGAAACAGTAGGGGGTGAGAGTGAGGGGGTGGGGTGTATGTGTGTGTGTGTGCATATGTTTTGCATATGTGTGCATATGTGTGTTTGTACATGTATTTAGTAGCCTATGTATTTAGTATGTTTATGTGTATGTTTGTATGCATGCATGGGGGGAACACACTAGTGTGTGTGTGTGTGTGTGTGTGTGTGTGTGTGTGTGTGTGTGTGTGCATGCATGCGCGTGTGTGCGCGCGTACGTGTGTGTGTGTATGTGTGTGCGTGTGCGCCCATGTACGTGCATGCGTGCGTGTGTGTGTGTGTGCGCGCACGCGCGTGTGTGTGTGTGTGCGCGTGTACGTGCGTGCGAGTGTGTGTGTGCGTGTGTGGTGTGTGTGTGTGTGAGGGTGTAAGATGGCCCCCTTGGTGGTCCCAGGAGTACGGCTCTGGCGGGAAAGAGGGAGATAGATGTCCTCCTGTCCTCAACCCACTGCTAGTGTGTGTGTGTGTGTGTGTGTGTGTGTGTGTGTGTGTGTGTGTGTGTGTGTGTGTGTGTGTGTGTGTGTGTGTGTGTGTGTGTGTGTGTGTGTGTGTGTGTGTGTGTGTGTGTGTGTGTGTGTGTGCTGGCTGCCTGCACTGTGCTTCACTTTACCCCGTTGCCTCCACTCGAACCCACTGACCTCAGAACTGACGTATACATCAAAATACGAAATATCAACTACTGTAGACCTATATCAAAATAATGAAATAACACTGAAATAAAGAATTATTTGGAAAAACCGGGCAATCTAGAGTGACAAAACCACAGTTCTATAAAGTAGAGGAAGAAGTACTCTTAGGCTATGCAATTCCAGCCCAAGTGGTATGATACTACATGGTTTCAACTTTGTAATATGATACTACTGGTGTTGTGATTATATTTCTAAAAGTACTGGTAACACTTTCTATGAAGCCCATATCTATAGCGCATTATGAGTGCATTCATAAGAAATTATAATGCGCATCATAATTAGTCATAGTGCATCATGACCGTTATAATGCATTATAAGCCCCTTCACTGCCTGTAGTTTATAACCATTCACGAGCACTCAAAACATCCTAAGATTTATAATGCATTATAAACTAGATTTATAGTTATTCATGACTGTTGATATACTCTATCATGAAGCGTTAAAAGTGTAGTCATAATGCACTATAATTATGATGCGCATTATAATTTGTTATGAATGTGCTCATAATGCGCTATAGATATGGGCTTCATAGAAAGTACTTTTACTTGTGCTTCATACAACTCTGAACAAAACAGCCACATGTCATAATACCCCAAAACTACTGAGATTGGATAACAGGATAACTTCAAAGTCATTTTACTCAGTTTGGTGTTCTCTGCTGTTACTGTCTTTTTGCTGGCCGGCCGGCTCTATA
>NC_085873.1:40131381-40136381 GCF_034702125.1 Engraulis encrasicolus | reverse complement strand
AACTGGGGCTCTGACCGCTTCACCAAAGAGCCACACTGCCGTTCCCGTTCGGGCTTCACACACTCATGCAGCTGCCCATCATGCCTCTCCCATCCAGTGTGCCCCATCAGCTATGCTTCACCCATCACTGGGGTCCCTCACACCGGGGTCACCTCACATGGAATTACAGCTCACACACATTGGGTGCGCTTCCGATGGCTTCACGGTAGTCATCCCACTTCTGACACCATTTGTAGCAGAGAGGAGTAGAGTTGCCCAGCCGGGTCTCGAACCCAGACCTTCTGGGGTAGTACACTGGGGCTGTGACCGCAACACCAAAGAGCCAGGTTTGTTGGCATGTTAGTCGGAACACACCCACAACCCCTAAGCCCCCCACATTTGGGCTTGCATGCCCATGGGGACCCCGGTTCGAGTCCGGACGGGGTCATTTCCCAATCCTACCCATCTCTCTCACCCACTCATTTCCTGTCAGTATCTCATACTATCCTGTCAATAAAGGCATAAAAAGCCCCTAAATATATGAAGAGCTCTTTTCCAAAATGAGATATATCCATTTTATAGAATGTTGGGAAATTGACATTTTTGTATTGGGCATTCCATTGAATTGCATTACAAAATGCATTTTATAGAGGTTTATAAAGCATGTTCTCAAAACATTGGAATGGCAAGAATTCACACATAGATGATAGGACTACTTATCAGTCAATTCCAATATTAAAATGTAAAAAGTCAAAAATGGTGGATATAGCGTTTTGGAAAAGAGCTCCTCATATATATAAAGAACACACCTCTTTGGCCAGGCTGCTCGAGCAGCTCTGGCCACTCTGGACCCCGTTTCTCGAAAGCCTGTTGGCAACGCACAGTACAGTACTACATTTCCAATGGGAACCTGCATTGCAACCAAGTAAGCTGCTAACTCGGTTAGCAACGATGTTGTGGAGAAATGCATCCCAGGATGGCCAGTGCTGAGAGAAAGAGAGAGAAAGAGAGAGAGAGAGAGAGAGAGAGAGAGAGAGAGAGAGAGAGAGAGAGAGAGAGGGAGAGAGAGAAAAAGAGAGAAAAAGAGAGAAAAAGAGAGAGAGATTGGGGTGGAGGTGAAGGGAGTTTGTTTACAGCGGTAAACTCAACCTTGCAATGGTTGCATGGGAGAGCGAGAGAGAGAGAGAGAAAGAGAGAGAGAGAGAGAGAGAGAGAGAGAGAGAGAGAGAGAGAGAGAGAGAGAGAGAGAGAGAAGGCAAACAGTTAAAGAGAGTGTTTGTATATGAAGGATAAACTTCCGTTGGTCACTGTTCAAGGTGCTGTGTGTGTGGGTGTGTGTGCGTGCGTGCGTGCGTGCGTGCGTGTGTGTGTGTGTGTGCATTGGATGGGGGAGGTGCGCAGGGGGCCCTTTTCTTACCCCCATGTGTTGCACGCACGCATGCACGCACACGCACACATACGGACACGCACACACACACACAATCTGTAAAAGCAGTTGAAGAGTCTTCTGCCTCAATCCCTCCCTTCTTCTCTACTGGTTTCTTCTTCCCTGAATCCTTTTCTCCACTCATCTCCTCTCGTCTCCTTCTTCTCTCCTCTTCTCCTTTTCTCCACTCATCTCCTCTCCTTTCCTTCTTCTCTCCTCTTCCTATCTCATCCTGTCGCATTTGTGTCATTCTAATTCTTGTTCTCTCTCTTCTTCATCTGTGTCTTTACTGCTTTTCTTTCTTTCTTTCTTTCTTTCTTTCTTTCTTTCTTTCTTTCCTTCTTTTCTTTCTTTCCTTCTTTTCTTTCTTTCTTTCTTTCTTTCTTTCTTTCTTTCTTTCTTTCTTTCCCTCTGTGCTTCTCTCCAATAATTCTCCTCTCTCTCCTCTACTCTCCCCCCTTCCTCCTCATTTCCTCCCCCACTCCTTTCCATCCTCCTCCTATCACTACCCCTCTTCTCTCCTCCGCTCCTCCCTCTCATCCACCCTCCACTCTTCCTAACACCCATATCTTTCCTCTTTCTCCCTCCCCTCCCTCTTCCCTTCCTCTCCTCCTCCTCCTCCTCCTCTCCTCTCCCCCTCCTCTCCCTCTCCTCCTCCTCCTCCTCCTCCTCTCCTCCTCCTCTCCTCCTCCTCCTCCTCCCCTCCTCCTCCTCCTCCTCTCTTCCTCCTCTCCTCCTCCTCCTTCTCCTCCTCCTCCTCCTCTCTCTCTCCTTCCTCCTCTCCCTCCTCTCCCCCTCCTCCTCCTCCTCTCCTCCTCCTCCTTCTCCTCCTCTTCCCCTCCTCCATTCCTCCTCTCCTCCTCCTCCTTCTCCTCCTCTTCCCCTCCTCCTCCCCCTCCTCCTCCTCCTCCTCCTCCTCCTCCTCCTCTCCTCCTTCCCCTCCTCCTCCTCTCCTCCTCCTCCTCCTCCTCCTCCTCCTCCTCCCTCCTCCTCCTCCTCTCCTCCTCCTCCTCCTCCTCCTCCTCCTCCTCTCCTCCTCCTTCTCCTCCTCTTCCCCTCCTCCTCCCCCTCCTACTCCTCTCCTGCCTCTGCTTTGCCTGCACAGCTGTCTTGCGTTTGGATTAAGGTAAGAATAGAGCAGGAAGTGGAAATTAAACAAGTGGGAGGAGGAGGAGGAGGAAGAGGAGGAGGGGGAGGAAGAGGAGGAGGAGGAGGAGGAGGAGGGGAAGGAGGAAGAGGAGGGGGAGGAGGAGGAGGAGGAGGAAGAGGAGGAGGGGGAGGAGGAGGAGGAGGAGGAGGAAGAAGATGGGGAGGAGGAGGAGGAGGGAGAAGAGGGGGAGGAGGAGGAGGGGAAGGAGGAAGAGGAGGGGGAGGAGGAGGAGGAGGGAAAGAAAGAGAGAGAAAGGAATAAGAGGGAGGGAGGGAGGGAGGGATGAGGGGATAGCTAGCTAGACAGGAAGAGAGGAGGGGAGATGGGTAGATGCAGAGAGAGAGAGAGAGAAAGAAGAATGGAGAAGTGGAGAGATTGCTGCTGGTTCCAGTAGGTTCTCAGAGATATGGATATAGGCTACCTGTCGATGGACAGCTGCATACGAGTCCGTCTTTCCTAATGCCAGAACACCCATTCAAGACACAGAAAGAGAGAGTGTGTGTGTGTGTGTGTGTGTGTGTGTGTGTGTGTGTGTGTGTGTGTGTGTGTGTGTGTGTGTGTGTGTGTGTGTGTGTGTGTGTGTGTGTGTGTGTGTGTGTGTGTGTGTGTGTGTGTGTGTGTGTGTGTGTGTGTGTTTGTGTGTGTGTGTGTATGCAAGTGTGTGCAAGTGTGTGTGAGCGAGAAGTGAAGTGTGTGTGTACATGTACGTACAAAAGACTTGGGTCTATAAGCTTGGGTCAAAATGGCTGTGCATCTGTGTGTGTGTGTTGTGTGTGTGTGCATGCGTGCATGCGTACATACGTGCGTGTGCATCTTTGTAAGTGCGAACATTCTTTGTGAGTGTGCATCTATGAGAAACTATGAACATGTGGGTCCGCACATTGTGCCCTTTGTGTTTAAGGGAAATTAAGCAACAGCCAAGTAATTTGCTTAAAGCCGTAGAGGGCTATACATCACAAGCACACCTATTAAACAGCAATACACAGCTTCAGCTAGCAGCAGACTTCATTTCACACGTGTACCAACAGGAACTCTTCGAAATGCGTTACAGCTTTTAAACTGAGCATACAAACTTTTGTTTACAATCTTTTATCACTTGCATTTCCATCCATTACTATACATACATAATATTTGCAGGTGTTGTTCATTATCAAGCTTGATGTTGCCCATTGCCAGATGTTTGGCTATTGTAACCGGATACCACCTCAATTTCAAGTATTCCCTTTTGCTTCAAATTTTACATTTGTTTGACGATCCTTTTCTGTCTCCCCCAGACGTTTCTTGTCTCTCTCTCTCAAAACTATCGTCACAAATGAAGTCTAAAAGACCAAAAAATATATATTGTACATTTGTAGGTAGATGCCATGTGCCATGTTGAAGTACCAAGGGCCGATCGAACCATTTTGGGGCCCTAGGCGAATTATAAACATGGGGCTCTCTAAAGTCATCATTGTTTCGGTGCTATTTTAGTGTTTTGTCTCATTAATATCTTCCATTACTTTACTTAAGCAACAAATCAAGATCAAATCTACTATTTTTGTTCTTACAGTGGCTCGTGTGAAAGTTGGGGGCCCCTGTCGAGGGCAGATTTGGTCGGGGCCCAAGGCAATTGCCTAGGTTTGCCTAATCTGTAATGTCCGACTCTGTGAAGTACGCTGTAGTACAGTAGTTGGGAATACTCCAGATTCCAGTTAGCGTTCCACAATTGTTCCAATCTGAATGACAGCATCGCTACTCAGGGCCGCTGACAGCTTTGGCCGAGCTCGGGAGAAAGTCATCTGAAAAATGTGCCCCCTTCCTTCTCAACAGTGTAATGAGAAGCCGATTCAGGTGTAAAGCTATTTCAAGTCACATGTGCTATGCCAGTCTTATAGAGGAATTTGACATTACAGCAAAGTACATGAAGTACACTTGGATTGGCTTGATTGAACTTGACCTAATCAGGGACATACATGGTTACACAGTTATTATTTCTTTTGCTCTGTATAGCCTGACATAATAAACACAAAACAGCTATGGGTATTGTATTGTCACTTTTCAGATCTGATGAATTTGAAAAGGCAGTAGTCGTAATCCTACTTCTAAACTCCTTCATGCCAGTTTTCAGTGTTTGATTTTTTTTTTTTTTAAGAATTAGCATGCTTTACCATTTACTATGTTATTTTAAACTTTCTTGGTACATGATTTGCATCTCATAAATTTGCATCTCAATGATGTTTGAAAAAAATAATAGCATGCTTTACTGTTTACCAAGTCCTTGTACATTTTCTTGGTATAGGTAGGCCTACATGATTTGCGTTATCATTTTTTATCAGTTATCATTTATACTTCTGCAACATTTGTAATCTACAATACAATTCCATCTGGCCGCGGACACAATTCTTCAAATCCGATTGGTGCCAGTTGATAACAAGTGCATGTCGCTCTGATTTGACACCGCAGCCA
>NC_085873.1:40121381-40123881 GCF_034702125.1 Engraulis encrasicolus | reverse complement strand
TTCTCTTTCCATACCGATTGCTAGTTTATACTATAATCCATCTTGTCGTTAATGTGTCCACTTGAGTAGGGATGAGAGGGGGGGGGGGGTGCTTACCACTTAACCCTCTAGCCCCTTATTGACCTATAAAGCACCCTAAGTGAAGGATGAATGGACGCAACACTGTTAATGCTCCCAGATTTTTTAATGACATTTAATGACATTCATCATTCACTTCAGTTATTTTATTTTGTTCAGCACCTGTGCTGTGATATGCGTGCATTCTCTGCGTTCTATAGAGCAGTGGTTCTTAACCTTTTTTTCTAAGCGCACCCCCTTAACTGTGCCGAAGACAAGCCGCGCACCCCCAACACAAACTTCTACATGTGTATGCACTAAAAAATCAATACCTGAATGACTTCAAATGGGGACCAAAACTTGTTTAATTTGGACTTGATTTGACCTAATTATCACTGATTCTTGAGAAAGCGGCTAAAACATGTCTCAGCAATAAACTGCCAATTCTGTTGAAAATAAACTACATTTTCATGAACAAAATGAATCCAGGTAAAGACCCAGGGGTCTGTTACACAAATATACAGTCGTTTGAAATATTTAAGTGTAATTTTATTACTTTTCATGGCTATAAACCTGCCCACACCCTGTAAAAACAGCTGTCCCAAGGACAGACATCATCATTTCAATTGACTTCAAATGTAAAAATCACTGATATTATTGAATAATATCACCATGATGTGAAAGTCCATATTGAAGTGGTTCTGCAGATATGCGCATAGTGCGTGTAAAGCAATATTTACTACTATTTTCTGATTGCTCAAAGTTTGTCCAGCATATTAGTCACCACCGTCAGATTTTTTTAAAAAGACAATAAAATCAGGTATGCACAAGGTCATTGTCATTACTTAGGACCCCTTTTCAAACCTTTAGCTCTACTGAATACTTCACCATCACTGAAGGTCCTGTAATTTTACTAATTTCTCCTCAATTTGTTAATTTGTTTAGACACTGGTACTGTCCCAACCATAAACACCGTCGGGGGTTTTAATAGTATTATGTTACATTAATGTTAATTATATATACTTTTTCAGAAGCGGCATGAAGCCCCTAAGAAACAGAGCGAAAACGAAGTGGCTAATGTGAGCAAAAAATGCATAATATGTAAAAGAGTGTTTTTTTTGTCTCACACCGTCAGACGTCACCTCCGTCGGATTTTTGTTCCATAGCTTGACATCTTGTTACATACTTTACTAAATTGTGTTGGTTAATGAAACATTACCAGACATGTTAGTAATAATTGTGACCCAAACTTATACTCCAGCCTCCACTGAGGTGCATTTGGAGGGTTTTTTGTCACAAAACCTGACGGTGGTGACATCTGATGTAGTTCACAAAAAAGCATGTGTTTTACATGTTTTTGACAAGTTTTAAGAATATGCTTCCAATAAGTATCTACAATTATGTTGAATTGTAAAAGTAATTCACTTAAATACAGTAAACATATTTTTTTACTTCTAATTCTGTCTGACGCTGGTGACAAAACCAAGAAAGAGCCCATTTTATGAAAAATGTAAAACATGGGGAGCTTGGCCAATAAATTCACTGCACAGCCAAGACCCTCATCTATGATAATACACCTCTATATTTTGGATTTGAACAACTTAAAACCTGTTTATGCCACATTTTCAATAATCTAGGCCTACTTCCTAGAGTATCTAACAAATGAAGAAAAAGCACATGCACAAACATACTGTGCACACACTAAAATAAAGTGTTTATGCTAGATGTCATTGACTTGAGAGGGCTATTTATTTTGCTAAATGTAGGTAATAATTAGGTCACTTTCACCACCTTCAGATTACTGTCACCACCGTCAGTTCTTAAGTCACCACCGTAAGAAGGAGTTTTAATTTTAATTTAATTTTAAATGAATGCACTTACAAAATGTTCCTTTTGAGTTGTTGAATTATCAAAGTAATAGCAAATTTAAGCCTACACGAATATTTGTGAAATTACAAAAAATTGTTTGATCTATTTAGGCATTAAGTAAGCATTGTCTGACAGCACATATTTTTAAATTAGAACACATGAAGCAGTATTAAAATAGAATGAAAGTGAATTTTCAACATTTAAAGGCGTATGTGTGAACCAAAAAACACACACAATCACTTAAAAACTAGATACAAGAAAAATACTAGAAAAAAAGATACATACATATGCAACCAAATCAATACACTTTTTATTGCTTTTAATTGTGTCTGACGGTGTTGACAAAAAACAGGGTAAGATCGAAGAAAAACCTGATTTCTGAAAAAAATTCAAAATGGGGAGATTGGCCTTGTGCATTTCTGAAAAGCCAAGACCTTTGTCTACGAGGATATACCATATTATTTTGTAATTCACTTCGTTTTTTTCTTTCAAGATTACAACCTGTTTTAGCCACTTTCTCAAGAATCAGTGTTAAAATGTTTGCAAGTGTAATTTTGGTCACAACCTCTACACA
>NC_085873.1:40098881-40106381 GCF_034702125.1 Engraulis encrasicolus | reverse complement strand
CACCCAGGGACACCAGATAAAAGTAAACAGGCCACAGACGAGAGAGAGAGAGAGAGAGGGAGAGAGAGAGGGAGAGAGAGAGAGAGAGAGAGAGAGAGAGAGAGAGAGAGAGAGAGAGAGAGAGAGAGGGAGAGAGAGAGAGAGAGAGAGAGAGAGGTGGGGGGAGGGAGAGGGCTGGGAGGGGAATACTCAGAAATCAGCTTTTTCTGGAGAACGAGAAGACAGAGAGGACGAATGAACGAAGAGGGAAATGGAGAAAGAGCGAGGGGAGGAGGAGAGAAGGAGACGGAAGGGAAGGAGGGAGGGAGGGAGGGAGGGAAGAAAGGATATGAAAAAAAAGAGTCTCTGACGAAAGTGGAGGGTGACCCAGTGGCCTTTCCCACAGCCATAAAAACCTCCAGAGTGCAGTGGACTACAGAGACACTGTGGTGGGCAGAGGGCAGAGCAGAGCTCCCAGGGCCGCTGCTAAGGCTTTTGGAGGCCCTAAGCATAACTCGTCAGGAGGAACGCCTTATAAACTGGTGTGACGGGAATGTTCAGGCAGTGAAAGTTCTATAGAATTCTGGGCGCCATACAATACAATTTGGAATTTTAGAATCTTGCATTGTTCTTTTTATAGAATGTTCAAAAACCCACACTCTTGAAGGTTAAAGTTACGCTACTCTACTCTACTAAGTAATAATAACTATAATAATAATAATCTACTAACTAATATATGTTTTGTACTGTAATTAAATTTTTTTTTCATGACGTTTTCTAGTCAATCTCAATTTAAGAGGCCCAAATTTTGGGAGCAAAGTGCTTGGTGCCCAAAGCACTGGTTGGTGCCCTAAGCACTCTGCGTACTCTGCTTATGCCTAATGGCAGCCTTGATAGATCCCTGTCTATTCCTCTCTCTCTCTCTCTCTCTCTCTCTCTCTCTCTCTCTCTCTCTCTCTCTATTGCTCACTTCCTTCTCTTGTACACTCTGCTCCCAATTGTTTTTCCATCTCTCACTCGTTCAAATATCCTCACTGTCCCTCACTCTCTCTCTTCATCTGTGTCTACATCACCTCATCAATCTTTCTCCCACTCTCTTTCGCTCTCTCTCTCTCGCTCCCTCTATCCCACTACCTCTCTCCATATCATGTCTGTCACCTTGTATTTCTCTGTCACTCCTGCCCTGTGTTCCCCCTCTTTTTCACACTCGTTTTGCTTTCTCTTTCCCGTTCTCTCTCTCTGTCTCTGTCTCTCTCTGTCATTAGTCTAGCCTCTTTATTATGTTGACACATGGCTTCTGAAACACTGGAAAATGTTTCCAATCTGCCCATTTCCCTGCACCAAAAAGTCGCTAAGTCGCTAGATTAAGTTTTTAGTCACCAGGGACGCCAAAAAGTCGCTAAATCTAGCGACAAAGTCGCTAATTTAGCAACACTTCCATGCATTGATGATGTATTCCTGTGGGACTGGGGCATCCATAGCCTATACCAGGGGTATTCAATTAATAAAGGGCCAGTTTTTACAATTTCCTCCCAATAAAGGGAGGAACTATTCGAGGGCCACTATTCGAGGGCCACAGATAGAAACCTTTTGTGGCTCGCTGGCTGCTATTTGAGTATGGGGGGCCTACACTGCTTGGTCTGCGGCCTCTTTGTGCAAATGGTCCCGCTGGCACTCAGGTCTGTTAGCTAATTGCTGAAAAGACTATAACACAGGTTGCAGGTTCGAATCATCCTTACCTGAGGGGAGAATGTGTGTCTCTATGCCTTCGTCTATGTCTAAGGTGCCCTTGAGTAACAAGCAAACACATTAAATGGGACAAAAGCGAAAACAGCAACGGAAGTGATTAACTGTGCATAGGGGAGCTGATGACGAAAGAGACAAAGAGCGTTATTTTGCGTGACAAGAGTTGATTTGAGCAACTCGAGTGACAGTTTGTAGTTGAACTTCAACGAATATGGTAATGAGGTATGATGCGCTTCGGTGGTTGCAGTCCCCATCCTCGTCCATAACTGAGCAACATGTCATCATGCATAGGCGTATCTATGACACGCTGATTTGAACCCACTATCGCGTGTGTCCAATACGCATTTCCAAGTTAAGGCGTGCTCCACAACGCCCTGTGACAGGTTAGGTTTAGGGATGGTTTTGGTTTAGGCACAATTTAGGTAGAAATTCGCCTAATCTCGCTGTTCTTGGCAAAAGTAAAGCAGCAGAAACATTGCTTTACTGACAGGTTATGTTTAGGTGTGGTTTTGGTTAGGGCACAGCAAAGCATATTTGCGTTTAGTAACAGAAATGCGATGTGACAAAACAAAATCGCCGACACGGCGGGAAAACTGCGCAAACCTCATCACGTGTCAAAAGTGCATGGAAGCGCTTTACCGTTGCGTTGAGGAGCACGCTTTAACTTCAAAATGCGTTGCACCAACACGCTGAATGCACTAGCGTGCGATACATACGCTAAAGCATGCTGACAGCCTGAACTGAGTTACCCTGAGCCTAGTACCATCCCATCACACTGCTCCCTTGGGGCAACGCTTGGGGCTGCCGGCTTGAACGTGAATTCTTTGCTCGCAGTGAGTCCTGTGTTCTGTGGGGTTGCTGTGTTTTTCAGGTGGGCTTTTGCTTTCACTTTCAGTACTTGGCTGGGCATATGCTGTACAGTATAGTACCGTTCCACACTACACAAACTTTTAGCTACAGTATATTGTAAATCATCAGCATGCCTGTGACTGTTGTAAATTGCTAGCCGGGCTACACCCTCCTAGTGACGCAACACCAGCGTTGCTTCTAATCAGGCTGGGAGCAATACAAATATCGTTTCTGAGCTCCGGAGAAATTGGAAACTCCACGCACTTTGTCGGGAAGCAATCAACTTTGAGCAGCTCTAACGGTTCTGGGTAGAGTCGTGTGGTTTTAAGTAGAGACGTTCTATTGGGACTGAAGAACATTTTTGGTTTAAACTTCGGCACAGCCAAATAGACCAATAGCAAACTGAGGGAGGCGGGTTAACCAGGCCAATTGGGAAATGTTATTCATTATTTTCTCGGTCAGACCAAATCTCAGTACAAGATTTGGAAGTCGATGATAATCAGACAAGTGAATTGCTACAGAGCAATTAGCACATGTTCAGCAGCTTGTGTGTGTCTCTGTCATAACCTCAACGTCAACGCATGCTTCTGCTTGGAATCAGATGAAATCCTGGTTTCATGGTAACACACATAGGCCTTTATCAAAGGCAGCTGCGCCGGGATTGCACAGCCCTGCTCCTTTAAAGAGATGCAATCAGTGACCGCAGGGAAGCAGACAGGGCAGGGGACAAAGGGGGTCAACTGTCCCGGGCCCAGAGAGAAGGGGGGCCCAGAATTGGGTTGTCATTACATTGCATGTTTTGTGTGTGTGTGTGTGTGTGTGTGAGGGGGGCGGGGTGAGGATTCAAACGATGCAATCAGTGACCGCAGGGAAGCAGACAGGGCGGGGGACAAAGGGGGTCAACTGTCCTGGGCCCAGAGGGAAGGGGGGCCCAGAATTGGGTTCTCATCACATTGCATGTTTTGAGTGTGTGTGTGTGTGTGTGTGTGTGTGTGTGTGTGTGTGTGTGTGTGTGTGTGTGTGTGTGTGTGTGTGTGTGTGTGTGTGGGGGGCTTTCAGACGATCCAATCAGTGACCGCAGGGAAGCAGACAGGGCGGGGGACAAAGGGGGTCAACTGTCCTGGGCCCAGAGAGAAGGGGGGCCCAGAATTGGGTTCTCATCACATTGCATGTTTTGTGTGTGTGTGTGTGTGTGTGTGGGTGGGGGGGGGTGCATTCAAACGATCCAATCAGTGACTGCAGGGCAGCAGACAGGGCAGGGGACAAAGGGGGTCTACTGTCCCGGGCCCAGAGGGAGCATTCAGATGATCAGTGACCGCAGGGTCGGTTCAACTGCCTCGGTCCTAGAGAGAAGGGGGGGGGTTGGGGGGGGGGGGGGGGGCATTTAGATGACGTTGTCCTGGGCCCAGCTAAAGCTGTCAGCGGCCCCGAGTGTCCACATTCCACGTTCATCATCAGAAAAGGCTTGTCTGAAACAGGCGGCCAGATCAGCCTTTTTTAAAACTTTCTCTTTATTCTTTTTATTCTTTTCTTGAGATAAGTGCACGCCACGGTAACCCACCTATGCCCAGGCCTGGGGTAAGTTTCTCAAAAGGGAAGTTGTTAGCCTGTTAGCAACTTCGGTAGTTGCCAATGGGAAAATGCATTGAAAGCAACAAAGTAGCTAATGTAGTAAGCAACTTCGGTTTAGAGAAACTCACCCCTGTATTGTACTGGTGAACAAGTAAAAAAGAAGTCGTTGAACTTGCACTTTTAACAAAAACTAAAACTCTGTCATTCATACAAATCAGTGTCACCTCCACCCCACCAAACACACATTGCGTGCACACACATGCGCATACACGCCCGCACACATGCACTTATGCACTTACGCACGCACACACTCTACGTCACTGCTTAATCGTGGGTATGTAACAGAACACACAAGGACACCCTAGGGGAAAACAACGTCAAAATGGACACGATTCTCTACCATGTTGAGTTACTGGAATTGAGATGAATTTCTGGGTCTGGTCTGAACAAAGTAAATACCAAACTCTTGAGTATTGGTTCTTTTGTCTAATCTGGTTTGCAGCTGGCCTCCACAGGGCAGACAGCAGTGATTCCAAGGAAAGGGACACTCATGCTTAGAGGATGTTCACATCCAGGGTGGTACTAGGGGAGAAATAGGGCCCGGGCACGTTTGGTTTAAAGCGGCCCCTCATAATTAGCAGTGCAGAACTGACTCACCGGTGGGTGGGGCCCGCACTCTCGTTAAGTTTTACATTTCTGAAAATAGGGGCCCACGAAGGTGCAGGCCCCACCGGGAAATGCCCGCTATGCCAGATGGCCAGTCCAGCCCTGTTGACGTCTGCTGTTCAGACCACCACACAATCGCTGGAAGCATCTTTAATCCCCCACCTCCCCACCCCATCCACTCCCTCCACCCCACCTCCCTCTTTCCCCTCCTCCTTCATGGGTAAGATTAGGCATCGTTCGTTCTTGGAAATGGTGCAGGCTGACATCCGCTTATCTCCACCCTGCGCTCCCATTCTTGTGTGACGTTATTTCGGGGCCTGACCATCTCAGACATAGGGCATTTCTCAAAGTGAACTGTTCTAGCTCTTTTTAAAGCCCTGATGAAGGCCAATGCTGGCAGAAACATGTTGGCAATGTTGAACTGTTCAAGTATGAACTAGCTACGTTTAATTAAAAGACGAAGAGTGCCTTGGATTTCATCAAACATCTCAAAGTTACGTCTAACCAAAGAGCACATTCGCACTACTAAACAGAACGGCGAAAGCCTCTGACCTACATCTTCTTTGTTCTTCTTAGTGCACCTGTTCTAGCCTTGCTAGGATGAGTAACACCCGTTTTTAGGCCGATGTCACCAAAAGAGTAGCCTGGTCCTGACCATCGCATCATACTACCATTTAATTTCGTATTTATGGTCTGGCATTTGTTTGCTCTGAAGCGATTGTAGGAAGCAGGAAGTTTGCACTCAGTTATGGTTTGAAATTATTGAAGACACCTCTCACCCAATCGCTGGCAGTTACTCAACAACAACATAGCGCAGACCAATGGCTCTGGCGCAGATGTGTACGTCATTGTCTCGAGCGTCCTCCCCCTTTCGCCCCCACGTGGGGGGCGTATTCGCTTATTGGCTGTTTTCTGGGGGGCGTTGCGATCAAAATTCTACTGAGAAGTAGGGGTGGGTATTGGCAAAGGGTTCACGATTCGATGCGCATCACGATACACATGCCACGATGCGATTATATCACGATGCATTGCGATTCATGTACTACTGTGATGCATTGCGATATTGTCTTCAGTAAATGTGTAAAATACAGCTTATTTGTCAGTTGCTGTGTAGCTTTCTTAAGTCAGTTCATTCTATTTAAGCATTCTATCATCTGGGAGAGAGCTTACATCACAACAGAAATATTACCTATTCTCTACTGAACAAAATAACCCGTGGCAAATCGAATTTTATTGTTATCAAATAATCAATTGTCATGAATCCATGCAGTATATTCAGAAAATAAGTATCACGATACCTTGTCAACAATCGATGCATTGTATCGTGAGAGTAAGTATCGCGATGCATCGATATAACGATTATTTTGCACAACCCTACTGAGAAGCACGACCAGACTCGTAGTGGAGCCAATCCTTTGGCGGAAGTACGTAGGATGGCTCGCGAGGCTACCAAAAGAGTATCCAATAGCTAGTTCTTTATGTAATTAATAATCGGATATTCCTTGGTCAGTGGTTCCCAACCTATGGGTCGGGACCCACTTATGGGTCGCCAAAGATCCACAGGGGGTCGCGGAGCCCTCTTGATTTTAACCCTATTCAGACTGGGCTTTTTTGGCATTCCTGGGCCTGGGGGGGGGGCTCTTTTGACCCCCCCCCTCATAACTCATGAACGGAATACAGTATGACTACGAAACTTGGGGGAGATGATCTACATATGGACATCTATGAATGACATAATTTTTGTGTAATTATCTATTATTATGACGTCATTATGACATCATTATGTTATTATGTCCAAAATCTCGCCATAATGGATTTTCCAACAAATGTAGGTAATGCACTTACATTTTAATGATTTTATGCTTCAAACCACTTAAATGCTCACAAAGTTGTCTGATGCTAATGGAAATAACAAAAAAATATGAAAATATATGGCGTCATAGATATGGTTAAGTGATTTTTGGTCAGACATACCTGTCAGAAAACCGTTGCCATGGCAACAGAAAAAATGATAAACCTAATCTTTCGGTACCTAACTGTAGCCAACTAAATGTTAGGAAAAGTCACGAAGTTTCGTAGTCATAGCTTAAGTCGTTAAGGAATTATACGACATCAAAGTTGGTGCGGGCACTTTTAGCCCCCCCCCAGTCTGGATAGGGTTAAGGGGTTTCATTTTAAATATATATAGCGCATAGAAGCAACAAATTGTAAGTTATTCTATATTTGACCAAAGACAAATTGAGGAATAAATTAACTAAAATTAGTTTTCGCAGGAAACAGAGGGCATCTTGTGACTCCCTCTCGTGCGGGCGCTCGCGTGGTTGGGTCACCAAAGCTTACAATAGTAGAAACATGGGTCCCTTAAGAAAAAGGTTGGGAACCACTGTCCTAGGTGAAATCGGCGAAAAATGGGCGTTACTCTCAGGGCCGTAACCAGACATTTTCAAATACCGAGGTCAAATACTGTGTGCTGTACTGGTACCGTATATTGTACATGTAGAATGCTTCAAATACTTCAGTCAAACTCCTAAGTTTGTTTTTATTAATCACTGCCTTGAGGTTAAACGGGGGTGTCACATACAGACTGAATTTATCATTGTTGATCATATATCAATTTTTTTGTTGATCAGCTATCAATCAATAGATACATTCTACATTACTGAAAAAAATACAGAGGACATGACCTCT
>NC_085873.1:40091381-40096381 GCF_034702125.1 Engraulis encrasicolus | reverse complement strand
TGCAAGACATACTTTTGAATGGTCGTGCAACACTCTCTCAATTCCCCCTGAGACAGGAGAAATCCATATTCACCTCTTAACACTTCCTCCTAAAATGATGTAAAAATCGTCATTTTGCATCATTGTAGGAGGAAGTGTAAGAGAGGTGGATTCCTGTTGAGACTACAAGCCTTTTTCCCACCCTTTCAACCCCGCCCATAGGGGGTTGGACCTAATGCGCAAACAGACCTATCACAGATCAGTGTGCCAGTGCTTTTGAAATCACTGGCATTGAGGCTCCAAGAAGTCACCGGCAGAGCTGCCTGGGTGTGGCCTGTGGAACTTGAGCATTGCAATGCATTATGGGGATTGTCTTCACAAATCCACAAACACTAAAAAGTCATTTTCTGCCTTTTCTCGGCCAAGAAGGCACCAAATTAGAAACTTATGCTACTATTCTACTACATATATGACCCACTTTCAATACATATTCATGTGTCCACCGGTGGAATGCCCCTTTTTAGCAAATTATTTTTTTAGCAAATGATTTCAAGGCCCACTTGGAATACCTTCAGGGCCCACCAGTTTAAGAATCACTGCCATAGAGACTAAAGCCTTACGGCATAAAAAGAGATAAGATAGACCAGATGAAACGTTTGATGCTGGATGTTGAGTATAGCGCAACATTGACCCTGACTGGCACCTGGAGCTGCATGATGCAACATTCAGGCTCATGAGATTTCAGATTTTTAATTAAAATGTTGGTATGTTTAAACTGAATGAACGTGTTCTGATCGAAGAGGAGGGTCTAATCTTTTAAATACAATGAATGACTTGCTTTATGGGTTTTAGATGTGGAGGTGTGGAGAAAAATAGAGACAGAGCAAAATGCACAACCGAAAGAGGAAAAGAAAGAAAGACAGAATGAGAAGGGGCAGAGAGAGAGAGAGAGAGAGAGAGAGAGAGCAAGAGGTGTAGAAAAAAGTAGAGACAGAGAGCAAAATGAACAACCGAAAGAGGAAAAGAAAGACAGAATGAGGATAGAGAGAGAGAGAGAGGTGTAAAGAAAAATAGACAGAGAGCAAAATGCACAACCGAAAGAGGAAAAGAAAGACAGACAGAATGAGAAGGGGCAGAGAGAGAGAGAGAGAGAGTGTGTGTGTGTGTGTGTGTGAGAGAGAGAGGGTGAGAGAGGCAGAGGGAGATTGTGTGTGAGAGAGAGAGAGAGAGAGAGAGAGAGAGAGAGAGAGAGAGAGAGAGAGAGAGAGAGAGAGAGAGGTTATGAGTGTGAGATCATTCTCTTGCCCCCTGGGAGGCTAACTTTGCACACTTCCTGCTCCCTGGTTACAACACTGGGTGTGGCACCTCCGCAGCGCAGCGCAGCGCACCACTCTCTGCACTACACCCCTCCTGCCCTGCACAGCACAGCTCAGATCAGCTACCATTCTCACACTCGCTCTCTTACTCTCTTTCTATCATTTTTTGTCTCTCTGTCAGACTGTCTGATACACTCAGAAATTTGCACGCGTGCACACTCATACACATGCACACACTCACTCACACACACTCACACTCACTCGCACTGTTATGTGCGTGATGGAGCAATTTATTCAATTCCGACGGGCCTATCAGACTTTGACAAAGTAGCCCAATCAGTGCACGTAGGGCTTAATCATGGTTGGATTGGCCACAAGGCATACAGGCATATAGGGCATTTGCCCGGTGGACTGTTGATGATTTTGGCCTGGTCCTCCCCTCAATGTAGTGGTATCAGCAGAGATTCTTTAAGTACAGGTCCTTCTCAAATAATTAGCATATTGTGTTAAAGTTCATTTTTTTCGTCATAATGTAATGATAAAAAAAAAACTTTCATATGTTTTACATTCATTGCACACCAACTGAAATATTTCAGGTCTTGTTTTGTTTTAATGTTGATGATTTTGGCATACAGCTCATTGATCTGGTGACCCACACTTCCCTCTTCATTATACTCCATAGATTTCCATACCAAGTTTTTCTATTTTTAAGAAAAAACAATTCTTACTTGCCAGACAGAACATTCCATTGACTTTCAATGGGGTTTCATGTCTGGCAAATTAGAATTGATTTTTCTTAAAAATAGAAACACTTGGTATGGAAATCTATGGAGTATAATGAAGGGGGAAGTGTGGGTCACCAGATCAAAGAACAAAAAACAGCTGACAGCTAAGCATCAATGATATCTGGGCTTTCATAACCCTCATGCAATGCCACTGCCATTGACTTCAATGTTAAACACAGTCAGGTCAGCAGTCTAACCCATGACTGCGGTTTTGAGTAATGAACAAGGCTGAGACTTTTTAAAGCCTCAGGAAGCTTTTACCAGTGTTTAGAGTTAATTGGTTAATTCAGATGATTAGGTTAATGTCTTGTTTAGACAACCTTGTCATGATATGCTAATTTATTGAGATGGGAATTTTGGGTTTTCATGAGTTGTATGCCAAAATCATCAATATTAAAACAAAACAAGACCTGAAATATTTCAGTTGGTGTGCAATGAATGTAAAACATATGAAAGTTTATTTTTTTTAGCATTACATTATGGGGAAAAAAATGAACTTTAACACAATATGCTAATTATTTGAGAAGGACCTGTATATAGTGATATGCCAACATAATAGGTTTCTATGGGCACCTAACGCGACCAGGTTCCGGTCTGCCTAAAGGGCCGTGTCATAATGCTCCTACAATGAATAGAACAGTCCTTAGGTCTGCCTAGGTCTGCCTAAGGGGGGCCCATAATAGAACCAGGAAACAATGGGCCGATGGAACCTCTCTCTCTCTACTCTCTCTGGTATCAGTCCTCATGCTACTACAACTGACCTCTCAGACTCTTCATTTTGGTTGTTGTGGTCAAAATATGACAACGAATTACGTCACAAGCTTCATTCTCTCTGTCAATGCCTGGCCAGTAGGAGAAAACTTTTGAAACATCTTTTGAAAAAGCCTGTGTTGAGATGAATGAAAGAGATTGCCTGATGAAGGTCTAGTACCGAAACGTCGTTTATTAAAGAAAGAACAGCGAAATGGTCAGTGTGCGGGAGTTTCTTTAAACTATTGCAGAGATTATTGCCATGTCATATTTACAGTATCAATTAAGTACAGTGAAGTACAGTACAGTACAGTAAAGTAATATCCAACCAATATCCAATACCAATACTTTTGGGTTCTTGGCTTCTCTAAGGAACCTTCGAGAAAACCTCAGGGTTCCTCTAGAACTTAATTTGTCATCTACACGTTCCTCTGAGAACTCTTAGGTTCTTCAGAAGAACGTTTAAGGGTTTCCCCACTGTGGCGAATAGGCGATTCTCCCGGGTTACTTTGTTTTTACAGTGGGGAGAGAGAGAGAGAGAGAGAGAGAGAGAGAGAGAGAGAGAGAGAGAGAGAGAGAGAGAGAGAGAGAGAGAGAGAGAGATATCCTGCCCTCTACACCCCCATTAGATGAGTCAGAGAGAGAGGGGGGGAGGTGGAAGAGCTGGTCTGGCATCCTGGTGGGCTCTGGTGCGTTGTTGAGGCTGGTTGTGGGATTGTGTTTGTTTATGTTTCTTTGTGGGTAGGTTTTGTTGGATGGCAAACATTGTGAAAATGAAAGCGGGTGAGACAGATCGAGAGGGAGAGGCAAAATGATAAAGAGAAATGGAGAGAAACAGATTGAGAGAGAGACAGAAAGAGAGAGAGAAGGAGAAGAGAGCGAGTGGGGGAAGGGGGTAATCCATTTGAATTACTGGTAGTCTTCCACTTAGTATTCATTAGAAAGATGCTCTAATCTATCTCCATGACAAGTAAACATTCCCTGTAGTAGCTATACACGGGTTCTACATTTTGTTTATTACCTGACTGCGCAAACCTAGCTGCGCACAACTCAACCTCTGATTGTTGGAAACCGCTGTCGGTTAAAAAATTAGCTGACGTGGTTGGCTGCCAGTGTCTTGCCCCTGCTCATAACATAGTGTTGATAAATACTAAGAACCCATGTATAGAGCAGACGAAGGTGGTGTCTGTGTGTAATTCCATAAATGCCAATAAAAAAACATAAGAGGATGTACTGTATGTACAAAGACACAAAAGAACAGTTTTTTTACAGCTCTTGTCAGTATCTCCTAGCCTGATTATCATCGACTTTCAAATCTCGTACCGAGATACTGGTCTGAGCAAGAAGATAACGAATAACGTTTCCAAACGGCCTGGTTAACTTGCCTCCCTCGGTTTGCTACTGGTCGAGGCCAGAAAAGGCTGTGCCGAAGTTTAAACCAAACTTTTTTCATAGAATGTCTCTACTTAAACCACGTCACTGCCTTAAACACGCCTCTACCCAGGACCGTTGGAGCTGTTCAAAGTTGATTCCTTCCCGACAGAGTGGGTGGAGTTACGTGGTGTAAGGTATAGGAGGGCGTAGCCTGGCTAAGTATCTCCTATTCCCCTTCCTCTCTATGGCCATGATTAGATGAGTGCTGGTGAGAGCTAGCCAGGCCGTGCCCTCCTAGTGACGCAACACCTTCAGCATTAGGCTCGTTCGTGACGAAGCAGTAAGATTTTTGCTAAGCAGTAGGCATGCGCACTTTGCCAGTTTGATGCATTCTGGTTAGAATTTTCTAACCACAATGCATTAAACTGGCAAAGTGCGGATGAAAAAACGGGGAAAAACACCGGAAATGCTCCCACTTTGTTGGGAAGCAAACAACCATTCGCAAACCAACGGAGGCGGGTCAACCATGCCGTTTGGGGAATGTTAATTGTTCTGCTCTTGGTCAGACCAAGTCTCGAAGAGATTTGAAAGTCAATGATAATCAGGCTAGGTGAGAGTGGAGACAAGCAGCCAGCCCGTCTTTCAGGTGACAAACATGTAAACTGTAGTCTGGTTCCCTTTCTAATCTTCCTGTCTCTTGCGCGCGCAAAGATGCGTACACACGACGCGAGTATACGAATTACCACATTCTCGCTCACACACCCGCACAGAGGCGCAGATACCAGATATACTGTAC
>NC_085873.1:40076381-40078881 GCF_034702125.1 Engraulis encrasicolus | reverse complement strand
ACGAGGGAGACAGGAGAGGGGCAGAGGAGGGGTGTTGAATGAGAGAGGGGGAAAATGAGTTGAGAGGATGAAAGGGAAACACCAGAATAGAGAAAAAAAGGGGATGGGGGTCAATCAAACTGGGTCTCATTTTTTTTAAGGAACATCTCTTGCAACAGCCAAAAATTAGAAGCCAGAAATGCACTAAGAGACTGCAGACCTCCACCAAGGAAGCTGTTAAAACATTCAAATGTTTTGAGAACATACTTTAAAACCTCTATAAAAATGCATTTTGCAAAATGTACAAAAATGTAAATTTCCCAACATTCTATAAAATGGATATATCTCATTTTGGAAAAGAGCTCTTCATTTGATCATGTTACAGCCTATATTTCTGCCTTCTTTTTGTGGACTTAGAAACTGGAATGTCAAAATTCGCCCTGTCCCGCAATTCAATTTGCGGACACTAAGGGCTAGCAATGGTGAAAAATCCTGATTCCGGTTCGTGATTGGGATTGCCACCAAAATGTAATCACTTGTTCCTTTGATTATTTCCAACAACTCCTCCAAGTTTCATCCAAATCCGTTCTTGCCTTTTTGAGTAATTCTGGTGACAAACAGAGAAACCGACGCGACCGATAACATAACCTCCTTCGCGGAGGTAAAAATGTTTGTGCTAAAATGAGAGGGGAGAGCATGTCATACCGGCATATCCCTTTTTTGTGTTAATGCCTGTGTGTGTGTGTGTGTGTGTGTGTGTGTGTGTGTGTGTGTGTGTGTGTGTGTGTGTGTGTGTGTGTGTGTGTGTGTGTGTGTGTGTGTGTGTGTGCGTCAGGCACGTGCGCTCCAATACGGCAGGGGAGGCAGTGCCTCACCAACCCTATGAGAATGATGAGATGCAGTAAATATGAATAATAGTAACAAGAATAACTATTGTTTTCGAGCATCTGCACCATAACTACCATTTGTGCAGTAGTTTCAATAATTTTCAATCATTTTCGTGACCAAAATCGTAATATTTGCCCATGTCAAATTGCTCCCAATACGCTGAATTTGGGGCAACTCCTAGTTTGCCTCACGCCGGATTGCGCAATCCCTCGTTAACAAGCTTGTGCGCATGCGCCATTTTGCTCGTTCTGTGTATGCAACCTGGTAATATTGTATTAAACGTTTTTATACACTTAGCCTGATAGAAATATGTATGGTGTGCCCTCATTTTCCTGATAATTTTTTAAACTATTTTCTACGTGTGATTATCATTTCTTTACTCTGAACGCTTTGGCATAATGCCCACTGAAAGATACAGTGGTGAGGCCAGCAGCAGTCTGGCCGCAATCTCATTCTGGCATTGAGAGTCTTGCTGGCAGTTACGTCATAGCAAATCTGAAGTTCAGTCGGTCATGTCATTAGTGTTGGCTCGCTTGTTCACTTTGACTGCTACCATGGAAGTGGATTTCATAACGAAACTAAGAGCTTCAAGTAACAGGAATTAACAGGACAGAATAAGGTAGGAAATCCGTTTTCCCCCTGATGTGCTCGCCGAAGCACTAAGTTTACTATTTGGTGGCAATGTTGTTATCGATGTTGTCTACTTGTCTTCCGTCTAACTAGCCCTCACTTCAAAAGGAAAGCACCTGTGCTATCCTGTCACCAAGCTAACACCACTTTCAAAAATGCACACCTTTCCTGAATTCATGGTGGGCTGCCCGGGTGGTTTAGTTACCATATGTAATGTGATATGTGTAGATTCACTTGTGTTTGTTGGGCATCTGCGTGTGACTGGAGTGAACAGTGTACAGTGCGAGGCAGCGAGAACAGTGGCTGCGCAAGCTACTTGTAGAACCTAGTAGTAAGCTAACATTTAGCTCAACTAGACAAGCTACATCCAATAGAAATATTAAACTAGCTCCATCTGTAAAATGTAGCGAACTACATCATTACAAGCTACTTCAACGAGAAATTCAAAATCACAGCATATTTGTATTATTTGGGCCGCAAAACTGACATCTGATATGTCTGTTGGATATGATAGACCCATATGATATTTTTGGCCATGGTAATATACCTATGGTCAATCAGCTGGCTTCTTTGCTCTCCTGTCTCCCCCCAGTGTGTGCGCATTTTGCCTCGTCATTAGTTTTGCGAGTTTGATTGCGAGTTTTGATACCGGTCTGATGGAGGTAGAGTGACATAGCGCATGAAAATGTCAATAGAAACAAAGTTGTGGACATTCGGGTGTATGATTTGATTGCTCGAGACATTTTTGGGAGATAATAGTCCATGGTCTGGCAACTAGTCGTCTTCCTCCCCTGCCTTCAGTGTGTGTGTGTGTGCGGATGTGTGTGCCTGTCGCGTTTGAGAGTTCCATTGGCGCACGGCACGAGCATATGGCAAGCCGTTTTAACATATAATAGCCAGAATGGATATGTGTTGCAGTTGCGCATGGAAATGTTCCGTTTCTCCGATGACGTTTTTTATTATTATTATTTTTTAGCTTCACCAACAGTCTTGCTGTAGCGCC
>NC_085873.1:40066381-40071381 GCF_034702125.1 Engraulis encrasicolus | reverse complement strand
ACATCACACACAATCCAGCTCTTGTCAGTCGCTTCATCTTCACATGACCGCAAAAGTCTGCAGATAAGGACGAGGCTTTATGCCGTGTCCAGACCAAGAGCGAACTACGCTGCCTGGTAGCGTGGGTAGCAGAAGAAGTTTCGCCTTGGATTCGCTGTATTCGCTCCAGATGCAGCATTGACATGTTTGATTTAGCTAATCACATAACGGCTCTAGCTTAACAGGCTTGGACATTCGTTGATATGAACATTCCAATTGGTTTTAGTGAATTCGCCTACGATTAGATTTAGTTTAATCGTTAAAATTCGCCTGGTCGCTCAGGAAGCTTCGCCCCTGGCGAATTCGCTTTGGTAGCGCTGGTCGCGTGCCCTCCATAGAGAAATAATGACTTCCGTCGCTCCATGCGCTCCGATCGCTCTTGGTCTGTACACGGCATTACACTTTACTAAAGTGTATGCATTCCAATATGCAACCTTGCGTCCTCCACTTGGGCTCGTGGCCTCACGTTTTGCTGATGCTGATCCCTCTCTCTCTATCCCTCTCTCTCTCTCTCTCTATCCCTCCCTGTATCTCTCTATCTCTCCTCCTCCCTTCGTCCCTCTCGGTCTCTCTATCTCTCCTCCTCCCTTCGTCCCTCTCGGTCTCTCTATCTCTCTTCCTCCCTCTCTGCCTCTCCATCTTTCTCCCCTCCCTCTCCATCTCTCTTCCTCCCTCCCTCCTTCCCTCTCCATCTTTCTCATCTCTTTTCCTGCCCTCCTCCTCATCCCATACTCATCCGAATGGAGTGATCTCTCTCTCTCTCTCCTCAATATCGTTCTCTTTCCCTTCTCATTTAATCACTCGCTCCACCCTTTCTTTTTTCACACTTCTTCACTCGTTTCTCTCTTCCTTCCCCCAGCCAAAATACAGTAGATGCATTCTTCTTTTCTTCTCATTCTGTCTAACTTGTCCGTCTTTCTCCCTTCAGTCATTCCTCTCGTTCTGTTCATTCTTCTCTATCCCTATAAGGGCAGTCATGGGTGAGCGGTTGGGGCGTCAGACTTGCATCCCAGAGGTTGCCGGTTCGACTCCCGACCCGCCAGGTTGGTGGGGGGAGTAATCAACCAGTGCTCTCCCCCATCCTCCTCCATGACTGAGGTACCCTGAGCATGGTACCGTCCCACCGCACTGCTCCCCATGGGGCGCCACTGAGGGCTGCCCCCTTGCACAGGTGAGGCATAAATGCAATTTCGTTGTGTGCAGTGTTCACTTGTGTGTAAGGTGACCAGATGTCCCGAAAAATTCGGGACAGTCCCGAATTATAAGCTTTTGTCCCGAATCCCGAATCTGACTGTGCATGTCCCGAAATTTAGACTTACCTACTAATAATAATGTTTTAACCAGGTACACATCTCAAACTTTTGGCTACTGCCGCCTGTGCCCCTCAGAGGCCGCTTGCGCAGCCCCAAATACGTGAAGTGGCTGCGTTCCGCCCCTCAGCAATGTATCTATTTTATCTTGCTGACATTCTATTCGATTGCAACAGTAAGCGCGAGCAATTACCGGCGCGCATTTTCACTTTCATCGACAAAATGACAGTAGTAGCGACATGGCAGATGAAGAGCCCCACCATGCGAGTAAAAAACAGAAGCGACAGTGCAGGTAGATGAAGGAATGGGGAGGGGAACTATATTCTGGATTTAAACCGTTCTGTCAGCGTGCATCCTCGCATTGTATGGTTTATTTTTATGACGTTCCGAGTTCAGGCACACGAGTGCACTGACAAGCTAACTTGCAGTGACAGCAAGCTAATCCATTCGGTGTTCAAGTGTACAACAACCTCGCAGCTCAGATGCCAAAGCATCGATGCAGGTAGGCGTCACAGAAAGCGTTAAAAAATGAAGGAGAAAATGAGAGGTTAACAGCAGCTGTGGGATTGACATGGTATCGAGGGGGGAAACAATGCAGGCATCGCAGCTGTGGGGAAAAGAAGTTTAACAAGTAGGCTACTACTGTAATAATCAATTTATTTCTTGCCTTTCAATCAATCATGTTGTCAGGGCTTGTTTATTAACCCTTGTGTTGTGTTCGTAAGCTGCATACACCTGTGGTGTTCGGGTCATTTTTGACCCGTGATAACAAAACTCAGCCATAAAATACCCAAAAACACTAGTTATCATCAAATATTGTTTTTCATCTCATGGCTAACTTGGTATGTATTCATATCCATGGAAATATTACTTTTTGTATTCATCTTTTTGACTTTACTGGTCTTTTATCTTACATTATGCAAATCGTTTTTGATGACCAAAACTATCAAAATCTGCATAAATTCACTATTAATACCTCCTAAAGTGATACAATTAGTGATTATGTTGTCCATGTATTACAGCTGATATGAGAGTACAACAACCCCCAAATTCATTTTATTGGTTTTTCTCTAATATTGAAAAATATCATCAATAGTGGCATTTGTGGTGTTGAGGTCCAAACCAACCCAAAGAGATTTATAGCAGGATAAAGACCAAATGTCAACTAAATTAGTTTTTCAGTGCATAAAATCAATGTTTAAATATGTTGACTTGGTGTTTTTCAATATTTATATGATTTTAGTGTGGTAAATATACAAAATAACAATTCTGTCCAAGTCACAGCTATTCCACCAATCTAATGCAAAGATATTGGAAATGAACTCATCAATTAACATGAAAAAGTCACACTATTCATCTGAATCCCCTATCCCATGAACATGGACCATTATGTCATTGCCACATCAACTTTATGGAAAGTATAAGACCAGTTCTACATGTTTGGGTGCCATTATGAATTTTTGATACGTTTTTTGGAAAAAAATAATGTGCAAAAATGTATTTTGCAAACAAATGTGCAAAAATCTCATTCTATAATGCAGAAATGGATTCCCTGACCATGAAAACATATGAGTAGACACCAGAAATACATCTGTACTCCTTTCACAACAGGAGATATGACGTATTGTAGTGTATGGGACTGTCCGGCGGCCATATTGGATTTGGAATATGAAAAAAGCAGGCAAAAAAAATTTCAGGCAAGAAATATATTTTCCTCACCATAAATCACCAAACTAAAGACAAGGGGCAACCAACAGCTTTTCAGAAATGCATACAACAGCCAAAAATCTATGCCGGGTCAATTTTGACCCTGAACACCACAGATGTAACTTTTTTGGGGGGGGACCTTTAAAATTTACTAAAATGATAAAACATATTTTTTGTGTGTTGCAATGATTGTGACTGAGGATTAGATGAAGCCTTATTCCAAGAAAATAAAGGAAAGTGTGTTTTTTTCACACTAAAACTTGAAAACGGGTCAAAAATGACCCGAACACAACATAAGGGTTAAGCTATTCTATAAATCGAATGGTCTGAATTGCATCGCTATAGGCCTAGTTCATTTAAAAAAAAATCTTTTTTTCAACGACGACACCCCCCCCACCCCCCCTCCAAAAAAAAAAGCGTCCCGAATTTCAGCACACCTCATCTGGTCACCCTACTTGTGTGCTGTGGAGTGCTGTGTCACAATGACAATGGGAGTTGGAGTCTCCCAATGGGTTTTCACTTTTCACTTTTCACTTTTTCATAACACGTTTCTCCCTCCCTGTCCAAAGTCCAACCCAACAGTCAGGTGGTCACAGCAGTGTTGCCAGATGTACGATAATTGTCGTAGGGCTATTTGTACTTGTACCATCATTTTGTCCATTTTGTCCTCTGCACGATAAAAAAAACATGATGTACGATCATTGCAGAGTTTTCATTCAGCTCATTTAGTTGCCTTAAAACAACCATTTGGCTCTATAAATTCCTCCTAAAAAGCCCCCCAAAAACAATAATATTGATGTTTTGGTGCGATAGTGCAGCATTTTCCATCTGGCAACAGTCTCCTTCTACACCAGTGTTTCTCAAACTTTTTCGGACCGAGGACCACTTTGTCCCCTCAAATATCTTCAAGGACCACCTGTCAAATGAATTGACAGTTGACATGTGCTAATTTGACACTGCTAATTTGGATACAGACCACTTACTTTTTCACATTACAAGCCTGTCTTATTGTGGTGAAAATAAGACTTCAGCTATGTTTAGCTTTGTAATAATGTTACAAATAGAGCATACAGCTAGCTTGTCTTGGAAAAGTAGAAATCCACTCGCGGACCACCTGAGCTCTGTCGCGGACCACAAGTGGTCCCTGGACCACACTTTGAGAATCACTGATCTACACCTCCCCACTTCATCTCTCTGTTCCTCTGTTCATCATTCCTTTTCTCTGTTGTATCCAATCATCCCCCTCCTCTCTCTCTTTCTTCTCCCCTATCTCTTCATCTACAGTGACTGTATGTCTGCCCCACCATCATTTCATCTTCTCCACTCTCTTATCATCTGTCTTGCTCTTTTACACCACTATCGTACCCATGCCCACCCTCTCCTTTTTTCTCTATTCAACCCATTATCTCTCCACCTCTCTGTCTCTGCATCTCTCTCTCTCTCTCTCTCTCCAACTCTCTTTCTCTGCATCTATCTCTCTCTCTCCAACTCTCTTTCTCTGCATCTCTGTCTCTCACTCACTCTCTCCAACTCTCTTTCTCTGCATCTCTGTCTCTCACTCACTCTCTCCAACTCTCTTTCTCTGCATCTCTCTGTCTCTCAATCACTCTCTCTCTCCGACTCTCTGCATCTCTGTGTCTCTCGCTTCCTCTCTCTCTCTCTCTCTCTCTCTGCATCTCTGTATATGTCTCTCTCTCTGCACATCCCCCCCTATCTTTCTCTGCATCTCTTGCTCCCTCTCACATTCCCATCTCTCTCTCAGGCTCCCTCTCCTCCAGCAAGTGCCAAATATTTTGTCCCAGATTAATGCCCAAATGCAGCGCTGCCTCTAAGCCCCACAAGCAGCTCGTCTGGTCTGGTCTGGTCTGATCAGCCACCACTGCATCAGTCTCTGCCACCTCTGCCTCAGCCACTGCCTCTGTCTCTGCCACTGCCACTGCCACT
>NC_085873.1:40048881-40061381 GCF_034702125.1 Engraulis encrasicolus | reverse complement strand
GGTTGTATGCAGAAATGACCCTGGATACCGTGGCAATTTTGAGCAAAACTGTGCTCTTAGCCTGCTAATTGAACCTTTACACTTCACTTTACTGGTGCAATGTGCGATTAATGACGATTGGCCAACAGGCTGCTATAGTGTGGAGATAGTGTGATTATTATATAGGGCAGGGATGTCAAACTCAGGCCCGGGGGCCAAATTTGGCCCGCGAAGCCATTTTATTCGGCCCGCGAGATCATTTCAAATATCTATTACAGTTGGCCCATATACTGTACACCTTAATGTATAGCGTAACATGACTTGAACATGAAATTTGCTGTGTCACAGGATGTGCAGACACATTTGAACTAACAAATATGATGGGAAAGAGTGTGTGTGAAATTTAACTATGAATATGAAGTGCATGTACACACAATTTTAGTCCATTTTTAAAAATAAATGTTGAGTTCGGCCCGCGACTTCGTTCCAGATTTTGATTTTGGCCCTCAGTCAATTTGAGTTTGACACCCCTGACATAGGGGGCGCTATACGGTGAATCCCATTACACCCCTTAGCCCTACGCCTTTCCCCTTTGCCTCCGTTTTGCGCGTCCACGTGTAGGGGTAGTGGCATCCCGATTCACGTTCAGACAGATGGGTAGGGGTACGGCGAAGGGCTTTCCACCCCTCTGCGCGGAGATTTTCCAACACCAGACTCCACGACGGAGGGCTACGACAGGTTTCCCTGGATGCATTGCGAATTCCTTTTAAAAATTGGCGGCAAGCCGCAGCACCCACAACAGCACACAAGCTTAAGTATTTTCGACACAATTGAAGGGTTTTAAGTGGTAATAATCATTCCATTGTATTAAGTGTGCTATTAACGTCAACCTAATGGATGGAATTAGTGACAGCTGTGAGTGTCATCCCATGATTGTTGAAGGGGTATCCCAATTCGTAGCGGTTGCGTTTCAAGTCCTACACCTTACAGCTTCGTTGGAAAGCACGAGGGGCATGGGGAAGGCGTAGGGGTAGAGCTTAGTAATGGGAAAGGCCCATAGTGTGGACAGTAGATGGTGTGATCATTATACAGTGCCCTCCATAATTATTGGCACCCCTGGTTGATATGTGTTAAAAGCCTTAAAATAAATTCAGTGTTTATTGCAGAAGAATACTGTAACACTGAAAATTTTAGGAAAATGTAGCCTTCAACTCAAATGAATTGTAGGAAAATAAAAAAAATCCCTGACTAAAAAATAATTATTTTTCATTAAATCACCTGTTCCACAATTATTGGCACCCTTAACAATTCCCAGGAAATAAATATAATTGAAGCATTTCTGTCATTTCTACAGTAGTTTACAAAGTTAACAAGAAGTTACAGAGTATGTAGGAACATTTAATTAGTAATTCATCACTTCCTGTTTCCCTGGGGTATAACTATGACGTGACACCGAGGCCAACAAGCTGTTTGGGAGGCATGCACGGAGAAAACCTTTCCTCATCCACAATCATAAACGCAAACGTCTGGAGTTCGCCCAGCGGTATTGGGGCTTCAACTGGGACCGTGTGCTTTGGTCAGATGAGACCAAGATTGAGCTTTTTGGCAACAAACACTCTAAGTGGGTCTGGCGTGCCACGAAAGATGCGCATGCTGAAAAGCAACTCATACCCACTGTGAAGTATGGGGGTGGGTCAGTGATGCTGTGGGGCTGTTTCGCTTCCAAAGGCCCTGGGAAGCTTGTTAGGGTGCATGGCATCATGAATGCTTTGAAATACCAGGACATTTTAAATCAAAATCTGTTGCCATCTGCCAAAAAGCTGAAGATGGGTCGTCACTGGGTCTTTCAGCAAGACAATGACCCTAAACATATGGCCAAATCTACACAGAAATGGTTAACCAGACACAAAATCAAGCTCCTCCCATGGCCATCTCAGTCCCCAGACCTCAACCCCATTGAGAACCTGTGGGGTGAGCTGAAGAGGAGAGTACAGAGGAGAGGACCCAGGTCTCTGGATGATTTAGAGAGATTCTGCAAAGAGGAATGGCTGAAGATCCCTCTTTCTGTCTTTTCCCATCTTGTGAAACATTATAGGAGAAGATTAGGTGCTGTTTTGTTGGCAAAAGGGGGTTGTACAAAATATTAACAACAGGGGTGCTAATAATTGTGACACACATTATTTGATGTCAAATAATTATTTCTTTATGTGGGATTTTTTCCCCACTGCATAAATGCACTTGTATTGAAGGTTGGATTTTTCTCTTTTTTTCCATTAAGGTCCCATATTATTTAGAGAAAAATAATAATAATTGGAAGCTAAAAAACACATCTCAACCAGGGGTGCCAATAATAATGGAGGGCACTGTATACAGGGCGCTATAGTGTGGACGTGCCCTGGCTTACTGAGGCCAGTAATTAACACCCTGCTTTCAGTGACCTCCCTTTCGACCCACCGACACCACCTTTCTCTCTCTCACTCACACACACACACACACACGTTAACACACTCACACACACATGTTAACACACACACACGCGCACACACATGCGCACACGCACGCACACACACACACACTCACACACACACATGTTAACACACACACACGCGCACACACATGCGCACACACACGCACACACACACACACACCACACACACACACACCACATCTCCGCCCTCTTCCCAATCTATAAATCCTTATTACTGCATTGTTCATGGTCATGTAAACAGCGTGACGCAACCGCAGTGGAACACTGGCAACCCCACCACTGTTGCCGCTACTGTCTACGGCTGCTGCTACTGCTAATAATAATAATAATAATAACAATAATAATAATGATAATAATAATAATAATAATAATATTAATATTAATACATCTGTTTTATATTGTACTTTCCATGGTCCTCAAAGATGCTTTACAGGATGTTTACAGACACATACACGCACGCACGCACTTGCACACGCACGCACTTGCACACACACACACGCGCACAAAACAGTTAGAGTAGACTGCTGATGCGCTGGACTAGCCAATGGGAGACAGATGCAGACTGAAGGCACACCTCTCAGCCAATGAAGTGCTGTCGTGCGGTGCCACGCTCGCCAGACAGATACAGTCTGTACACTTTCCCGACTCATATGGCAGACTGCTGATCTTCTGGTCATGATCGACAGGTGAAACATTTTTTTAATTTATTTTTTTTACATTTCTGAAAATAGGGGCCCACGAGGGTACGGGGCACACCGGTGAGTCAGTTCTGCGCCGCTAAGTATGAGGGGCCCCTTTAAGCCAAAAGTGCCCGGGCCCCATTTCCCTCCCAGTCCAGCACTGTACGTATGTGTGTGTTTATAAAGCCTGAGCACGTAAGTATGCACCTCAGCGACTTTAACAAGCCATTTGTTTCGATACCAGATAAACAGTCGATTAATACGTGTGACATTTGTGCTCCCCACTTGCTTCTTAACTGTTTACCTTCTGTAAACTAACCCCGGCAGCAGTCTGGTCATTGCTCTGTCCTTGGAGAAACTCTTACCTAGTGTGCCCCCTAGGGGATGTTGGGGAGCCCTAGGGGGGCGTTGAGAAGGATACAATTGAGAGGGGGCGGTGCTTATTTGTCATTGGGAGCAGTAGCGTGGCGTGCGTTATTTTTCCGAGGAAGCCAGGGAGAACAAAAAATATATATAATATAATAATATAATATAATATAATTATTATTAATCAGTAGCGGCGGCTGGCTGGGACAACAAGCAAGGCAGAAAGTTTGGCCATGAGAATAAAATCAATAAGGTGTAATTTATGAGATGCGTTGCATGTTTGCGAACCAGGAAGGCATTTGCCAGAACTGCTGCGAAGCATGGGAAGGAGAGGTCTGTTTTGGACAGCACACCACGAGCGCAGCTACAGCTCTTGATCATGCGTGTGACTACTTTTGTTAAGAAATAAATAACAAGAAAAATACTATGTCTGTTCAGAGTTGGAGTAGTGACAAGCAACACCGCAAGAATTTGCACTTTACGCACGACATCAGATGCTCCACAAGCCCCCTAAACACAATTCAGTGTTATCCTTAAGTGCCAGTTCAAATGCCCCACAGAACAGAATGCAATAACACAGACGGACATGCACTGACTGACCACTAGTTATTCTACTGATGACTAGGTTCAACCGGCTGCTCTGAGTCGTGCACGTCTTGTATCGAATGTCAAATGTTGTGTGTGCGACCTTTCTATGGTTCCCAGATGTATGGCGATTTCCAGCGCAAACATGCTAAAACAAAACCCATTGAAAAATAACCCTGATGCACACGGTTGAAACGGAGCACAACAGAGCACAGAGAAGTGGCATGATGCGTATATTTAGGACCCGGTGGCACATTATGCCATCTAATAATCACCATAGCTTATTTGCCATAATAGCAAGAGCTAACAAGCAGCGAGCAACAAAGCTAAAAACAAAGCTAGCTTCACAAAACGTTAGGTGGCCTACTTATAATCTACCTTTCTGAAACAATAAAGCAAGTTTGCCTACCGTTGTAGAAGTTATCCTGAACGTATATGTGTCCATGTGAAGATCCTGTCGTTATATTAAATCCATTTTATGCATTGCCTGCCTTGACAACATTGGGAGCCATCGGCTGTGTATGCGCGCTTAAACTGTCACTTTTGCCCGTAGTCTGTTCAATGTAGTTTCTAGTTCTACTGGCAGCCAGGTAAAGTGGCTGCCGATCCTGAAGTATCATCCGTTTCCCTCTTTGGCAAATCATAGACGGCAATATGATTTATCTCGTGACCAATTTTGAGCGATATGATTGGTCAAGCATTCGTTTTTTTCAAAACTCCAGAAATGTATGGCTGCCAACTCGACTTGGCACCAGTTTTTTTTAGCATCGAGAGACATGTAGTACTTTGTTTCACCAGATGGTTATCCAATGGGAGGGGGTGGGGCGCTATTTCCCCAGCTGGAAAATACTCACAGAGAGTGACGAGAGTGGATGGAATATTAGGAGACTCGTCGATAGACAGAATGTTTTAATGATTAAAGGATATTAAAGCTGTTGTTGGGGAAATTAGGGGATGCCTGGCATCCCTTGGCATCTGCGACGACACGCCACTGATTGGGAGCGTTAGTATATTGGATTTTTTTTAATACTAAGGGGGGTGTTGGTAGGCTTATGATGAGGTCAAGGGGGCGATGGGAGGCTTAGGATGAGGTCCAGGGGGCGTTTGTTAAAAAAAGGTTGAGAACCACTGCTCTAACCTCATGTAGGCTACTGCACTTGCCCTCACCAGATTTAACCATTATGCCGCGTTGGGTTAACCACCATTTTGTTTTTTAATATGTAGGGAGAAAAAGGAGTCACACACAGGAGTTGGATGCTAATCTGTGAAACTGTATTAATTTAAAAGCCAAAAATAAAGAGAAACAAAAAAAAGTGGGTTACAAACGTTGCGGGTCTAGCCCATCATCAGTGTTCCCAAATTCAAATTTTGTAAATATATGTCATATTAATATTAACTTTATCAATGTTCATAAATCTGATGATAGATCTGCAATGACCAATTTTCTATCATAGTGCGACCAATGCAATGTGCGTACAGCTCCTTTAAAGAAATAAGCTAGAAGAAGAAAGTTAAATAAAGTCAGCTACACGTGCAGATATGTCTGGTACATAATCCCTTCTTTTAGAATCTAAAAGATAGATTTAGATAATTATATTTCAGCTGTTTCATGAATATCTTGATTTACAGTGAGAATGACTGCCCGGCAGGTAAGATAAAATGTAAAGAATGCACACTTGCTTTTGACAACGCAAGCCAGAAAACATTCACTTGTGGTGACTGAACAGGAGTGTGCACTTTGTTGAACAGGAGTGTGCACAGGGCGTTGCACTTTATTTCCGACCAGAGAAAAACAAAATCTCAATCCTGTGTTTGTTTTTGGTACATATCTCAGACTTGACCATAAAGCTGTCTTTGGCTTATTTTTCCTCCATCTTCTTACCATACATACAGGAGAGCTCAACAGTCCATCCTCTGCAACCTGCAACTTCCCATAAGGAGAACTCAAGGCTAGTTTCTCCTTTAACACACACACGCACGCACACACACACACAGAAAGAGCCCAGGGGTCACTCCTCTCCATTCTCCTGTTATATGAGGGGAGCTCTACTCTTACGGTAGGGACACATAGGAGGCGAAGCAAGCGAAGCGAAGAAAGGCGAAATCCAACCGTCATCAGGTCGTCGCGGCGAATCAAATGGAATGGAACAGTTATGTTGTTGATTTGATTGGGCTGCGGCAGGCGAATTCGCTCCTCATTTGCATAACATTAAACTTTCTTTAATAATTTCGCTTCGCTCCTGTTCGCTTGCTTTCGCTTGCCATCGCTTGCCTTCGCCTCTCTCATAGGAATGAATGGCAAAGTTCGCAAATTCGTGTGTATGTGTCCCTACCGTTACTCTTACTCTACTCTACTCATGGTCCCTCTTCACTCCTCCTCCCATTGCCAAAATCAAGGAGAGCAAAAAGCAGCTCCTCTCTAGATCTTCGCCTATGTCTGAGAGCTAAAAGGTGTTTGCTTGGCAGGCTGGCTCCGGCACTGCCCCTCAGTGTTGCCAGATTGGGCGAGTGCCCGCCCAATTGGGCTACTTGGGATGAGCGTCTGCAGGTAAAAACGGGGAAAATTGGCCATTTTGGGCCCATAGAAGTCAATGTAAATTGTTGAATTTGGGCGGAATTTAGCGCATTTTGGCGTTTTTTGAGAAGCTTTTGGGCGGGATTTGGACAGACACATCTGGCAACACTGCTGCCCCTCCCCTCAAAGACTCCTCTCCTCCTTCTCCCCTGAGGAGAGCTACACCCCGATCTCCCTATACTCATGAACGGCGTGACGTTTTCCATGTGTGTTACGCCCATTTGTGGGGGAAAACAACCCATGCAAGTCAATTGGTGATATTGGGGTTTAATAAACGAAAGATACGGACCTGTAGACTAGCGTTGTTCACGCGCAACATGCCAAAACATGCCAAACAGCTGTGGATGAAGCATGGACTGTGTTCATTTAGACAAGCCGATGTAGCATGTAAATTGACGAGACATTCGGTTTGTTTTCACCCATAAAGGGGCGTAACGCACATTTACGAGCAAAGTACCCGGATGGCCGTTCATGCCTATCGGCTGTTCCTCCCTTCTCCTCCTCTGTGTGAGGACAGCCGAGTGGGGTTTGCCTGGCGAGCTGGCTGGCTGGCTCTCCTGCTATGTAACGTGAGACTGCTCCCCATCTCCTTCTCCCAACATGAAGGCAGCTCCAACCCCAAGCGGCTGTTTCTCCTCCTGTCAGGACATCCCAAGGCTACACCTCCTTATCTCCCTATCTGCCTCAGGAAGTACACCCCTAGGGTACAGTACACCCCTAGGGTACACCCTGCTACTGTACGTAAGACTGCTCCTCAAAAGACTGCTCCCCATGTCCTTCTCCAACCCCAAGCGGCTGTTTCTCCTCCTGTCAGGACATCCCAAGGCTACACCTCCTTATCTCCCTATCTGCCTCAGGAAGTACACCCCTAGGGTACAGTACACCCCTAGGGTACACCCTGCTACTGTACGTAAGACTGCTCCTCAAAAGACTGCTCCCCATGTCCTTCTCCAACCCCAAGCGACTGTTTCTCATCCTGTTAGGACAGCCCAAGGCTACACCCCTATCTCCCTATCTGCCTCAGTATGTACGCCCCTTGGGTACAGGAACCAAAATTGGCTGCTCCTCCCTTCTCTTCCCCTTCGTGAGGAGAACTAAAGGGGGTTTGCTGGCTTGGCTGCTGGCTCTTCTTCTACGTGAGACTGCTCCTCAAAAGACTGCTCCCCCATTTCCTTCTCCCAACATGCCATGAAGGCAGCTCCAACCCCAAGCGACTGTTTCTCCTCCTGTGAGGACAGCCCAAGGCTAAACCCCAATCTCCCTATCTGCCTAGGAAGACACCCCCCCCCCCCCTCCCCCCACTGTTTCCCACCCAATTGGGATGCTTAGGATGGCAGTGTGCGGGTAAAAATGGCATTTAGCAGAAAAAAACGTACCATAGAAATCAATAGAATTGGGCGGGATTTTGTGCTTCTAGGCGGGTTTTGAGCATTTTTTGGGCTGGAAATCATCAGCTTCATCTGGCAGCCATGTCGGCTGGCTTGGCTGGCTGGCTGTCCGTCCCAGTACATACATCCCATAGGGTACACCTCCTCCCTGAAGAGGGAACAAAATTGGCTGCTCCTCCCTTCAGGGTTCCCACACCTTTTTCATGAACAAATCCAAGCACTTTTCAAGCACCTTCAAGCACCAAATTGTCAGTTTTCCAGCACCTTTAATAGGTCGCGGAAAAAAATGTGTTTTTAGATGCAATTTCCTGCTTTCTACACAATTTTAGGGTGTTGAATAGCAAATCCCATCTGACATCTCACTCCCTCAGATTTTTGATGTACCTGAACAATTTATTTCTATTCTTTGGCTTGCTGAATTTGACTTGATACAAATTTCAAGCAATTTCAAGCATTTTCAAGCACTTCACCAAACATTCAAGCATTTTGAAAACAGTTCATTGAAATTCAAGCATTTTCAAGGAATTCAAGCACCAGTGGAAACCCTGTCTCTTCTCCTCTCCTACGTGAGGAGAACCAGAGGGGGGGTTTGCCTGGCTTGGCTGCTCCTCCCTTCTCCTCCCCTACAGTACGTGAGGAGAACCAGAGGGGGGGTTTGCTTGGCTGGCTTGCTTGGCTGGCGGGCGGGTGGTGCTGCTGGGGATCCCGGAGGAGCAGGCCAGGCAGGCCGGTCGGCAGATAAGCATCGAGGTGCACTTACTTCAGCTGCAGGGCAGCAGGAAATAGTATTCATTTCCTCCCTACAGGCTTTTAATAGGCATCGTTACCGTCAGTGTTGCCAGATTGGGCGGTTGCCCACCCAATTGGGCTACTTGAGATGGCCGTCTGCGGGTAAAAACAGGAAAAATGGGCCATTTGGTGGGTTTTTTTGCCCATAGAAACCAATGCAATTTGTTGAAATTGGGCGAAATTTAGCGCATTTTGGCAGTTTTTGATAACCTTTTGGGTCGGGTTTTGATCAGACAAATCTGGCAACACTGGTTACCGTCCAGGCCCACAACTCACACACCACACGCCGCACCATCTGTATCATCTATAGTGCTACGGTACACTCCCATCGTCTCCTCCCATCCTCTCTCCCCACCCTCACTCCTAACTCTGATTCACACACACGTACGCGCACACATACGTGCACACATGAGCGCACAAACACATGCACACACATGCACACACATGCACACGAACGCACGGACACACACACACACACACACACACACACACACACACACACACACACACACACACACACACACACACACACACACACACACACACACACACACACACACTCGCGTGCACGCACGCATGCGGTTTCTCTAATTCGTCTATTACTGCCATCATGCACACACATTTTTTTCGCAGCCTCTCGACTGTCTCTGGTTGCGTTCGGATCAGAAGGCAGTGACTCGATGACTCCCCTCCAACATGAACAGGTCTCTGATCAGACAGATGAAGTAAGCTGATGAGGCGGTTGTTTCGAACGGCAGTAACTAGTGCGCTGCCCTGCGCATTGGATCTTACGAAGATTCCATGGTGGGAGTTACGTTCGTCACGTTAGCGCTTAGCTTACGCATGCTATTTGAACGGTGAATGACCGCCAGACGGCGGAATCGTAAAATAGGCTATAAATAGATCTAGCAACGGCATATTTAGATACTATAAGCTTCAATTCTCAAGATCTGTGTACATAAGTGCCAGAATAAAGAACATTATAGCTTGGGTAGTAGCCATGTTTGTTTTTCAGGTTTCCGATTGAGAGGGAGGTGGCGGCGCACAGCATTTTGGGCATAAAGGCAGCAAAGTCAGCATCTGATGGCGCCCTCAAATATCACCGTTACGCCCACAAATGCAGTCAACTGCCAAGGGAGGAAATGAAGCAATTTTTCGTTTCGATCCACACTTCATGACTCGATGTCCAGTTAGTGAAATAAATGATAGAAGTCCGCAACACTGTTAATGCTCCCAGTGATTTACTAAATCACTGGGAGCATTAACAGTGTTGCGGACTTATATCATTTATTTCAGTTACTCTATTTTGTCCAGCACCTGTGCCACTGATGTGCGCGCATTCTCCACCTTCTCGATGTACAGTTAGCTCACTAGAAGGACAGCTGCCTTCCCTGTTTCGAACGAACCCTCTATTGTAGGCTTCTGTGTCTTTCCATTTTACTTTCCATCTCATCTCCCTTTCCTTCCCTCATGTTCTCACTTCCTCTCTTCTTTGAACTTCACAATGTGCTCTCTCTATCTCTCTTTCTCTCTTTCTCTCTCTCTTTCTCTTTCTCTCTCTCTCTCTCTCTATCCTTTACTTTACTTCCCCCAAGTTTCCCTTTCCTTGCTCTCTTTCCCAAGCTTCCTTCTCATCCCAACTCATTCGCATTACTTGGATGTTTCCTCTGGCACTATACGCTTGTCCAGGGCAGGTCTGGTCATCTGACATAGCGGGTATTTCCCGGTGGGCCCGGCACCCTCGTGGGCCCCCAATTTTCAGAAATGTAAAAAGGGGCTCACAAGGGTGCGGGACCCACCGGTGAGTCAGTTCTGCGCCGCTAATTATGAGGGGCCCCTTAAAGCCAAAAGTGCCCGGGCCCTATTTCTCCCCCGCAACCAGCCCTGAGCTCATCGATCCATGGCAACTTGTCAGTCAAGCCCACCTAATCAGAATGGCTCAGAAATAAAATAAAAAACCCTAACCTATCCATTTCAGGCTAGGCCTACCGGGTATTCGTTTCTTCGTCCATCGTCCAGTATTTTTTTTTTTAGGGCTTTACTTTGCCCTTTATTTTTTTGCCTTTATTTCTTACAGGATAGTGGAGGAGAGACAGGAAATGAGTGGAGAGAGAGAAAGAAGGGGAAGGATCTGCAAAATGATCCGGGCCGGAATCGAACCCGGGTTGACAGCGTAGTAACCCAGTGCCCTATGGATGCTTATCTGCCGACCGGCCTGGCCTGCCCCTCCAGAATCCCCAGCAGTACCGCCCGCCCGCCAGCCAAGCAAAGCCCCCCTCTGGTTCTCCTCACGTAGGAGAGGAGCAGCCAATTTTGTTCCCTCTTCAGGGAGGAGGTGTACCCAGTGCCACGACAGGGCCAAGCCCTTCTCCCACCCAGCATTCTTTTTTTTCATCCATTTCAGTTATTCAGACTACACCCCTGTGTCACTCCCTGCAGTCGTCCCCTTGCTCTCCTCATCACTCACCCTCTTCCTTTTTCTTCTCTTTAACTTGTTCTTCTGCCCTCTATTCCCTCGCTCCTCCAACTCCCATTTTCCTTCCTATGGCTTCCCATTGACCTTTCTCTTGTTCTCTCCTTCTCACTTGCTAATTCTGCCCTTCCTCGCTCTCTCGCTCTCACACTCTTACAGAAACTTTTTTTCCATTTCGGTCTTGGTCTTGGTCTCTCGGCTTCTCTCTCTCTCTCTCTGTCTCTCTCTCTCTCTCTCCCTCCCCCCTCTCTACTGCCTCCCACTTCCTTTTCATTAACTCCCCCGCCCCCCTCCCTCTCTCTCTCTCTCTCTCTCTCTCTCGCTCACTTCCTCCCTCACGTGCCTCTCTCCGTCTGTATCTTTTGCCTCGCAATCTCTGTGTAAATCAATTGATAAACGTTCCCGCTGAAATGTGGCCAAGAACAAATTGTTTGGTTTACTCTCGTGGTAAGTTGATATTAGCCACCCTGACCCCACCGCCGTGGCTAGCCACCTCCCCACTTCCACATCCAGCTCCCCACCCCCCGCCACCCCCCTTATCCACTGCAAGGCCTGGACTGGGGGAGAAATAGGGAACGGGCACTGTTGGCTTAAAGGGCCCCCCCCACATAATTAGCGATGCAGAATTGACTAACTGGTGGGCCCCGCACCCTCGTGGGCCCCAAATTTTCAGAAATGTAAAAAAATAAAAAAATAATAATAAATAACTTTTTTTTTTGCATTTGTGAAAATAGGGGCCCACAAGGGTGCGGGGCCTGCCGGGAGATGCCTGCTATGCCAGATGTCCAGTCCAGCCCTGTCCACTGCTATCCAATTTTTCAGCAAAATAGGGGCCCACGAGGGTGCGGGGCCCGCTGGGAGATGCCTGCTATGCCATGTAGCCAGTCCAGCCCTGTCCACTGCTATCCAATTTTTCACCCAAGGACTAGACGGCGAGGTCGACGTTTTGCACATTAAAACAACTGTACTGTATGGGGAGAGGGACCTCCATTTATCTTTACAGTTCGAGCCCTGATAATTTGGGACGACAGCTCGTCACTGGCCAATTACGCTAGCCTAACTTATTGGTATGTAAAGGGCCAAAGAGGGTTCACTGAAAAAATGTCTAGGAACAAAAAACGAATAAAGTTGCTGACAAAACATCCACAATTTTGGGACGAAACAACCATCCATTGGA